>NC_056750.1:634019077-634384077 GCF_019279795.1 Protopterus annectens
GGTGTGGTCGAAAGCAATGTCATATGGAGCAGAGTAGCTTGTTGTTTAAGAGATGGGTTAGGAGTTGGGAGTATATGCATCTTCCTAATACTTTGGACATACAGGAGAGAACTGCAATGCAGTGGTAGCTGGAGAGGTCTGTAGCTGATCCACCTTTGTGAAGTGGTATAATATGTGATTTGATTTTTTTCCAGATAGTGGGTACCTTCACTTCTAGGACTAAGACCAGCTCAATGGTTCATAAAACATTACCATGTCTCCCTAGCTCCTCCCTTTTACCCACAATGAAAAACTGTGTTCCAGATCTCTAAAGTGTGAAAATGCAGAGTAAAGGAAAATGAGAAAGGGGAAAATGGAAAGCAAATAATATAGCAGTCTCCTCAAGGCTCAAAGGCCAGCGGAAGGAGAGAGGGAATGGTGAAGCATATGCTTAGCTACCACTATAGTAAATGCATACCTTACATTGGGAGTTGCATATCCTTCACCTATAAGACAGAGTCCCAAGTGAAATGCCCACTGGGAGCCTTGAAAAGGGCACATTTCTATGCAGGGCACCCTCATAAGACACAACCATGTAAGCATAAGTGGAAATCTAGGGTACAGAAGATGCCAACTTACTGACTATAACCACAAGATCCACAAAGTAAGCTATGTCTCTCATCTTTCCCTGGTTAGGAGTTGCCACAGAGGAACTCCGGTCCGCTAATGATTGGCAGTAGATTTTTATGGTGCCGAGTTGCCAGCCCGATGCCTAACCTTCAAAGAAGGCACACCCACTCATGCACGCACCTACCTGCATATCTTTAAATGTCACTCGACCGCAGGGAGGACATGCAGACTCCACACAGAAGGCGCTTCAGCCGAGATTCGAATGGGAGTACCTCTTGCTGTGAGGCGACAATGCTAACCGCTGCACCTCTACGGCCTCATGGCTATATATTGAAAATTGGCAATAAAAGGATGTTGGAGCCCAGCATTTACAAACTTCTGTCGTCAATCTAGAAAGTGATTGCCAAGCATCAGAAACAGACAGTACCATAGCTGTAGGAGGCTGAAGACATAGAATACTAACTACCTAGCACTTTAGAGGACAATAGACCAAGATACTGCCCTTCCAAAAGTTCATGAAAGTTGTGAGGAAGTCTGAGCTAGCAACAAATAAGGGAGCTACAAAAGACACCACTTGAAATTAAACACAAAGTGTGCAGAAACTGGAATGGAAGTAACTAACAAACATTAGGAGAGAGAAGCTATAGCATGGGTTGAAAGGGAAAAAAGTTTTCCAAAGGACAAAATACCGTGAGCCATCAGAGTAGAAAAAAAATCACTTTGACCATCCAATGTGCCTGCAAGGATGTATGTGCTACAAAAACATCCACTGGATCCAAAAGGACTAGAGAGTACTTGTAAAACAGACCAAGCAAGGAGGCTGTGCGACTGTATTCGGGACAAGGATATATACCCCAGGCAAGTACAACATTGGGCTAATAAGAACACAGAAGCTACACCATACAAGTAAACAAGAAGCTTCCTGAGAAATCAATGGCTTAAGACCTTCCAAGGAGAAGTATCATGGAAGGAAAACTGATGGGATAACGGAGCCCACAGCTCTGGTGCCAATGGTCTGTGATCACCAGTCAGGAGATCTCCACTGAAGAGCACCTAGCCTGATAGATGCATTACAGCAAAGTTAAATGGCTAACGCCCATCTACAAAGTTTAGTATTCCCATCCTGTTGCGTATGCAGCCTTATTATTGGGATATGGTGAGTGACTATTGTGAAGTCTCTGCCCAAGCGATGATACTTCAGTGATGAGACAACCACTTGATCACCAAGCATTTCCTCTCAATAATGGAATGCCTGCCTTGGGATTCAGTAAAGGTTTCCACAAGCAGTAAGACCTACCATGAGCAGCCAAGCCCTCACAATAACCCTTTCTAATTCAGAGGCACACCCACCACAGTAATCCATATCAGTAATTTTCTGCTGCTGGAAAAATCACTGCGGTAGGCTGTCCCAGCCTTCATCCATACTGTAGGATAGTGCATTCAAGGGAGTAACTAATGCTAATTAGTCACGTGCTGTCCCTCAGAAATACCTTTGGTAAATAATTTACACTACCAAGTGATTCAGAGAATTGACTGGCTGCATAAATTAACACATTCAGCTGTGATACTTAGCCGAAATGCTGCTGGACCCCATTATAGTCAGTGGGAGAGACCACTTTGCAGGTAAGTTTAGAGAAGTTCAATGGAAAGATAATGGTGGCAGGGGTGTGTGCACAAATGAACAATTGAATTACTGCATGGGAGAATGAAGGGGGGGGGGGGTGAGGTACATGGACCACCAGTTGTAATTACCTCTGAAAAGTGCTTTTTTGTACTGGTGGCAATTATAGGTGAGTCAGAGAATTGTACGTGAACTGACCTTGACGTCTTCCTTACTGTGGCTAAACATATCTCTGAATAGTTTTTTTCTGCAGTCGACCTACATGCGGTAAGTAGTGTAACGTGGTTGCAGCCCATGTCTCTGAATCACATCTCTGGTCACTAATTTTCCTAGCTTGCAACTTAAAAAGCATATAGAGTGTTCTCCTTTCACAAAGTTCTGCGAATGTACTACCCCTACGCCTACCTCTGATATACCAGTATAAATTATTAAGGGTTTACTAAAAGTGGGTGATGCTAAAACAGATTCTGACCATAATTTATTTATTTTTATTTTATTTTACATTTGTCAACCAGGTTAGTCTGGTGCACTTTTGGCTCATTTTCAGCAGAGACCCAAGGAGAAAAGCTCCTCAGGACTAGAAAACAATTTATTACATTTTAGTAACATAGTAGTAGCAATCAGCTATAGGATCTTCCAAGCAGGGACCCAGAGAGAAAAGAAAGCTCCTCAGGCAATTCAATTATACAGAGTATTAACGATTGGCAGACAAGTATGTGAGTTGTTACAAACAAGGTTTTAAATAATTAGCAGAAGAAAATGTGACTAGTTACAATATTATTTAAGCTGCTTAAAGCAAAATTAGTTTATAATTAGGCAGATGCTTATTTAAAGTGGGTAGGATCTAGTTGTATACGAGTTTGGAAAGATGAAAGGAAAGTAAGAATGACTAGTAGGAGATGTAGGGGAGGTAGAGTATCGAGACAGACTAGACAGGTTGGTTGTTTTGAGACTTAAGAATTAAGAATGGTTGGAGACAGAGGAAGGGAAGAGGTAGAAGACGCAGAGGAATAGTGTTAGAGATACAGTAAGAGTGAGGTGGTGAAATAGGTGAAAGGATGGTGGTTTCAGGGTGGATGGCTACAGTGGCAAGACCACTTTGTTTTTAGGTATTTCCTTGTGGCTAATTTGAAACTTTTGCTATGCTGGTGGGATTTTATTTCGAAGGGGAGTTGGTTCCAGGATGTAGCTGGGTTACAGTTATAGAGAAGGCAGCCTATTTTGGTTTTCGGTTTGTAGATGTCTAATAATTCTTGATTTGAGCTGCCTGGCGTCCTAGCAGGGGAATATCTGGATATGATAGTGGAGAAGCGGAGTCAGAATGAGGGTAGATAGAGTGGATGATTTGCAGTTGGTATAGTTGGTCTTGGAACATAATGCTTCCTTCATCTGATTAAAAACATTATTTGCCTCTACTGTCCATTTTGTTTAAAGGAGCATCTTCTCCTTTGTCAGTTTTGTAAGATGGAAAACTATGGATGCGAACTAAAGTGCACGTTTTCCACAGAATCCAGGTGACGTCAATAATGCCCTCACGTACTTGTCATTCCTGAAACAGGCCAGTTTCTTACTGCTTCTATTTTTTATTCCAAAGTCCATATCTATTACATACCCTAAATATTTTATCTCTGCCAAGTCTAACTTGCTCTTGGAGGCACTGACTGTCAGTCAGGCTTGTCCCAAAGTCTAAAACATCCTGCACCTTAGCTAGATGGGAATCACAATCCTAAGAGTATGTAAGAGTGGTACAGGATATGTACAAGGGTAGTGTGACAGTAGTGAGGTCTGCGGCGGGAGTGACGGATGCGTTTAAGGTGGAGGTGGGATTACATCAAGGATCAGCTCTGAGCCCTTTCTTATTTGCAATGGTGATGGACAGGTTGACAGACAAGATCAGACAGGAGTCCCCATGGACTATGATGTTTTCAGATGACATTGTGATCTGTAATGAGAGTAGGGAACAATTGGAGGAGACCCTGGAGAGATGGAGATATACTCTAGAGAGAAGAGGAATGAAGGTCAGCAGGACAAAGACAGAATATGTGTGTGTGAATGAGAGGGAGGACAGAGGAATGGTGAGGATGCAAGGAGTAGAGGTGGCTAAGGTGGAGGAGTTTAAATACTTGGGATCAATAGTTCAGAGTAACGGTGAGTGTGGAAGCGAGGTGAAGAAGAGAGTATATAAGTGTGCACACCCTTAAACTAATACTTTGTTGAAGCACCTTTTGATTTAATTACAGCATTCAGTCTTCTTGGGTGCATACCTGCCATCAATTAAGGAGACTCTGATTAACCCCAAATAAAGTTCAACTGTCCTAGCAGGATTTTCCTGACATTTACTGAGTTGCCTGCTATACCAAAATCCATGGTTTGCAGACAGCTTACAAAGCATCAAAGGGATCTCTTTGCTGAAAGGTATCAGTCAGGAGAAGGGTACAAAAAGTTTCCACAGCATTGGATATACCATGCAACACAGTGAAGACAGTCATCAAAAAGTGGAGAAAATATGGGACAACAGTGACATTGCAAAGAACTGGCTGTCCCTCCAAAATTGATGAAAAGACAAGATGAAAACTGGTCAGGGAGGCTGCCAACAGACCTACAGCATCACTGAAGAGGCTGCAGGAATTTCTGGCAAGTACTGGTTGTGTGCTACCTGCGACAACAATCTCCTGTATTCTCCACGTCTTGATTATGGGGTAGGGTTGCAAGACGGAAGACTTCTCTTAAACAGAAAAACATCCAGGTCCAACTAAAATTTGCAAAATAATACATAAAGTCTCCTAAAAGCATGTGGGAAAATGTGTTATGGTCTGATGAGACCAAAGTTGAACTTTTTGGCCACAATTCCAAAAGGTACATTTGGCACAAAAACAACACTTTGCATCACCAAAAGAACACCATCCCCACAGTGAAGCATGGTGGTGGCAGTATCATGCTTTGGGGTTGCTTTTCTTCAGCTGGAACTGGGACTTTAGTCAAGGTGGAGGGAATTATGAACAGTTCTAAATACCAGTTACGTTTGGCCCAAAACCTTCAGGCGTCTGATAGAAAGCTGAAGATATAGAGGAATTTCACCTTTCAACACATCAATGACCCCAAGCATACACCCAAATCAACATAAGAATGGCTTCAGCAGAAGAAAATTAAAGTTTTGGAATGGCCCAGCCAGACTCCAGACCTAAATCCAATAGAAAATCTGTGGGGTGACCTGAAGAGGGCTGTGCACAAGAGACCTGGAGAGAAAAGAAAGCTCCTGAGTATTAACAACTGGCAGACAAGTATGTGAGTCGTTACAAACAAGGATTTAAATAATTAGCAAAAGAAAATGTGACTAGTTACAATATTATTTAAGCTGCTTAAAGCAAAATTAGTTTATAATTAGGCAGATGCTTATTTAAAGCGGGTAGGATCTGGTTATATATGAGTTTGGAAAGATGAAAGGAAAGTAAGAATGGCTAGTAGGAGATGTAGGGGAGGTAGAGTATCGAGACAGACTAGACAGGTAGGTTGTTTTGAGACTAAGAATTAAGAATGGTTGGAGACAGAGGAAGGGAAGAGGTAGAAGACACAGAGGAATAGTGTTAGAGATACAGTAAGAGTGCGGTGGTGAAATAGGTGAAAGGATGGTGGTTTCAGGGTGGTTGGCTACAGTGGCAAGACCACTTTGTTTTTAGGTATTTCCTTGTGGCTAATTTGAAACTTTTGCTATGCTGGAGGGATTTTATTTTGAAGGGGAGTTGGTTCCAGGATGTAGCTGGGTTATAGTTATAGAGAAGGCAGCCTATTTTGGTTTTGGGTTTGTAGATGTCTAATAATTCTTGATTTGAGCTGCGTAGCGTCCTAGCAGGGGAATATCTGGATATGATAGTGGAGAGGCTGAGGCAGAATGAGGGTAGATAGAGTGGATAATTTGCAGTTGGTATAGTTGGTGTTGGAGCATAATGCTTCCTTCATCTGATTAAAAACATTATTTGCCTCTACTGTCCATTTTGTTTAAAGGAGCATCTTCTCCTTTGTCAGTTTTGTAAGATGGCAAACTATGGATGCGAACTAAAGTGCACGTTTTCCACAGAATCCAGGTGACGTCAATAATGCCCTCACGTACTTGTCATTCCTGAAACAGGCCAGTTTCTTACTGCGTCTATTTTTTCTTCCAAAGTCCATATCTATTACATACCCTAAACATTTTATCTCTGCTAAGTCTAACTTGCTCTTGGAGGCACTGACTGTCAGTCAGGCTTGTCTCAAAGTCTAAAACATCCTGCACCTTGACTAGATGGGAATCACAATCCTCAGAGTATTGTGACATCTTCTAAGTAAGTTTCAGGTAATTTGACATGGGGCTTTAAGGTTCTGTCCATAATCTTTGAAAGGTTGCAGGTGCAACCATGTAGCTCAAAAGGAATGACAGTATTCTGGAATACGCCTGCTGTGGTTGAAAATAAATGTAATTTCCTGGCTTCAGTCTGGTGTGTGGCAGAAGGAAATGCCTGTACTTCTTTGTCAGATCTAAGGTGGTCAAAAATATTGCCATTCCCAAGCTCTCTTTAAGCTCATCTACCCTTGGCATTAGGTAGCTGTCAAATGTTCAGGTATTGCTCAGCTTTCTAAGAATCATTACAGAACCTGTTCTATTAGGCTTTGGAGCGAACACTATGGAGCTGTTCCACTAACTTCTGGACTTCTCTACAGACCCCATCTTAAACATTTTTTGTACTTCCTCTTACAGAGCCTTTCCCTGTGATGGTCTTACTCCTGTAAGGTTTTAAGTTAATCTTTTCTCCTGGAATGCTTTTAATATAGTGTTGAGTCAGGTTTGCTCTGCTAGGTAATTCAGAACCCCCCCCCCCCTTTTTGTTTCTTAATAGTAACTCTCTTATCTCTTGTTTATGTGATATACAAGTCAGTTTTCTTTTTTGTATCATTTGCATCACTTTCTGCCATTAAGCCAACTACAGAGGTCTGTACCTCTTTCCATAGTTTCAGGCCTCTCTTGTAGTGTAATCTCTTCTGGCTTTCTCTTACCAGTCTAATTAATCACGTAGTTTACAAAATTTCATTTTTCACTATTTTGAATGGATCCTGCCATTTATCCAAAAAAAATATTTTCTGCAGCGTGGCTAAAACCAACACCTGATCTCAAGCTTTGAATTCCCTTGCATTTCTATTATGCATCTCTTGTCGTACAGCCTGGGCTATTTCCTTGCGTTCCTGTATGATGGACATAACCACATTTAGTTTATCCTGTATGTTGTTATAGTGTAGTAAGACACTTTTAAATGGAGTTTTCTATCCGTCCCAAGTTTCTCTGGGAATACCTGACAGTCCATGAGGGTGCTTGCCTTCTAATAACACAAAAAGACCGAATCCTGTTGAAACACATGGTACATCCCTAACGGCATACAGGAGGTATGGTATTAACTGGTCCCTCCTTTTACCATTATCCTCAATAACTATTCTCAGCATGAGTTTTAATGTTCAGTTAAAACACTCCACTAAAACATCTGTCTGGGGATGGTACATAATGATGCTTTTAACTGCTTGACCTTATATAGCACTGGCACATTTGGTGAATTAATCTGGACATAAAATCGAGTTCCTCGGTTAGAGTATTTTCTTGTTTACCCCCTACTTTGGAAAATAATAAGACTAAAACCAAATAACCTTCCTGACAAGCAATTACAATGGGGGATAAGCCCCAGGTTACTTAGTTGCATAGTCCAGAATAATGACAACATACTGAAATCCACTAATGAATGTTATCAATAACCTAACAAAGTCGAAAACAATATGTTCAAATGACACCCTGTAACAGGCAGTGGAATCAAAGAATTTTTAAAGCCTGCCTTCTGGCATTCAGGGCATCCAACATAGTTCTCAGCTTCTTTTGTTATCCTTGGCTTGTAAAACCAAACTAGGATCAATGATTTAGTATTATCCATGCCTACTTGACCTCCTAGTACATAAGTATGTACATGACTATATTCTAGCCTCATCACTAGGTTTCTGAAAGGTCTGAACACTAATAACTGACATGCTGCTTCCTCTCTGCCCTTACATACTCTGTATAATAAATATTTTCATTACTCAAAGTATGGATTAAGTGGGAACATTATGTTCAGTTTCATCCCTTACAGTCATAGTTGCACCTTACCCTCTCATTATGTCTTTTAAAGTTAATTTTGATTTCTTAGAGGCAAGCTAAATCTAGAGTTCCCATACGATCAGTCTGTTGTGAGGCAGAAGGAAATGCCTTCTTTTTTACTAATACAGGCACTGGGTTCTCAGTATCCAACACTCTTCCGAAGAAACACAACCCACACGAGTATTGTTGAGTGTCAATTGTTACTTTTAGCTTGTTTTTGCTAGTTCTGTTCCTTTATAAATCAGATGCACAGCACTCTTCTTCCTCTGTTTAAGGTACTTATACTTTAGCTCAACAGGAATCTCATTAGGGTTACCTTCAAGGTTATTTTATTACACTACCCTCTCCTTTTTCTTTTCGATATCTCTCTCTCTCTCCCTCTCTCCTTCAGTGTGACTACCACACACTCAGTTTCTTTTTCTTCTCTAGGTTTCTCTCCCATTGCAAAGCATGCCTCATAACAAAATGTATCTTTGGTTTTATTTTTGTTTCTTAGTTACAGATGCATGTTGCCTATAGCCCTCCCTTATTTGAAGTTTCTGTGCTACATGGGAGAAATGGGTTTAGGATTCTGAGTAGGTACTGCTTCCTCCTCTAACTATACTAGTGCAGTCACTTTTTTATTACTAACTTACTCCCTCTCAATACTCAGTTGCTGCCTAAACATTTCATTTTAGGGGCTTCCTATTTTAGCTTGAGGGAAAGTTTACAATTCTGCATAAATTGTGCATTTTCTGTATCTTCTAACTTCATGATCCTTGAATATATTCTTTCAGCGAGTGATTCATTCTGTTCTGCCACTCATTAGAATTACTTGCTCTGCTAAATTTCATGCTTTGATGACACTTCGGCTTCCTGCCTGTACCTCCTTCTAGCTGCAATATTTTACTATGCAACTCTCTTCTTCTTCTGCTGGTTCTGATGCTTCCTGCTGCTCTGCCACAAGTACATTTTAACATACTTGGTTTAAAGGTACTCACTCTTCTTCTTCTTGTACTCTTAGTACAAACATTTGGCGAACACAATTACTTGATTTTTGCAGGATTTAGACACTTATGAATGTCTGCTTACTGCACTATTTTTCCAGGTTAGAAAGAGGTGTATCTGGGATTGTCAGAGAGATGCAGAAAGTAGACAGGAGTATAAGGAGATGAGGTGCAAAGAGAAAGGTGGCGAAGGATAAGGATAAGGCATATGAAGAGTTGTATTCAAGGTTGGACACTAAGGAGGGAGAAAAGGACCTGTATCGACAGGCTAGACCGAGGGACCGAGCTAGGAAAGATGTGCAGCAGGTAAAGGTGATAAAGGATAATGAGGGAAACATACGTACAAGCGAGGAGAGTGTGTTGAGCACATGGAAATAGTACTTTGAGGGGTTGATGAATGAAGAGAATGAGAGAGAGAGAGAGATGGTTGGATGATGTGGGGATAGTGAATCATGAAGTGCAGTGTATTAGGAAGGAGGAAGTAAGGATAGCTATGAAGAGGATGAAGAACAGAAAGGCTGTTGGTCCAGATGACATACCTGTGGAAGCATGGAGGTGTTTAGGTGAAATGGCAGTGGAGTTTTTAACCAGATTGTTTCATGAAATTTTGGAAAGTGAGAGGATGTCTGAGGAATGGAGAAAAAGTGTTTTGGCACCGATTTTTAAGAATAAGGGTGAAGTGCAGAGCTGTAGTAACTACAGAGTGATTAAATTGATCAGTCACAGCATGAAGTTATGGGAAAGAGTAGTGGAAGCTAGGTTAAGAAGGGACATGATTAGTGATCAGCAGTATGGTTTCATGTCGAGAAAGAGCACTACAGATGCGATGTTTGCTCTGAGAGTGTTGATGGAGAAGTACAGAGAAGGTCAGAAGGAGTTGCATTATGTTTTTGGAGACTTAGAGAAAGCATATGACTGGGTGCCTAGAGAGAAGTTGTGGTATTGTATGGGGAAGTCGGGAGTGTCAGAGAAGTATGTAAGAGTGGTAAGGATATGTACGAGGGTAGTGTGACAGTGGTGAGGTCTGTGGTGGGAGTGACGGATGCGTTTAAGGTGGAGGTGGGATTACATCAAGGATCAGCTCTGAGCCCTTTCTTATTTGCAATGGTGATGGACAGGTTGACAGACGAGATCAGACAGGAGCCCCCATGGTGTTTGCAGATGACATTGTGATCTGTAATGAGAGTAGGGAACAAGTGGAGGAGACCCTGGAGAGATGCAGATATACTCTAGAGAGAAGAGGAATGAAGGTCAGCAGGACTAAGACAGAATATGTGTGTGTGAATGAGAGGGAGGATAGAGGAATGGTGAGGATGCAAGGAGTAGAGGTGGCGAAGGTGGAGGAGTTTAAATACTTGGGATCAATAGTTCAGAGTAATGGTGATTGGTGAAGAAGAGTGTACATAAGTCTGCACACCTTTAAACTAATACTTTGTTGAAGCACCTTTTGATTTAATTACAGCATTCAGTCTTCTTGGGTGCATACCTGCCATCAATTAAGGAGACTCTGATTAACCCCAAATAAAGTTCAGCTGTCCTAGCAGGATTTTCCTGACATTTACTCAGTTGCCTGCTATAGCAAAAGCCTCTTTGCTGAAAGGTATCAGTCAGGAGAAGGGTACAAAAAGTTTCCACAGCACTGGATATACCATGCAACACAGTGAAGACAGTCATCCACAAGTGGAGAAAATATGGGACAACAGTGACATTGCAAAGAACTGGATGTCCCTCCAAAATTGATGAAACGACAAGATGAAAACTGGTCAGGGAGGCTGCCAACAGACCTACAGCAACACTGAAGAGGCTGCAGGAATTTCTGGCAAGTACTGGTTGTGTACTACCTGTGACAACAATCTCCCATATTCTCCACATGTCTTGATTATGGGGTAGGGTTGCAAGACGGAAGACTTCTCTTACACAGAAAAACATCCAAGTCCAACTAAAATTTACAAAATAATACGTAAAGTCTCCTAAAAGCATGTGGGAAAATGTGTTATGGTCTGATGAGACCAAAGTTGAACTTTTTGGCCACAATTCCAAAAGGTACATTTGGCACAAAAACAACACCATCCCAACAGTGAAGCATGGTGGTGGCAGTATCATGCTTTGGGGTTGCTTTTCTTCAGCTGGAACTGGGACTTTAGTCAAGGTGGAGGGAATTATGAACAGTTCTAAATACCAGTTACTTTTGACATAAAACCTTCAGTCATATGATATAAAGCTGAAGATGAAGAGGAATTTCACCTTTCAACACATCAATGACCCCAAGCATACACCCAAATCAACATAAGAATGACTTCAACAGAAGAAAATTAAAGTTTTGGAATGGTCCAGCCAGACTCCAGACCTAAATCCAATAGAAAATCTGTGGGGTGACCTGAAGAGGGCTATGCACAAGAGATGCCCTTGCAATCTGACAGATTTGGAGTGCTTTTGCAAGGAAGAATGAGCAAATATTGCCAAGTCAAGATGTGCCATGCTGATAAGACACATATCCAAGAAGTCTGAATGCTGTAATTAAATCAAAAGGTGCTTCAACAAAGTATTAGTTTAAGGTTGTGTACACACAACAAAGTATTAGTTTAAGGGTGTGCACACTTGTACAACCAGCGTATTGCACATTTTTAATTTTCTTATATTTTTTCCCATAACAGATTTGTTTGTTTTTCAATTGAACTGTACAGGTTATACGTCACATTAAAGGTGGGAAAAGTTTTGAAATGATTTATTGTGGTCTTATTTTTTTATATCACAAAAACCTGGCATTTTAACAGGGGTGTGTAAACTTTTTATATTCACTGTATGACTTGGCAGCTGGTTTGAACTTCAGCCCATGTGTCCACAACTAAATGTACCTGCAGGGAAATGTCTCTCTACCTAACAACCTGAAGTCTATAAGGCTGGGAAACCAAGGAGGAAAACAGTGACAGGTCTGAGGTTCACAAAGTCATTAATGGCATATGTAAGGGGACTTGATATAGGAAGGAAGGTTAGGCTTTCCTAGAAGGGGACAGACCTCCAGCTAGAGTAGATCCAGTTCATCCTCAACATGGAAAACTACTACCTAAGAAGAAAAATAAACTACTGCACTAGCTGATGGGGACTAGTGGCTACAGTGGCAATTTAGGCATGAGACAGGTGGAACAGAATGGTGGGTGCATCTGCTGGGAATTTACTCCATCAATTTGGCAGAGTAGCTAGACTGACAGAACACTTCTGCTAACAAACATTTATGTAGTTGGTATGTTTTGGCATAATACAGCAGTGTCTGTGGTGCAACAGAGTTAGCACAATTGCCTTTGGTGCAGAAGGCTGTGGGTTCTATTCCCACACCAGGTAGATGGATTGCTGAAACTACAGTGCAGTATAAAAGGGGGTGCGCTGCACTCCATAGTGTGTCATCCTTCAAATGAGATGCTGAACCAAGGCCCCATCTGCTTGAGTTGGAGGTAGCTCAGGTGGATGTTTAAGATCCCGTGGCACCTATCAAAAAACAGTAGGGGGAGTTCCCAGATACCCTGGCCAAATTTCCCTTAGCAGTATAAATGCCATCTCAGGTCTCCCCCAAAAAGTGGCTACCTGCCTCGTGGGACTAACCTAGTTAAAGAATATATAAAAAAATAAAAATTATGAACCTTCTCTCCTCTCTAATTTTCAAGATGCCTGTAGAACTGTTACTGGGATGTCATTAGCAAAATTTGTAAATTTTAAGACTATGTACTTGTATACAACAGCCCAAAGAGTGCAAACTATAAATGGACGCACTTACACCGATTAATACCCATACTACACTCTTACTGCCATCAGTGTGCTTAACCCCCTACTACACTCTTACTGCTATCAGTGTGCTTACTTTGTTGAAAAATAACACTGTAATAGTTGCACAATGCCCCTTGATATGTTTGTCCAACGAATGCATTCCTGAAGAGATATTAAGCATATGCATTTTAGCTGGCTTGTAGATGTGACTCTAGGTGGTGCTTACAGTCAAAGTCACAAGCACGGCCAAAGAATAACATCATGACCTCTGAAGTGACATATATGAATCTAAGGTATTGTCCTGTGGTGGTTCTGTCCTAACTATGCATATTATACATATGAGCCACAGGTGGCAGATAGCATTCTAAGCCTAAAAGACCAAACAGCACAACATTCTGAAGATCATGTTGGGAAGAGGTCAGTGGTAGGTTGTCTTTTAAATCCTGGATTAAATTTTAAATCCTGGGGAAATGTATCTGCTCTTAGTACATGTATCAAATCATGTCACTGGGCTGATGTACACATGAATGACAGCAGTAAGCATCTGAAGAATATGTTCTGGGGTCAAAAGTCATCAGCAGCTCCAGCTTTTATTTTATTTATTTGTAATGTTGGGAGTCCAAGAAGTTTAAATAAAAGTGCATATTATCTTTAACTCACTAGGATTCACCAACATGAGCATGAGCTGGCGGGCTAGACAGTAATTACTTGGAACCTGTAAAGAAAAAAATCTTAATTTAGTACAAAATGCTTTAACTTGAACAAGTAAAGCAGTGTTCAATTTCACTTGGTCAATGAAAACATTTTTTTTTTCATTTTTATGCAACTAAATCACAGTACTAAATGCCATAAATTCATTACAGCAATTAAGTTAGAATGTTGTAACATGATGTGTGCAGTTTTTATCTGAAGGCATTTGCGTTGGTGATTGGCATCATGGGCAAGGCATTTACCTTAAAGATACAAGGTACAGATTTTGATTCTCACCTTTGAGGAAATGTGGTTAGACTTAAACTGACCGAGAAGGCCACCTAGCCTAGTACTTAACTATGAACCTATAAGTTGTCCAGGTACATTACAATGCATGCCACCCAGACAAGCAGCCCTCTTGATACAGAAGTATGCACAACACAATTAGCTCTGTATGTGTAAATTAACAAAAATGCATATGATGGCCCCAGAGGCAAGCAAAGCCATTATTTAAAGGCTCAGAGTTAAGTTCTAGATTAGTTGCCCTTGCAGGCCATTTTAAGCCTAGGCAATTTCCCTTTTGGTGTTTAACTTAACCCATTCCATTTGGTGTTATAAGTGTTTGGACTTATTCATCCCATGGTCTATAATTACATATTAACCCCATTAAGAATAACTGGAAGATACCATAGATAATTTGAAAGGACTCATGCATAGGTTAAAACATTTAGGAACTGCTTCTGTCTACTAGTAGTATAGGGAGTCCTGGGGTAAATTTTCTGTTTCCCATCCACAAATCCAAGTTGCTTTTGAACATGGATAGGAATGAGATTTGTTTTCTGTTCGAAAATGCTGATATCCTCTGCGAGATACACCTGTCCCTACAAATCGTTCTGCTGAGGCTGCAGAATAGGTTTAGAGCCCTAGAGCAAGTATTTCTGATGCCATCTGACTTGCTGTAAATCCATCAGTATTGAGTTGGCAGCTACCTTATATGCCTCACACGTCACTTCTTAACAATCTGTGGGATACAATGTAATACTGACAGGACTTTGAGTTGGTCCATGTAGGACATGTTGTTCAAGCCTTGTATCCTTTTAGTAAGGTATTTCTGTGGGTGCTCCAGCTGTTGCATGCATCTGGGCGGTTATCCTGATTTTCAGTTACTGATTTATCAGATGTCATGCACTCTACAGGATAGCAAATTATTAGAGAAGTTACACTATACATTATGTGCTAATTTGCCATCAGAGTTCCCCGGAACACCCTCATTGCCCTCTTCTCCATCCTAAATTTGCTGGAAATAACCTTTCAGTAAGCTATGTTTTGTGTCATTTTAAAGTCATGCGCAAAGATGTTGCAACGCATGCTGCACTTTCACAGATGCAATCAAACTTACAAAGCAATTTTTTTGTTAGGTATACTTTGAAAGGCAATTTTTTTAAAACGTCCCACTGAGCAAAGAAGTCTATTACACATGCTTGCCAACGTCCTGCTTTGACTGTCAGGTCCAAGCAGGATGTACTGATGTACCTTAGGGCAACTGGCAGAGACAACTGAATACCTGGTAAACAACTTGAAAACTGTTAAAATTTGCAGTTTCACAAAAAAAATGTTTACTAGCCATTTTTCCCCTCTGGTAGCAATAGTTACTGAAATAAAACAAATCAAAATATTCACAAAAACAACTAATACTTTCTGTGAGCCCCAAAACTAAATCATAGGTGCTGCAACTTGTCCCTACCAAAGCAATGCAAACAAATGGATTCATAGAGGGCTTCCATGTTTAGCAGGAGGATTAAAAGATTATTTTTTAAAGACCTTAATGAAAAATGTCTTTACCCTAACGAAAGGCAATCAGACTGAAGACGACGTGACATGTCTTATAAACACTTTTACTGCAGATAGTTAAAAACACTTCTAAAACAATTAGGTTTCTGTAGGTTGCCTGCCCATCTACCCATTTCAATCTACTGTAACCAAAATCCTCTTTCCAATGACTATAGTTCTTTGAAGATACCTGATACTACTACATAGCAACCCACTTTGCCCAGATTAATCTTCTCCTAGCACTCTTTCCTAAATTTCAGAAAAAAATCTAAACTTGCATTTTTAGAAATTGTTCCATCTTCAAAATTCTGACAGGCACTCTTATAGCAAAACTTCTATTTAAACTCCAACTAATGACCAAAAGACTTTTTTTCTTTTTTTTAATCATTAGCTAAATTCCTTTGCTTATCCCTATTCTAAAGGTGAGAAGTTTATACAGTGATGTTTTCTACTTACTGCAGGTACATCAAGAACAATTATCAATTTAAAACTGATCTTATGTTAGGTTTACAAACCAAGATCTATAACCATTTCTTCTTTCACAGCTAGATTCTCCCTTTGTATTACCTACAAGGGTCAAGCTGTGACTCATTAAAGTGATTAAGCTTTGTCTGGTTAACTAGTAACAAGACTCCTCTAACATTTACAAAAATAATGGCAATCTAGCTTAAACTTAAAAAAAATTCTGCATTTTGCTAAGATTCACGACTGATGTATGAATATGAGATTACTAAAATAAAGCACAGCAATACCTCCGATTTAACTAAAATATCCATTCATATTGGATGGATTACTATACATAAAATGTTATGCAGCAGTAGTTTTTTTTTCTACCAGTCCTTTCTTGACAAACAAGCCTCCATTCCCCTGCTCATTTGGCCCACTGTTACACCTGGGGTGATATGGTAACAGCCTTCAGCCCATTCAGATGAAGGCAAGGGTCCGTCAAGCCAAGAGTGGTACAGACATGCCAGAAATTATGCAATCATCCATGTGATTAGGATATTAACTTATTTCACCGTCTTACCTTTAAAATCTGCAACATTTACTCCAAGATCACCAATTACTAGAGAGTGAACATTCTGCGTCTCAGTAATCACCTTGGAATTAGTGCTTCTGCCTTGCTTCTGGTGAGAGAAGGAGCATAGGAACATTAATTCCTGGGGACTGCTGATCACCGGAAAGCCTAGTAACTGCTTCATAAGTGTCAGGTTGGAATCTGTGCTTTATTTTGTTCATGGAGAAAGAAGGAACAGAGTGCATATGTTCTGGACTCTTTCTGGTTGGGCAGTGAAGTGTCCATGCTTGATCTTCCTAATCAGTCTGGTTGCTATTCGAGGCATCTATTAGCAAAAAGCTACGACAAGCCTACAGACCCTTACATCATTTGGGACAAGACTGTGGATCACCAAATAGGCTGTGGCTTGTTTCTCATCTTGGGATTGGTGCTACTGTTTTGCTTCTAGTGAGAAAAGCAAAGGAGCATTGTATCCCAGCAAAGTGAAGCTGTGGTGAGACCAGCACTAGTAGTAGTCAGGCAGTGGCCATTCAGGTGACTCCCCTCTTTTCATCATTCTTGACAAGCTAATGCTTTCTTATCAGTAAGTACTGACTGCTTTGCTTCTAACTTCACAAGCCAAAATAAATCCATAAATCATCAGGCTCTACTTATTAGTTTCTCCTCAAGTGTTTGGCAATGTCCTGTACAGCCACAGACACCTTGGGCATTTTACCTTCTCTAAGGATGATGCCACAATATAAACAAAAGATGACTAATTTTAATAATTGGCTTAATTTCTGCTTTCTGCTGTCATTCTAAGGGGGTGCAATATTGGTCAGCATGGAAGGAGATGGTCAGCAGACCACTGCTTTGCCAGGGATGATCTGCACCTCTCCTATAGGCTTTTGAACATTAAGTAAAACATTGCCCTCTCTGATAGTGCCTTTTTTATGCAATACCAAATTGAAAGTAATTTGGCTGGAGTGCCTTCTGTGTGGAGTCTGCATGTCCTCCCTACGGTCGAGTGATGTTTAAAGACATGCAGGTAGGAGCGTGAATGGGTGTGCCTTCTTAGAAGATTGGGCGGACTGGCAACTCGGCACCGTAAAAAAAATCCACTGCCAATCATTAGCAGACCGGAGTTCTGCTGTGGCGACCCCTAACCGGGAAAAGCCGAAAGACATTACTTTTTACCAAATTGAAAGTAATTCTGACATAGCAAATCAAAACCAAGAACATCTAAAGGTGTTACTGCTCAATTCTAAGAGTCTAAACAAAAAAACTCCACTCCCTAGAAGCTCTCTTCACACTAGAGAATGCCGATGTTTGTGTGGTCACTGAGACATTGTTTAAAGCTGCAGAGATAACACAAATAGTGCAAGGTTATAATGCCTTCCACACATTTAGACCAGCTGCTACACAGACAGGGACTAAGGGTGGAGGTGTCTTGATTTACAAAGACTGGTCAAACAAGACAATGCACTTGAACTTCTCCACGTTCAAATCACCAATGGCAAAATCCAATACCACTTCCTTGCAAACTATAGGTTCCCCCCTCTACAACCTAACAAACCCATACCATGTATGGTTAATGGAAACACTCACCATCCAAACCAATACCATATTTATGGGCAAATTTAATTACCCCACTATTAACTAGGAATCATAAATGACACCAAATGTACAGGCAGAGAGATTCCTGGATTTTGTAAACACAAACTCCCCGGACCAGACTGTCAATATACCAACAAGGGGAGCAACCATACTGGATCTGGTCATCACTAATATGGGAGAGTGCTGCACACCCCCTAGTGTTATGTCTTCTCTGGTAAGGTAAGACCACAAAATTGTCTCCTCTGAAGTAAAAATAAAACCTGGAACCTCAGCTAACCCTGGAATATTCAGGAACTATACTTAGGCTAACTTCCTACTAAGTGATAAGCTGGCAAAATTTCAAGCCCCCATAAACCCTGAGAATACTCCTGCCTACACAGAACTGTTCACATAAATCCTATTCAAGCATGTTAATAACTGCACAGAGGCAGCTATACCACCAGGAAGACATGCAGAACTAACTCAAAAAACAAGCCACCCTGGTATAATCACACCATGAATAGACTGTATAACAGAAGGAAGAAAACCATAGCAAAAAATAGGAATTGCAGCATCCAGCAGGATAAAATCACCCTCATCAAACCAAACAACTTGGAGATAAATAACGTCTACCAAAGCCAAAATTTAAGTAAATTTGGCCTCCCAGGCAATGGACAACCACATGGCATTCTTTAGCTATATCTGCAACCTCAAACGCAATATACAGTTGTGTGCTGTGCTCATTGTAAATGGATCCACCTATACTGAGCAAGAAGATATAGCAAACCTACTGGCCCAACATATTCAGCTCCAACTTTACCTCTCTCTCCCCATCAACCTTCCCTCAGGAAATATCATAAAATATAACATCCCCTGCTATCACTAGGAAAAGGTCCTTAATGTTCTCTCTAAGGCCAAGAACACAGCATCTATGAGCCCAGACAATATCTCAATTTGCTTTCTAAATAGCATGAAAGATGATCCATCAGACCCTCTGGAATTGCTATTAAACTGCAGCCTCCAAACAGGCTTTGTGCCTTATGAATGGAGAACAGCGACAGTCATCCCTCTGCACAAAGGTGGGCCATCTACAGACCATGGAAACTGGAGCCACACAAGTCTCATATGCAAAGCCATGGAAAGAATTATGGAAATAGTCAATGATACAGGAAACCTCCAAACATTGGACGCAACCCAGTTTGGTTTCATCAAGGGAAAGTCATGCCTACTCAGCCTGGTTGACTTCTCTAAGGAGGTTACCACAGAAATGGATGAGGGAAAAATGGTTCACACTGCCTACCTTGACCTGGGCAAGGCATATGACACAATCCCCTACTCAGGCACTGTTGACAAACTTAAGTTAGATACAAACTCTTATGTCCCACAGTTGATAGCCAGCTGGCTGACAGACAGGACCCAGGAAGTTAGCATCGAGAAGTCCACCTCTACAAACAGATCAGTGACAAGCAAGGTTGCTCAGGAATCAGTCCTAGAACTACTGCTTTTTGGCATTCACTTCTCTGAAGTCAAGGACAATGTTAATGGCCTCTGGCTGTCTACATTTGGAGATGATTGCAAGTTAGGAGCTCTCACTGAATCACCCACTGACACAAATGTTCTCCAGGAATGGCTGACACAGACAAACAATTGGTGCCTGAGCCATGGACTAAAGCTAAATGCCAAGAAATGCATAATAGCATCCTTTGGAAAGTCATCCACCCATGGAGACTGTCATATTGGCCACACACACCCCTAAGACTTGACGCAGTAGTCCAGGACTTGGGGACACAGACAGTAATCTAGCCTTTGATCATCATGTGTTTAAAGTAGTGAGGAAATCATTCTATGTTGTGTAATTTATAAACAAAGGCACAGCATCTAGGTCCAAGTCATTGTTCTACTGTTTTCAGCATTCATCAGACCCATCGAGTACAATGCTCCATTTGGTATGTACCTAACCAAGCATATCCAACAACTGGAACATCCACAGATGTTCCTCACTAAAAGAATACAGGGCGTAAGTAACATGTCCTATGCAGACTGGCTCAAGGCCCTATCCCTGTATTCTGTCTCCTACAGACTGTTGAGCAGAGAGCTATGCCTGGCATACAGGGCATTGTCAGACCTCACTCTGATGGACCCCCTACGTATACACAAAACAAGCAGTATCAGAATTACCCATTCTAAACACTTAAACCTTGCCTGTGATATAAATAGGACCTGCTGGAGAGATAGATATGTATCCCAGAGACTACTCCTTCTCTGGAACATTCTCCTCATCCATATGAAGCAGAGTTCCTCCCTAACCCAATTCAAGTGCAACTTGGGCAAATGGATAGGGAAAAGGAAATTCATCCCTGGTTTGGCACCTATGTCTCTAATGGACACAGACAGATTGCAAATGGTTTATCTCCCAGGCCCCTGCTTGTAAATGTCTCACCTCCCAAGCCTCTGCTTACACTCATCAAGGGTACTAGAACTTGTCAGAGATTTGGGATGCATAGCTAGGCTTAAAAAGACCCTTGTGGTTATTCGCCCAGTACACACCTATGAACCTATAACATCCCCTGTGGAGTATCCAAGGGGCTGGCATGCAATGGACTGCCTGAATGTACTGATCCACCTCTGCTTATAGCCAACACAGCGCCCTCCTTCCCCCGCATGATTTCCAGTCTCCACCAGGAATTCCACCATATGTGTGTGTGCCTACACACATGCACCCTTCAAAACAATGAGTGCTGGGTTGGCTCCTTTCTTCCCCCTGCATCAGCTCCAACAGGTGCTCGATCAGTTAACCAAACTCAGGTCACCCAGGTGTTGGTCATGATTTTATCCCTCTACACCAATGGAGCTAGTACACACAGCAGCATCTTATACATGATATACAGTGACATATGAATAATACAGAAGCATGTGTATATATATATATATATATATATATATATATATATATATATATATATATATATATACACACATATACTATAGCAGTATGTTATACAAAGATGAGGGGGGATCAGTGGGACCAGTCACAAAAAAAAAACATTCTTGCAAATGAAATTTGTCAGATGTAATCTTCACATGGTTCAGCCGTCATATTCTTGCCATGTGGTGTACCAGGTCTGGGGCTACTCAGAGCTTTACATGACACATCTTGGTGCTCTCGGCTAATAGTAAGCCACCTCTTAAATTAACTTGGAGTATCTCTGGATATGGTGTCTTTCAGTGACAACCAAATGATTAAAACAAGTTTGACCACAAAACGCCTAGTGACTGAATGAGCTTTTTAAAATGCTTGTATTCTTTGGCGGCTTCAGTTCCCTTCATGGTTTCCATGCAGGGAAAAAAGTTTTGAAACATGAGGAGAATAAGTCTAAGATGACTTCCCTGCTCACTTTAGCATGAGCATATTGGTATGAAGCAGGAATGGAAATCAAACCAGAAGTAGATAAAAATCAGGCAGCAACTGAATGTGCCAAAAAAATAAAAGAAAGAATATAAGGTGAAGGATCAGATGAGAAGGCAAGAAATGTGGAAAATGCATAAACACAGTTGCAAGTAAAGAAAACTCTTGGAACAGCCTCATGCTGATCAGGATTGAACACAGGAATGGTTAAGGAGATGTGAATTTACATCAAAAGAAGAAAAGGTAATACTGGCTGCCCAAGATAGTGAACTACGTACTTTACAAAGTCCATTGAACATGTGGGAGAAACAAACAAATACAGGTTTTGTAAAACACAATTAGAAATAGTCGCGCATCCTGCTGCTAGTTGTGATACGCTAAAGGTAGAAGGAAGGACTGTACACTGAAAGGCATAATAATGTTACAAGACTGCTGCATAGGGCGTTGTGAAAAAAATTATAATATTAAAGTAGCTGAAAAACACTGGAAAAATGAGTCTCAAAGTATTATAGAAAAAGATGAAGTTTATATCACACAGGATCACTCATTACCAACAGTTCAAAAAAATAGATGCAAAAAAAACAAACAAACATAGTAGTACATGAAAAGAAGACAAAAGTAGCATTGATCATTGAAACTGTTACATCCAGTGACTATAGTGTCGGAGAGAGAGAGAGACAAAATCATAAAATCTCAGGATTTGCAGACAGAAACAAGGACAATGTGGAAGAAGGATACCTAGACAGTTCCAACCTAGACAGTAGTAGGAACAATGGGTCTTATAAAAAAAAAAATGTACAAATGTACTTAGATATGTTACCGATGCATGTACTTGTAGGGTGGTCACTAGTAAGGAAATGCAATGGAAAAACAGGAATGTTGTTGTTTTTAACATTGTGTACACCAGTTGAGCAGTAATTACTGGCTAATTTTTACTGTTCCAATACAAATGACATCTCCGCTATATAATCTTTAATTCCAGTCTTAAAGTCCCTGTTACCTTTACGCAGGATCATGATTTTAGGAGGGATTTTAATGTCATGGTGGATCTGTAGTTATATAAGCTACCAGTGGGCGCAGTGAGGCTATCTAAGGTATCCTCGGAATTTAAAATATGATGCATTTACTGGAAATCTGGAGAGTGCACCACCCAAATACCAACGATTATACATATATTGGGCATGGGGAAGTTGCCAGCAGGTTAAGCAACTGGTTGAATACCAGTAATTTTCACTCATTGGATAAAGCTTGCCAATATATAGCCTATGAGGTTATCGGATCATGCTAAAGTTTACAGTACATTACAAACAAGTCCGCACCCAACCAGATTTTTTTCAGTTTTGCTTTGATCCTCTACTACTTAAAAATGAGGAGTTTGTCAATGCCTTGACAAGTTGGATTTACTCTTTTTGGAGACATCGGGGGGGGGGGGGTACCTTTTATTCATCAGTCATTTGGGTCCACCTGAAGAAGTTTTGTAGAGACTGGGTTACACACTACCATAAGGAATTGCGGTCCCAGCATAACAGTGAGAAAACCAGATGGGAATCAATGATAGCACATAAAAAAATTACTCAGATATCACTGGGGATAAAAGCAAACTTTTACATTTAGAATTACAGCAGTTAAGAAAGTGTTATAGGCCCCTGGCCACAAACTGCAGTTAAATGGGAAAGGATGCACCTGTTTTATAGGATTAAAGGTATCACCTCTAAGAAAATCTTATTAAAATGTGGATAACGACATTGAGAAATTACTATAAAAGCCATTTATAATAAAAATGAACAATTGTTGCATTAATTACATACTGAGGAATACTTTGCCTGCACACAGCTTACAGGAGCATAAGAATACCTTTGATCTTGCAGAGTATTTTGAGGGAATATTCCATCCACACCTGTTAGATGAAGTGGTAAACTTCTTAAGAAAGTCTGTTACTGTAACAGAAGCTTCTAGTGCCACTGACTCTCTCTCCATACAGTGATAGCGCCAGGTCTGTGTGGCTTTTCAGCCACTTTTTATAAATGTGTCAAAGAGGAGCTAGTCATTCCATTAGAATTCTTTTACATGAAGGTGCTGGAACAGCAGTGCTTCCCATAAGACTTGCTTTGTGCCAAAGTGCTGATGTTCCCTTAAACTAGACTAAGATCACGGCTGATCATTAACCCATTTTATTACTGCAAACAGATTTAAACATTTTTGCAAAACTTCTGGCAAATCAGCTTGACAAAGTTTAACCCTCCTTGGTACCAACAATCACTTGGGGTGTATTAAAGGTAGAGCAGGCAGTCCTGATTTGGTTATGATTAGATGTCCACGATTACTGTGGATCTTAATCAGAAATTACAGTTTCACTAATGGATTTTAGCAAAGCATTTGACTCCTCCTTGTAGGAATTTTTCTGATGTTCAATGCATAAACTAAGCTTTCTACCGAATTTCATAGATTGGTGTAAACGTCTACACAACAGCACTACAGTGCAGGTCTTCACCAATGTTATCTTATTCCACAAATTACAGCTTCAAAGAGGTGCACAGCAGGGGTGTCCCCTTTCCCCTCAATTGCTTGTCATAGCAAAGTTTATTTTGGAGATATGTCTTCACTCAGACAAAATGTTGGGGTATATATGCAAGGATTAGCTCTTCCTTTGGCCACTTGGTTTGCAGATGACTGTGCTATTTGAGTGTCAGACTCCTGTCTTCATGTGGGCCCTATTCTTTCATAACTCAAGAGAGATACACCCCATTATACAGGGCTTCAGATTAACATGAAAAAAATACCTCTCATCTTTCCTTTATGTGTAGCCACCCCTAACAACCTGATATAAACACTAAGCTTCTGTGTAAACATTGTCATGGAATAGAGGGATTTGGGTATTTATATGACACTCTACATGAGCAACTTGGTACACCTGAATGCGCATCTTATTTAAGACATACAAAAGACAAACTAGACAGATAAAATAAATTCCTTGTTTTTTCTTAGCAAACTCCAGGTGGTAAAGCTAAGTGCTACACACAATTCTGTTCCTATTACCCAATGCATATGTTTCAAAATGTATACGCCGGTGTCATGCCGCTATTGGTGTCTTTCTGAGGAAAGGTAAACACTAACACTTTAGGATTAGTTATACAATGCTTATGATTCCCCAAACCAAAGGATGGGTTGGTCTGCCTAATTTAGTAGTTTATGTGGTATCTGTTCTTAGGTGGTACTATTATGGAGCCCGCTGCAAGCTTATATCCTTATGGGTGCCTAATGAAATAATGATCAGAGTCCTACCCTCATGTTTCTGTACCTCTAACCCTATTACAAGGTTTGGGACACAGGGTGATGGAAACTAAACTATGGTCTAGACTTGAGACCAAATCTAGCATATTTATCCATTCTCCTTTATGAAACAGTATTCTAATTACTAGTGACAAATGTAAGTTCTGATGGGTGGAATGGATAGAGAGAGGCATCTTTTTTGTGAGACACTTGTACTCCAGTTGCACTAATTACTTTTTATCATATACATGGCTAAAAGCAAACAACCCCAGTGCTGGTATCAGGTGATGGCAATACTTGCAAATTAAGGCAGCAGTGGGTCCATACAAATAGCTTACACTACAACTACCCTGGTTATCACCTTTGTTCAATGTCAGGTACACCAAGGTGCAAGGTACTTATAGGAAGTGAGATAATCTTGGAAATGTTCATGACCACATAGCTTTCTCCTCCTTCAAAGTACTGATGGATATAAGGATTGCGTAGTCCATTTTATGTGGGCCAGACATTTCAGATAACCAGTAGGACAGAGGAATTTGAGCAACACATGACAAATGCCATCCAGCCATACCCACATTTACTTCATCACTGGCAGAAAACACAAATGGGATTGGAAAATCAAGCTCAAACAGCAGCAAGAAATGTTGTGGATTTCCAGCCCCTATAAGCTGAATTTTCCATTTACTTTGCTCATGTATCAAACTATTGTGTCTGGTATTTATCAAGGGTGTTAAAACAATAATCCTTTGCAATCTGCTGGTTCATGAAGGGGTGTTTTGGCTGCTTGGTGTTCAGATGACCATCTTTCCTCTCGCTAACATTATGCTTATATGGCTCTGTAACACAATTCTGGAAATTGTTGCTTTGCTCTTTCAGCACTGGAAGACGATACCGTGTAAATGGAAGACCTCACTATACAGATAGGCTTTCAATATGAAAAATTAGTCCAGTCTTCGTATCAACATGAAATGGTGGAATGAAGCTTGGTCTCAAGTTACCTTTTGATACAGACAATTCAGTAGTGGAATATACACTGACATATTTTATTTTTATTTTACATTTGTTGACCGGAATAGTCCGACTGGATTCATGTCCATTTTCAGCGGAGGCCCGGGGAAAAAGCTCCAAGGTAGACAGACAGAATAAAAACGATAAAAACATTTTAAAGATATGGTACTAATACATAAGCAGACACGAATAGACAAGTTCACAGGCTAGAGTTACCCCTGATAACAGTCAGGGGAAAATTAAACAGTAGTTTGATTAACAGATTATTATATTATATAATATATTATTAATAGATTATTCACATTCACAATGAGAGTTAGCCAGGCTTGTTGCAGTGGCAAAGCCAGTTTAGTGCTAGATGTTGTTTGAGTTTAGTTTTAAATTGGCCTATGGAGGAGAGCAAAGTAATATCAGCTGGAAGTAAGTTCCAGGCTCTACCTGCAGAGTTTGCAAACAGGGAATCACCGGCTGCATTATTAATTCTGATTGTCTGAATTAGTAGTCTGTTCGAGGATTGAAGCAGTCTTGGGTTGTTATAGGGGGTGATAATATTTTTAAGAGCTGGTGTATTATCTGGATTATAGAGGATTTTATTAGCCATAATCAGAAGGTTATATTGGATTAGACTGGGAAGTTCTAGCCACCCAAGCTGTTTAAGGTTGATGCAGTGGTAGGTTCTAAAAGGCAGGCCAGTGGCAAACCTGGCAATGTGATTGTAACAGGTTGACAGTCTATTAACTACAGTCTTGTTTAGATTAGAGAGAATGAGGGAAGCGTGCAGGTGTCGAAAGTAGATGAGAGCGAGCTATGGCAATCTTAGCTGGAGGGGTTCGGAAGGCTTTTATTCTATACAGTGACCCAAGTTTTTTATTGATGGTCTTGATCGATTGGTTTACATATAGGTCATTATCAATAATGACACCTAATAGTTTTGTAGAGGGGTTGGGGTGATTATTATGCCATCTTTTGCATTAATGGTGAATGTAAAAGCAGCACACCTTTGTGTTGGTGAGAATACCAACATTTTAGTTTTTCTGGGATTTAGTAACAATCGATGTTTAGAGAGCCAGTTTTCTATAGTATTAAAGGTGGACTGGGTAGCAGACCTCAAGTCTGAAGTTGATATAATTTGAACAAATAAGGGTGGAGTCATCAACATATTGGATACAGCTGACATTTTGGATGAATGTATACAAGTCGTTAATAAAGATGGGAAACAGTAGGGGCCCTAATATGGGGCCTTGTGGTACTCCAAGGGTGTTAAGTAATAGCTGAGAAAGCTTGTTCTGCCAGAGAACAGCCTGCTGCCTCCCATTGAGGTAGGATTTAAAACACCGAAGGGCTTTACAGTCTAGACAGAAAGATTGCAGGGTGTGAATCAAAAGTTGATGATCCACCATGTCAAATGCCTTGGAAAGATCCAAGAAGAGGGCTGAGGATATGTGATTATTGTTACGGTTATTATTTATGGTACTGGTAAAAGCTAGTAGGGCTGAAGTCGTGCTGTGGTGTGGATGGAAGCTGTATTGGGTATCGGCCATGAGGTGATTCTGGATTAGGTGGTGCATGAGTTGTTTGTGTATACATTTTTTTCATAATCTTAGCTAGTGGCGAAAGTATGGCTATCGGTCTATAATTGGAGAATTCAGTGGAGGAACCTTCTTTATGTAGTGGGATTACGTAGGATGTTTTCCAAATGGTGGGAGTTTTAGCCTCTGCTATGGTATAAATACTGGATAGGCAATGGCATCAGCTGATTTTTGAAGGTACTTGGTGGGGAGTTGATCAGCGAATAATGTGGTGGGTTTTAATTTTTTGATCAAGGTATGGATAAGCGACGTGGACACTGGTTGGAAGCTGAACGAGATTAGGTTTATAGAGATGGTACTATCAGGGCCAGGGGAGCTAGGAGGTAATTGGCTAGTTAGGGCTTGAATTGTCTCTGTAAAGAAACGGTTAAAACTGACTGAAACATCCTCAGGGGATTTAT
Organism: Protopterus annectens; assembly: GCF_019279795.1. NCBI lineage: Eukaryota > Metazoa > Chordata > Ceratodontiformes > Protopteridae > Protopterus > Protopterus annectens. The sequence goes on from NC_056750.1 coordinate 634,046,988, forward strand.
GAATGGTAGTAGCGAGGATAGGGGTAAACTTTTTTCCAGGATGAAGTAGATTATTCAGACCTCTCAAGAACTTTTGAGGATTGTTCTGGTTTGCTATCTGTAAATTACAGTAGTACTGTTTTTTTTGTTTTGTAAAATGGATTTGTTAGTTTCATTCCTAGCTTGCCTGTATTTAACATGATCATGGGGGTCTTTAGTGGAGTGCCACAGAGTCCAAAATTTGTTTCTACTGGTAATTTTTAGTCTAAACTTTGAGTGGGCAGGTGCATGCAAATCAAGGATTTCAAGAAATTTGTTGTTAAAATATGGAACTGCCTCCTGTAAGGGGAGGTGTTTTAGCATAGACCAGTTACAGGAGTTAAGTTCCTCTTGGAATTTGTCAGGGTCAAAGTCCTTTTTGTTTCTGACTTTTCTGAGTAAGGGTTGATGAGGATTAATGGCTTTTTGCTTAACTATGTAAGTGAGAAGGTGGTCACTTAGGTCATCGGGGAGGGTACCAGCAGTGTACAGTTGGGGATTACTATTTACGAGTACCCAGTAAAGTATGCTTTCTTTTTGGTTGGGTTTACCTAGCCTGGTAGGGGTGGTTATGATTTGTGTAAATGCGTGAAGGTTAATGTGGGTATAAGGGGATTCTGAGGAACAGGTGCCCCAGTCTATGTTAAAGTCACCAAGTAGTACGGTTTCTTGGGGGTAATGACACGATAGCCAGTGTAGGGTGTGGTGTCTTAAGTGTGGCTATATTATTAACCGGGGGAATATCCATACAGATGCTGTTGATGCTTTATCTTTTATTAAGTTGCAATTTAGTGGCAAAAATTTTGGAGTCATTAATCTGAGGTGGTTGATTAACATCTATGGTCACGTTCAATTCAGATTTATAGAGTACAGCTACCCCACCCCCTTCCTGGAAACACAATCCAGCCTGTGTATGTTATACCCAGGTGGTAACACTTCATTGTCAGTTGTGTTAGGTTATAACCAGGTCTCAGACAGACAGAGAATCTCAGGGGAGTGGACAGCCAGGAGTGCATGCAGTTCATGTGCCTTGTTATTGATGCTCCTAATACTGAGATGACAGGCCAGGAGAGAGTTAGTTGGTCTACTTATTATAGTTGTATGGCTTAGGTTACAAGTAGATGGGGTGTATATATCAGATGTGGATGGGCCAGGGTTGGGGTGAATGTCACCACCAAGTATAAGGCTAGGACTATACTTAGTGATAAGCTCCAAAAGTTTGTTTAAAAGTTTATAATATTGTCTAGATCTAGAGCTGATGTGCCAGGGGTTAGTATGCTGAAAAAGTGAACAAGGTGTTGAGTTGGACCCACTGTTATTAGCATGGCTGAAGGTGGGTTGCTTTACAGCTGGGGTGATATTATGTCCTTTTGGGTACTGATAACCAATAAGCAACTGGTTTTCATACAAGGAGAGTACATAAGTGGCCAGCAGAATGGGTAGTAGAGAGTAGTGTAACATTATGAGAGGAGGAGTATAGTAGTTAGGATTTGTTATTTGGATGACACAACAGAAGATCGGATGGTCACTATAGAGGTATTAGAGTGGGTGTAGAAAATATGTTAGGTGAAAGCTGATAGGATGTTAAAACAGGGTGGAAAGAGTATGTAGGTGAAAGCACATAGGATATTGTAACAGGGGTGTGGTTAAGTACCTATAAATATTGAGGTTGTGGGGGTAGGGAGGAGAGCAGAGTGGGGCTAACACTGACTCCAAGTGTTTTCTTAGGCTTTGATATGTATTTAGTATTAACTTAATGGTTGTATTTTAAACTGAAATTTTAAGCTGCATTTTTAAACTGTATTTTGCACCAAATTATAGACTATGTTTAGACTGTTTTATACTCTTGCAGGGTATTATTTAGCTGCAGGTTATTGGTTTAGAATATAATTTTCAGGGCTATGTTAGAAACCTGGGAGGAAACTCCCAGATATGCTCAGAACTAGTTCAAAATGATGTGAAGATTACTGATCCTACAGACATTGCCAACATACTGGCTGACAGGTTCAGTGCAAACTTCTCCCCTCCCCAAAAGGAGAGATATCTATACCAAGCGATTGCAGCCCCCCAAACATCTCCAACGCCCAAGTGAGAACTGCTCTCTCCAAAGCAAAAAACACAGCATCCATGGGACCCGATGGTGTCCCCGGCTGTGTGCTCCACGAACTCAATGAGGAATTAAACCCACAGCTAGGACAGCTGTTTAATCATAGTCTTACCTCTGGATACGCACCCAGGAGTGGCGCACTGCAACTGTGGTCCCACTTCACAAAGCCGGTGCCTCCACCGACCCTGGAACTTACCCGCCCATTAGCTTGACAAGCCTTATCTGCAAAGCCATGGAGAGGATCATAATGGACCTCATAAATAAAGACATAGGGAATTTGCAGACTTTGGATCCATCCCAGTTTGGCTTTGTCAAAGGCAGATCATGCCTTCTAAACTTGGTTGACTTTTTCAAACAGTCACCAAAGCCATTGATGAGGAAAGGCAGTCCATACAGCCTACCTCGATCTGGCGAAGGCCTTTGATACAATACCCCACTCGGGTATCATTGAAAACTCATCAGCTTAAATGTTAACCCATACATCACAAGATGGGTTGCAAACTGGCTGAGTGACAGAACCCACAGGGTCAGAGTTGCTGGCGCCATGTCAGACTCAAAGCCTGTCACAAGTGGTATACCACAGGGCTCAGTCCTGGGCCCACTCTTGTTTGGCATCTACTTTTCCGAAGTACAAGCAAACACAGGAGGGTTATGGCTGACAAAGTTTGCAGATGACTGCAAACTGGGCGCCATAGTAGAAAACACATCTGACACAGATATCCTTCAGAAGGGTCTCACAGAAATGGATAACTGGTGCCAGAGCCATGGCCTAAAGTTAAATGCCAAAAAATGCATAGTCATACCCTTCGGGAAAAACAAGGTTACCCCTAGCTACCAAATAGGTGGCAATCCACTGAGTACAGAAGAAGTTATCAGGAACCTGGGGACCCAGGTTGATAGTAGTCTGTCATTCGACACCCATGTAGCTAAAGTAGTTAGGAAGACCTTCTACATTGCCCACCTTATCATGAAGGGATTCTCATCTAGATCAAGGGAGGTCATAGTCTCCCTATACTCATCACTCATCAGACCAATGATTGAGCACAATGCCCCATTCGGAATGTATCTGACCCGACACTTGCAGCAGCTGGAGAGGCCACAAAAGTTCCTCACCAAAAGGATAAAGGGTCTCAAACATCTGTCCTATGCTGCCCGACTGAAAGAACTCCAGCTCTATTCAGTCGCTACCTTGCTCAGAGGTGACCTTTGCCTAACATACAAGGCCATGTCAAACCCAGATTTGATGAATATGCTTCACCTCAAAAATCTAGATCCGTCAGAGCCACAAGGGCGGAGACTTAAACCTCGACACGGCTATTAATAGGACGTGCTGGAGGGATAGATTCATCACCCAAAGACTCCCTATGCTGTGGAATAAAATCCCGGTATATGTGAGGCAGAGCACCTCGCTGGCCTTGTTCAAGAGAAATCTTGACCAATGGATGGGAGATCGCAGATATACCCCAGGGATTACCTCAGTGTCACTGCTCAACAGAGGCACAGCAAAATAATGGGTATAGTTCCCCATACTAAAGGGGTGGCGTAAGCCACAAAACTATGGGCTAGGCTTGTAAATGCCCTCGGGCAGATAGCCTAGTATGAACCTATGAACCTATGAACCTATGTGTGGGGAGAGCAGAGTGAAAATACAATATTCAGGGTTTTATTTTAGGCTAAGAAATAATGTTACAGAATGCTAGGGGCAAACTAGTTTAATTAAAAACATGGAGGAAGCCAAATTACTATGGGGGACAGACTAAAGGTGCCTTCAGACCCAGGTCAGCAGTATACAGTAACATAGGATTTCAGTACAAGGTATTAATCTTAGCCAATTGTAGGTCGGACTTCAGGAAACTTGCATATGGGTACAGTTTCTCAGGGTAGCATCCTTCAGGCAGGAAATTCTTTTAATTAGATAGTTTGAGGAGGTCTGTCTAAAAACAAAAATATATTAGGCGTAAGAACCTTTCTAGCATATATAACTAATCACCAAGCAAGCAAGCATTTCAACATACACTTCAAATATAAGTTATACGGTAATCAGCATCTCCGTAAAGCTACGAATACAGTATTTGCTTCATTTTAAATGTATGGGTCTGCAAACAGTTAAGAAACAATTCTAGGATTTGATTTTACTTTATACAGTACCACTTTTTTATACAGTATCATTTACAACATACTATAATGCAGGTAATATATTTGCAAGCCTGTGCACTAAACCGTTTCCTTATCTGATAATGTACTGTTAATATATGGTACAGGGCAACAGCTAACTGCTTCCTTTCTCGTTTAAAACAGCCCTGTGTATATATATGAGCGAACAAGTAGCTAAGTCAAATTAGGAGCAGACATGCAATAAGAGGCTTGGATATCAGCTATCATTTATCCCCACACCGCGCAGATCTCAGTAAATCAGTTCTTTTCACACAACCTCAGTTACACTTGCAATAGAAAGCCCATGGAGCTTAATTACGGTGCCTTAGTTTGTACAAAACGATTTCTAACATGCCAAGAATACTCTAAATATTGTCCGAATACATTTTAAACTGTTTTTAGCTTTCTTTGCTTAAATACAGAGACTTAGCATGTTTTTAAAGCAGGATTCTGAGAAAATAACATACCAGATTATAAAAGCAAGGCTGCCGACTGCGTCAAGAAGCACCAGACATTTCAAAACGGCGGTTTCAGGAGGTGTATTAGAAACCTCGCATACATAGTGAAACAGGAAGGAGTTAAGGGGCTAACACGGACTCCAAGTGTTTTCTTAGGCTTTGGTATGTATTTAGGATTAACTTAATGGTTGTATTTTAAACTGATTTTTTAAGCTGTATTTTTAAACTGTATTTTGCACCAAATTATAGACTATGTTTAGACTGTTTTATACTCTTGCAGGGTATTATTTAGTGGCAGGTTATTGGTTTAGAGTACAATTTTCAGGGCTATGTGTGGGAGAGCAGAGTGAAAATACAATATTCAGGGTTTTATTTTAGGTTAAGAAATAATGTTACAGGATGCTAGGGGCAAACTAGTTTAATTAAAAACATGGAGGGAGCCAAATTACTATGGGGGACAGACTAAAGGTGCCTTTAGACCCAGGTCAGCAATATACAGTACATAGGATTCCAGTACAGTATAAGGTATTAACCTTAGCCAATTGTAGGTCGGACTTCAGGAAACTTGTATATGGGTACAGTTTCTCAGAGTAGCATTCTTCAGGCAGGAAATTCTTTTAATTAGATAGTTTGAGGGTGCCTGCCTTAGCCAATTGTAGGTCGGACTTCAGGAAACTTGTATATGGGTACAATTTCTCAGGGTAGCATCCTTCAGACAGAAAATTCTTTTAATTAGATAGTTTGAGGGGGTCTGCCAGATTATAACAGCAAGGCTGCCGACTGGGTCAGGAAGCACCAGACATATTCAGATTTAACTGTTTTAGAACTGCTTTTTTTATTATTATTATAGGTTGGGATATTTGTTAGCATCTGGTTGACAAAAAGCTATGTTTTCTAGTTTGTTGTTAAATAAAACATTTTTCTAATAACGTGTATATATATATATATATATATATATATATATATATATATATATATATATGGGTCTACCAGAAAATGCCGAAATTCCACAATGCCGACAATGACAACACAGGTACCGGAAGATCGACAACGGAGAAGACCGAAAGTTGAGAGTCCAGATGCTGACAACACCGACATGTTAAAGTAAGTGTGCGATAGGGACAGACGTTAGGGTCAGGGTGTGGGTAAGGTAAGTGTGTGATAGTGATGGACGTTAGGGTAGGGTGCAGGTCAGGTAAGTGTGCGATAGTGACGGACTGTAGGTTTAGGGGTGGGTTAAGTGAGTTAAGGTTAGGGTGCGGGTAAGGTAAGTGTGCGACAGTGACAGACCTTAGGGTTAGGGTTTGGGTTAAGGTTAGTGCATAGACAGTTGTGTATGTAAGGTTTAATGTAGGTTTGCAAGGTTTTTGGTGTGCTTGTGTTGTGTGTGTGTTTTTCGGGAAAGGTATTTGTTTTGTTGATTGTCGCAATTGTGGTTTGTCGGGTATGTGAAGTTTCGAGTTTTTGAACTTTCGTTTTTTTTCGTGTCTGTGTTTTGGCATGTCGGTGTTATCAGTTAGACCCATATATATATATATATATATATATATATATATATATATATATATATATATATATATATATATATATATATGGGTCTACTTTTGTTTGTCGAAGGTTCATTATTTCGACAAAAAAAAGTACAACACCATTTACGTGAAAGTGCACATCATAACAACAAAAAATGGCACACTACAAAGGCAGTACTGCAGGAAGGCAAGCCCCCCTGCACCCCCGACAACTCCACTACTTTATATATATTAACCCGAGATCGCACTACAGTGGGGAACAGGTATATTCCCTTTTCCCCACTGTAGTCTGCTTCAGTGCTGCAGTGTTTCTTTTTTTATTACCAGTTCGGTGATCCGGTATTTGTTTAAGTGCACTTTCGCATAAATAGGGTCGTACTTCTGTTTGACAAAATAATGAGCTCTCGACAAACAAAAGTAGACCCATATATATATATATATATATATATATATATATATACGTATATATATTAATTGCCTCTCACAATAGCCACTCCCTTACCTATCATAACCATCCTCTATACTAGCTACTTCCCACATCCACCTCCTTCACTACCTCTACTAATTTTCTTCTTGACTACTTTATACCCTGCTCTACCTCGTGTCACATTCACTTTCATTTCTTCCACCTCTTCTCACTTTCAAGCTAACCACACCTCAAATTTACTCACTACCATGACCCCAACACACAAAACTATGTTTGCACACACACTACTCTTAACTACAGTAATAGCCTCTCTTACTATACCTTATTCACTTACCTTCTTTGAAAATCTTACTCTATCTAAACAAAACCATAATTTCCAACAAACTTCTCCATCTTCATTCATCTATACCCCTAACCACAGCAACATAACCAGTACCTCTAATTATATTATACCAAAATATCACAGAACTACCCACATGACTTATTTCACTATTAAAAAGAATTTTAATAATTTCTACAAAATCTTTAAATTTCTATACTATAACCAACATCACTTCTTCCTAGACTGCGATATTCATTCAAACCCTGGCCCCAATAATGACAAAAGTAATAATCTTGATAATGCAACTTTACCCAACACTCCTACAATAGCTAAATGACTTAACTCCCTAGTAATAGCTCACCTGAATATTAGAAGTGTTAACAATAAAATTTCCCACCTACATGCACTCCTTGATTTGCACTAATTTGATATTCTATCTACTGTAAACCAAGAAATTACCCCCCCCCCCCAGGATATAATATCCTTAGATGTGACCGTATAAACAAAAAAGGTGGAGGTATAGCCATTGTCTACAAATCTAATCTCCAAGTTTCCCCCTGTAATGTGCTTCCATCATTAGACAGCAAATCTGAAGCACTGTCTATCAAACTCCAAATCAGCAACTCCAAATCTAGCTACCTAATTTGTATGTCTCTATCCCCTGGTAACAATACTAATACTCTTGAAAACATACTTAGTTACCTATCTAACCAACTCTCCCAGGAGACCATTGTACTGGGTGACTTCAACATAGACTGGTTCACCTGCAGCACCCAGAACCCTACTAACCACATTAATCTCTTTGGATTATCTCAATTAATAACTACTCCCACTAGAATCCACAAAGCTAGCAGGAAAGAAACTACTCTTGACTGGATCCTTATCAACCACCACCCTAATGCTTATACTCCAGGTACCCTCCCTGATAACATCAGCGACCACATGCTTACCTATATTACTAGACAAAAACTTCATATTTCAACAACTCATAATCTCAAAACTTCCCGCTCAAAAAAAAAACTTTAACCCAGATAGCTTCCTAAATGAATTGCTAGCATGTAACTGGTCACCTCTAACCCATCTTGAACCTGATGAGGCTGTTACCTACCTTCAACACTAACTTTCTTCAAATTCTGGACTACCATGCACCTTATCGCACTATGAGATTAAGAACAGTAACTGCTCCATGGCTAATTAAACAAACAAAGCAAAAAATGCTCCTCAGAAATAAAATCTGGGCCAAATGGAGAGCTACCCAATGTCCATCTGATCACCTCCTCTTTAAACAGTTAAGAAATGCTACCAAAAAAGACACTCTTAAGGACAAAAAAGACTACTACCTTCACCTCCAACAATCCAGTGAACATACCCCACAAAAATTTTGGTCAGGGATAAACAAACTTCTTCAGCCAGGACACCCTATTACTCCTGCCCCATCAGATTCCAACAATAATAATTCCAACCAAATCCCTGATGCCTTTAACAACTACTTTACAGAAGCTATACAAACCCTAGCCAATTCTTTACCTCCCTCTTCTACTCCCCTACCAAATACTTCCAATTCTTCAACTCCTACCTTTCACCTACAACCTGTTAGTACATCTCTTACCTACAAGCTACTTAAAAAACTGAAACCTTGTAGCCCATCAGCTGACCGTCTCCCATCAGAATACCTACAAATTGCCGCAAAAGTTATATGCTACCCCATATCTATCCTTATTAACAGAACTATTTCTGAAGGTAAAATTCCTACCATCTGGAAAGTATCCCATATCATCCCTCTTCATAAAGGTGGATCCACTACTGAGCTCTCTAACTTTCGACCTATTGCCTTACTCTCTATCTGAAATAATGGAAAAATGTATTCACAAACAACTACTTAACCACCTACTACAAAATAACCTACTAGCAAACTGCCAACACGGCTTTAGACCATTCTACAGTACTACGACTGCCCTTCTATCCTTCACTGACTCTATAAATAAAAATCGGAACAATAACAACTCCTCCTCTGCACTATTTATTGACTTGTCAAAAGCCTTTGACATGGTCAACCATAACTTACTTCTAAACAAACTAAATTCCTATTCTCTTAATCCACAAGCATTACAATGGTTTAGGAGTTACCTTCAAAACAGACAACAAGCAGTACTTTGGAATAACAATCTATCATCATTACTTCCCTTAAATATTGGAGTCCCACAAGGCTTTATCTTAGGTCCCCTTCTTTTTTCCTTATTTATCAATGACCTACACTTGAACACACCCCAAGCCACCTGCGTTCAATATGCAGATGACTCAACCTTAATCTGTACTGCTAAAAATCTAGCCTCCCTCCAGTCACTTACCCAAACTGTATTCCAAAATGTTGAAAACTGGTTTATGCAACACTGCCTCCTCCTTAATCCCAAAAAAACAAAACTACTACTTTTTACTCCAACTCATAAATCACCCAATCCATTCTTTACCATTACCTCTAACAATGCCACCAACGTAACCCCAGATACTACCACCCGGCTACTAAGAGTTACAATTGACAATCGGCTTAACTATGATGACCATATTAACTCCACCATAAAGTCTGTTAACAAAAAAACTAGGTACTCTCTATAGAATTAAACCATTCCTTACCCATTCAGCCAGGAAAACTATTGCCCAAACCCATCTCATTTCTACCCTCTTCTACGCCTCTGCCATATATACTAACCTCTCAAAAAACCTCTCCAAACTTTCTCACTGTTATAATAACATAGCTAGATTCATCACATGCTCTCCCTTTAAAACTCACCACTGCCTTACCCTCAGACAACTAGGATGGCTAGAAATACAGAACCATATACTCAGTAAATAGTTACTTATTACTCATAAGATCCTGCACTACCCCAATAATACCCCTATCCTCACTGATCTGATTTCACCATATAAAAATCCAGCAACACTACGTTCTGCCAATAAACTTCTGGTATCCTCAATCAAATCTAACAACAAAGCTGGTGACTCTCTTTTCTCTAATACTACAGGTAAAAACTGGAATCTGCTCCCTACTGAACTATCTACCCTAACTTCTACTTCTCTATTCAAAAAACATATCGAAGAACATCTTAAAACCCAGTGGCTCTGTCCTTGTGCTAACCCAGACTGAAATCTTCTGCCCCTCCTGCTCAAATCTCTTTCCCCTCACACTAACCTAAGCCTCCAAACCTACTTTTTTCCTCATTATTTATATTAAAAGTAAAATTACAATGATCTTACTCTGTTTTGTGTTTTGAACAAGTGTTTCTTATTTTATATTTAGTTAACCTTTAGTACAATGGCTATAGTCCATAATTATATTACTATATTTTTCATTTAACCAATGCTACCTCTGTACTGTATTTTTTATATCCATGTCCTTTTATATATTGTTAACTTTGTTAATGTTCATGTTTGGAGCTTTTCTCCCCGGGCCTCTACTGAAAATGGACATATATCCAGTTAGACTAGCCCGGTCAACAAATGTAAAATAAATAAAATAAATAAATATGGATTCACTTTAGAAGCTCAAAATACTGAAATATCAAAATTCAGTATTTCGAGCCCATAAAGTGGAATCCTGAAAACAACAAAACCTCAGAAGTTCGAAATTCAAACCTCGCACACCGGGAATTTTGAATTAGCACTTCCAGTGTTTCGCTGTGGTTGTGGATTCAGTTAAGTCTTTATTTGTTAAGGGTTTTGCGTAGGGGCTGTGTTGTGTGTTTTGTTGTTTTTATGTGTGCACGCGAGGAGAATGTAGCTTGTGTGGAGGTGTTTTGTGTGCGTTTGTATGTAGTGCGACCTTGGAGTTAGAATATTTAAGTGGGGGGTGTGGGCGGGGCGCAGTCCCCCTCATGGGGGGTGCAGGGGGGTTTGCCCCCCTGCTTTTATGTAGTAGAGAGCTTGTGTGTGTGTGTGTGGAGTAGAGGCGCCAATTCAAAATCTGCGGTGTGCGAGATTTTGAATTTCATGCTTCTGAGTTTTCGTTGTTTTCAGGTTTCGATTTTATAACCTCGAAATATTGAATTTTGATATTTCAGTATTTCAGGATATAAAGTGAATCCATATATATATATATATATATATATATATATATATATATATATATATATATATATAAATACATGCTAAACGTCTTATTTGTGAAATACTAGTTCCTTTCCATTTGTAAATCTCCTAAACGTTAAGATCCCTTATTAAGGGGAATTCTTTCAGGTTAATTGGTTGGTTATTTATTAATAAATTAGGATTTAAATGAAGGGTCTGTAGGAAGGGAAGGGCTTTAGAAAGTTGGATTGACTTGAACAATAATTTTTGGGTAACTAAAATTATATGTTTAAACAGAGGATGTAAGTTTTTGATGCAGACAGACTTTAGGCTAATTTCTAAGAATAGCAGCATTTTAGGATTGAAATGAAGCCACGGTGGTGCAGCGATAGCATTGTCACCTCACAGCAGGAGGTTCTCCTGTTCGATTCTCGGCTGCAGCACCTTCTGTGTTGAGTCTGTATGTCCTTCCCGCAGTTAAGTGGCGTTCGAAAGACATGCGTGAATGGGCATGCCTTCGTTGAAGTCTGGGCGTCGGGCTGGCACCTCGGCACCATAAAAATCTGCTGCCAAATCAGTAGCGAACCGGAGTTCCGCTGTGGCAACCCCTAACAGGGAAAAGCTGGAAGTAGTAGTAGTAGAAGTAGCAGTTTAGGATTGAAGCCAAGGGTTTTAAGTTGTTCATTCCAGATCTTAATCCATTGAGATGACCAATTTGGAGATCTAGAATCAAAGTTTATTATCTGAATTAATTTATATGAAGTGATAATGCTATGATATAGTTTAGGATCAGGTAATCCCAGTCCCCTTTCAGTTTTTGGAAGCACAAGCTTATCATATTTGATTCTAGTAGATTTGGGAAACCAGATAAATTTTGATAAGGCTTTTTCTGCGTCTAGAAAGAATTTATTAAGGATAACAGAGAAGGTGGCATTTAGATGGAAAATAATTCTTGGGAGCACATTCATCTTAACTATGCTAGCTTTGAAAAGTAGAGACATATTTATATTCTTCCATCCATTTATGTCATCTTCTATAACAGAACAAGTCCGTAATAAATTAATTTTGATAATTTCATTGAAGTTGGGGGTGTAAATTGTACCTAAATATTTTAATTGATAGCCAATCTTCTACTCACTCACAGGGAAATAGGATGCCATGTGTCCCAATGGATTAAGGGGGAAGAGATGGAATTTATTTGAGTTTAGCTTATAGTTGGAAATCTCTGAGAATATGTCTATGGCATTTATGATTTTAGGAAGATCTAATGTGGGAGGTTGCAGGTAGATATTTAAGTCATCAGCAAAGGCTGAGTAAAGTAACGATGTTAAAGATTTTTGGGATGTGGTGAAAAGTTTTTTGAGATAAATATAGGAGCAGGGGTTCTACGTATAGGTTAAAAAGACAAGGTGAAAGTCGGCAGCCTTGCCTTGTTCCATTTGAGATGGGGATGGGATTGGTTCTGAAGTTATTTATTTGGATAGAGGTGGAGGCTTTTTGACAGAGAGTCTTGACAATGTTAACAAAATTCAGAGGTATTCCAAACCTAAGCATTGTAGTAAACAGGAAGTCTAAGTTGACTCTATTGAAAGCTTTGCTGGCATCAATAGTAATGACATATCTGGGGTGTTTATCTTTATTGCGGAACCTGATAAGAGTATCTAGAAGAAGGGTGTTGTTGCAAGTTTGTCTATTTCCTTAATTTGATATGCCATCTCATAAACACTAAATTCTCATCAGATAACTTAAACATAGAGGAAATTATCTTAGCTAATTTAATACTTAAAAACCTAGCTATCAAAGGTAAGACAATTTCTAGAACATGTAAACTGGTAATGAATAGAAAACTTCAGAGCTCTATTCTATTCTCACCTTATTGGCAAGACAAATCCCCACAGATTAATGAGCAAACCAAAAAAGAAGAAGTAGAAAATGTGGTCAGGTTTATTCCTTTCAAAAGGTTGTTGCACACTCAGATAATGATAAATAATAACACCTATTTCACACCAATGAAACTTAGTAAATTTAATTCCAAATTCTCAACCATATGCCCGCACTGCCCCAGTCAAACTGCAGATATTCTTCATGTCATGTGGGAATGTAAGAAGGTACACAACCTCTGGTGCTCCCTAAGGGCTAGATTTAAAAAAATGGGATACGAAAAAAGTACATTATCATGGGAGATGGCTATATTACACGTTGACATACACAGGTTAACAAAAATTCTAAAGCAGGTATTCATCACAATATGTACATTCATAATTCTACATTACAAAAAAATGGTTAATCACATCCCCTCTCACATGGGACAAATTTAGCAACTTAGCAATTAAGTATATTCTTTCCCACAAATTAATATACAACAATTACTGGCAATGGCTGTTTGAGGTCATTCTTAAGTGATAAAAACACCTAGTATCTTTAGAGTAGTATTTTGTGTGATCCCTAATTGCATTATCTCTCTCAAATTAAGCACTATAGTTCTTATAATGGGTTATGTGGTAATGGCTCTTCATTAATATCACCCCAATCTATTGACCAATTCCTAACCCGTCTTCTAATCTATTGACCAATTCCTAACCCGTCTTCCAATCTATTGACCAATTCCTAACCCGTCTTCCAATCTATTGACCAATTCCTAACCTGTCTTCCTCATTTCTAAGTGATATCTGATTTTACCTGCCTTTATATAGCGATTGTAGTAGTTGGCTAAAAACATGACTTCTAGTGTAAATTGTATGCATCATTTGTATATAGTTAGCTTGTGGTAGTTATGTTTTTCTTTTCTTTGTGTTTATGTTTTTTACTACATAGATGTAACATATATCTGTGTCTTATGGTGTTCTTCTGTGTGTTTACTATTGAAAAATGCAATAAAGAAATTTTGGGTAAAAAAAACATGCTAAATGATAAATCTCAGTTCAATCTACACTCAAAACATTACTGTAGCATATACCATTCAGAATGCAATCAGAAATTATCCTTAAATGGCCAAAACAGCAATGTCCAAAAAATTCAAGAAGCCCTGGTAATCATCAAAATGCGTGGATTTCAAGGCACAAAGAGCAATGATTTCTACCAGCAGAAACTGGAATGGGACTACTACCCAGTACAATGAGAATAAGCAATCCATATTGAAAAGGGAAAATGTTTATACTTTATATATTTCTTTAGAAGGGGAATCCATATTGTTTCAATATGGACACTGACAGTTTAGGCCTATCTTGATATTTTCTATGCTCCAACATGAATAGATCCAACATGGAAGATCTGAACTTGGTCCAATAAGGAAAAGCACAGATAAGGGGTCCACAAATTCTTAGAACAAAAACAATACAAAGGTGTTTAATTTTAGTCAGACACTATAGTCTGATAGATAACAAAATGTTTGATCAAAACCTTTTACAATACAATAATTATTACAGTTGCTTTGCCTGAGGAGACAAGACCTTGATTTCTTTGTTTCCAGTGGATGTGTATTCTCTTACAATAAAGGAGATCATTGTACTCTGAACTGTATTTATTTATTTTTATTTTACATTTGTTGACCAGGATAGTCCGACTGGATATATGTCCATTTTCAGCAGAGGCCCAGGGAGAAAACTTCCAAGATAATACACACTGACCATTTAGTAAATGCTAGTTTCAAGCAGATTACAGTCATAAGCAATACCAGCATTTAGCACATATAGTACTAACTTATTATAAAACACTTTACAAAACATAACATTATTTTCAAAGTTATATATACATAACATTACATTCAGGTTTAAGACACATTGAGCAGCAGCTGAAGTTATTTTTGACCATAACAGTTTTGTGCCATGAAGTCACGGATTTTGAAAAGTTTGAGTTGCTGAAGCTAAAATTATGTTCTGGACCCATATTTCACAGGTTTTCTTTCAGGTGTATTTATGGTGAGCCTAATCACAGTTGCATTTGCCCACCTTGAACAGAGTATACAATCTCTACGGGTAAGTTTTCTTGCATGATTTTTCAGTTAATTGGCAGTTAATGTATGAGAGTGGGTTATGTTATATACTTGTATGAGAGGTGGTTATATTATATATTTGCATGAGAGTGGGTTACATTATACATTTGTACGAGAGTGGGTTTCAATATAAATATGTACTCATGGCAGCAGATTTTATTACATACTTTCATGAGAGTGGGTTTCATCATATTTCAATGCTATGTGTGTGTGTGGGTTTTACAGAATGGGAATGGGTAATATTTCCATTGTACTGAGATTACAAAGGGTACAAGTGTGGAGGTATTAAAAGAGCTGCAGGATGGAAGCTCAGCTAGACATATGCTTAAAACATATAAAGGAGAGCTTGAATTACTTGGTGAAATGGACTGAGCTCCCTAAAAATGACAGTGCCCTGCAGTTCCCTGAGGGTGGAACTTTTGATAAGACTAATTTAGAAAATGTTAAAAAGAAACTCAAACAGAAAGGAAACAAAGTACTAGCCTCTTGTTGGTCAGCTTTTAATGACTGGCAAGAAGAATCTAAAAATAAGAAAACGGAATCTGTAGTTAAGAAACAGAAAAAACTGGCTTGACACCGCTTTATGGATAAAAATTCTTTATAAAAGTTCCAACACAGTAAGCGCTTTCGGGTTCACCAACCCTTCATCAGACCAGCCAATTTTTTCTGTTTCTTGTACTATATTGTGGACTGGCAGACTTTGGCTGAGGCACGGAACATTGGTTGTTTTTCTCTTTTTTTCAGAATCTGTAGTTAGAAATTTAAAATACAACACTGCTGGATTAAAATCACAGCTGCGGGCAGGTAATAAAACAGTTAAGTTACAGATATGTGCAGGAGGTAATTTGCGTGATACCCAGGGACTTTATCCTTTAAAACAATTTAAAAAATTAAAGATAACTCAACCTGATTCTTCGGACAATGACTAGCACCCGATTCCTTCAGCTCCCCCATTAGGATCATCCTTCTGATGAAGCAAACAGCCCTCGGTCTCAGGGAGATCAAGTAGCAGAAGAACAACTCGAGGATAGCCCCTCTACTAATTTTCCCTGGCAGTTCCCCAAGTCACTTATACTACTTCAGCTCACTCTAAAGACTCAGCTTATAAAACTAGGTTCCAGCAACTGCAACATGCTGTTTCAAACTCTTATCAAATATCAGTGAGAATAGCAAACAAAAGTAGACAGCTCTACCCAAAACACAAGCACATCTCTTGGACAAAATATAGACAAAAGCCTCTAACAATGTGACTACTTTAAACAAATTTAAATAGTTAATTATACAATTTCTAATGATTACTGACAGAGAAGAATACAGGTAGAAACCACTTCCCAAACAAAGCTCCAAGGATGCATACATTTCTGATTCATCCTCTGATGATGATGATAACCCCACCACCAACATACCATCTAATACCCAGATTCTCCCTTTGAGAGAGGAATCTCACCCTGCAGCAGACCAGAACAGTGATACAAAGTCCATTAAAAGAGCAGTCTGCCCATGGACTGCAGTAGATTTTCAAGCTATTGTAGATTCTCTCCCTCCCATTTGAACACATTAAGCCAAATATGCTAACATTTTGGAAGGACGTGTAAAATTACAACACCCTACAATCAAAGATTCACTGGCAGCTTTAAATGCTTCCACTCCTCTGGATATTTTAGAAAGATATGTGAAAAGTCAGCTACAAGTGACGGTATCCCAAAACATACAGATAAAGGATTCTAACCACAAGAGATAATTTACTATAGCTAATAACTACAGCATACCCGCAAGCATCTAACTGGACACTAATTACAGCTATTATGCAGAAGGAACATGAATCTACTGATATGCACTTACAATGCATTATAATGTGTTTGAGGCTTTTTCAGGACATCCAGAACCTACTGAAGGAGTGGCAACCACTGGGCTTGTAGAACACAGCGTGTGTATGTAACTTTAAGAAGCATTTCCAGATGTAATCACGTGCATATAAACAGTGAGCATGTGCAGGCAGCAGTGCCATTTTGAGAGAACAGCCAGAGTGTTAACATGTATGAGTGTGGTATTCAGTCTGTTTATAGGTTTATTTAAGTTCAAGTTAAAAAGCCTCATT
Organism: Protopterus annectens; assembly: GCF_019279795.1. Classification (NCBI taxonomy): domain Eukaryota; kingdom Metazoa; phylum Chordata; order Ceratodontiformes; family Protopteridae; genus Protopterus; species Protopterus annectens. The sequence continues at coordinate 634,064,154 of NC_056750.1, forward strand.
CCTGATGTGTTTGTGTGTAATAAAGCTGCTTGAACTGAACCCACAACCACTTGTCTTTTTTTTCCTGACCAGACAAGTGACATTGTGTCAAAAGTGGGATTGAGAGTGCAACCTCTTCAAGCCATGAGGTACAGAGTTGAAGGAGAAGGTACATTGAGCAGACTGGGTGATAACAGTGCTCAAACGATCAAAAAGGGCCAGAAACGGACTAAAAGTAACCAAAACTTGCACAAATTATTTATTTTGCAGAGAAAATGAAACGGAACATTCGTAAGGTACAAAAAGCATTATTAATCAAACAAGTAGCACAAAATACATTATTAATCAAATGAAAGGCACAAAACACATTACTAATTAAACAAAATGTTCAAAACTATGACATTTTATAAAACTAGCAAAAATATTCATATGGGGCTCAGAATTACCTTTGGTTTGCATAACATGATTAAAGTAAAACGAGCACAAGAGAAGTACAATGAGCATGATAAGAGGCTAAAAGGGCAAAATAAGCGTACAAAAGGAGCAAGGTGACTGCATGTTTTTTAGTAACCGACTATGTTTTCGGCATAAGCTACTATTTCGCATTGGCCAAAGCCATTCAAAGCATAAGTACAATTGTTCGAAGTATCTCAGTGTGTGCAAACTGTTTGCAGAGTATGTGTTTTATTAATGTGCAATTATTTCAAAGAGTTTGCTGTGTGCAAAGTACAGTTATAAAGTGCAGTCAAAGTACAACCATTTCAAAGAAGTTTCTTCTGCTGTGTAGAACTTATTCGCACAGTGCTGCCATTTCAAAGTATTTCTTGCACTGATAAGGAGTGGTTTTGCAAAGTACAATGATTTTTAAAGTATTCTTGTGCTACAAAGACTTATTTGGCAAAGTCCAGTTATTTCAGAGAGTCTGTTGTGCTATTGGACATAATTAAAAGTTCTGGCATAAAATCCTGACATATATTTGTGTGCGTATGTTCATACATAATTTCAAGCACCTTTACCACTGTGTGTTGATATGGCAAAGGCATTTTGCAGACCTAGTCCACTTGTATTTGATCATACTACTGCAGAGAATTGGAGAGTATTTGAGCAGGAATACAATATTTTCATACAAGCAGCTTTTTCGGACAAAGTTGCACGTACAAGGGCATTAATTTTGCTTAACTTAGCTGTGTCAGAGGCCACTGAAAGCGTTCATTTGTGTATGCACCAGCAGTATATGAAGGAGAGGGGGAAACCACCATATTGTTGTACTGGCTGAATCAAGGGCAGACCATGAGTGCTTGAAATGTAAATTTAAAGAAACGTGCAAACCCCAGACAAATGTTACACAGAAGCACCTATTTTATACAAGAGATCAAAAGCCAGGTGAAATTTTTGCAGCTTATATCACTGACTTGACTAAAACATGCAGATCTGGTGATTAGAAAGAAGAGTTAATAAAGGACAGGCTTGTGTGTGACGTTAATAGTACTGAAGTGAAAAAGATTTTGCTTCGTGACAGTGATTTAACGCTGAGCAAAGCCATAGAGATTTGTCAAATCCATGAGCTCAGAGAAAGGCACACAAGTGTGCTTATAAGTGATAAGAGCTTATTTTCAGCAGTCTCTAGAGCAAGCGTACGCAGCAGGCAGCATGTGGCAAGCAGAAGCAGGCCTAAGTACATAGCAGCTGCAACCCCTGCAGGATTTCCAGGGAGGACCCGTAACTCTAGCAAGTTCCAAGACTAGCTCAGCAAAAGAGACAAGCTCAGTGCAGTATAAAGGTGAGTCAGCAAAACCCAAGTCAAGTCTTACTGTTAACTGTCATAACTGTGGTGCCAATCAAGAGTCTAAAACAGAGAAGTGCTTAGAATTTGCTCTGCAATGCCACAAGTGTAGAAAATGGAACCACTTTCAAAAGTTTTCTAAATCATGCAATAACCATTCAGTTATTAAGAAAGGTCACTGAAAAAAGCAGCATGATCATATAGAACGTTGCAACCCTACTTTCTATGTAGATGGTGCATTAGTGGTTGGGGAAAAGGTATATATAGCAATAAGTATCCCAGTTCTATGCTTATTTTTATTTTACTAGTCATTGCTTATTCTTTATTGCACTTTTTATTGTCTCCTGTCTACTTTTTACTGTATTTTATTGCTATAAACTAATCTGCACTGTTGTACTGCAATTGTCTGCCTTACTGGGCCTGTTAAATCACTACTGTTACTGTCTCACTCTTTGTAAAGCTATTTTAGCTAGTTTCACTGTGTGAAAGGTATTAACTGGAAATTTTCTCTTTTTGTTAAGCATCTGTTTTTGTTCCGATTTTCCTGCCAAGGAGTGTATCATATAACTTATTTGCTTGCAGTTAAAAGCATTCTCTAGAGTCTCCTTGCTCCTTTATTTATTTAAAACTTTCATTTAGTGTCTCACTGCTGTTTTTCTGCTGTGATAAACATTTCAATAGTGTTTTCTGCCTAAAATAGTGTAGCTAGTAGCTGTAGTACAGCACAGTTCAGCTTTGCTGTCCCTGGAAATGCTTGTTTGATTGCAGTGGCTGTTTATTCTGAGCACATTTTCCAGGCCATCTTGGATTACCAGAAGTCATTCTTCACTTTAGTGAGAGGAACATGTTGATTGGCCACTGGATGGTAAAGGTTGGCTAGTCTGGGGCTTGGAGTAAGCACTCATTGGTTCTTTTGAGTTTTTTTCAAGTTGTTTCAGGTTTGCACTTTTTTTGGTACTTAAGCTCTACCTTTGAGAGCTTTCTGCTTATTCACACTGAGCTGGATAGGGGAGGGGCACTGACCATAGCACTGATCTGTGATTTATATCAATAAGTATCCTCTTTTCCTTTCTTATTTCTTACTAGTTATTGCTTATTCTCATCATTTATTGCACTTTTTGTCTGCTGCCTACTTTTATTGCTAAAAATTAATCTGCACTGTTGTACTGCAACTGTCTGCCTTACTGGGCCTGTTAAATCACTTGTGTTACTCTCTCACTCTTTGTAAAGCTCTTTTACCTAGTTTCACTGTGTGAAAGGTATTAATTGGACATTTTCTCCATTTGATAAGCAACTGTTTTTATTCTGATTTTCATGCCAAGGAGTGTATCATATAACTGAGTTGTCTGCAGTTAAAAGCATTCTTTAGAGTCCCATTGCTCCTTTGTCTGTTTAAAACTTTAATTTAGTGTCTCACTGCTGTTTTTTTTTGCTGTGATAAACATTTCTGTAGAGTTTTCTGTCTAAAATTGTGTAGCTAGTAGCGGTAGCATGGCCCATTTCAGGTTTGCTGTCTCTCGGGTTGGTTGCTTGTTTGCGGTGGCTGTTCTGAGCACATTTTCCAGGCCATCTTGGATTAGCAGAAGACATTCTTCACTTTAGTGAGAGGAACGTGTTTATTGGCCACTGGCTGGTAAAGCTTGGCTGGTCTAGGGCTTGGAGTAAGCACTTATTGTTTTTTTTTTTTTTAGCTTTTTTAAAGTTGTTTCAGGTTTGTACTTTCTGGTACTTAAGCCCTACCTTTGAGAGGGTTCCTGCTTATTCACACTGAGCTAAACAGAGGAGGGGCACTGACCAACTCTGATCTGTGATATATAACAATAAGTATCCTGCTTCCTTGCTTATTTTTTACTAGTTATTATTTATTCTTACCATTTATTGCACTTATTTTCAGCGGCCTAAATTTTACTGTAATTTATTGCCATAAACTCATTTGCACTGTTGTACTGCAACTGTCTGCCTTACTGGGCCTGTTTTGTTACCGTCTTACTCTTTGTAAAGCTCTTTTAGCTAGTTTCACTGAGTGAAAGGTATTAACTGGAAATGTTCTCCATTTGTTAAGCATCTGTTTTTGTTCTGATTTTCCTGCCAAGGAGTGTATCATATAACTGATTTGTTTGCAGTTAAAAGCAATCTCTAGTCCCCTTGTTCCCTTTTCTGTTTAAAACTTTCATTTAGTGTATCTGCTGTTTTTCTGCTGTGATAAACATTTCTGTAGTGTGTTCTGCCTAAAATAGTGTAGCTAGTAGCTGTAGCATAGTTTCCCACTGTCACTCCCTGTTGTTGATTTGTTCTTAAACTTGGTGGCCTTTCAGTTCCCTGCCCCTTATGTAAATCTGACCTGGGATACTCTTCTCAGTCCAGTCTCATTAGCTCATTTTAAGTAATACAGAGAGAACATTTGGGAAGGCCAAACCCCCTTAGTTTCTTAACCTTGAATCATCTTATGTTCCTCCGTTCTCCCTATTCACTTTACTTAAAAAATTTTATTGAGCTACTTTTAGAGTATTTTGTGTTTATTCCTCCTACTCTATTACTACATCTTGCTTTTTATGCTACTTGTTCTCTAAAGTGTTCAATTGCATCTTTTCTGCTGCATTTATTACTTCTTGTTTTTAGCCTGTTTAAATTGTAAGTGTTATTCTAAGCCTTTTAGTTTTCATTTAAGAACTTGGGCTTTAGGACTGCCCCTTAGCTCTCCCTGGCCTCTTTCCCTCAGATTCTGACAAATATGGATGGACAATTTGCTATGATTTTTCCTTCCAGCCTGGTTGACATGGGTATCCTGAGACAATGTATCAACTGCCTCATGTACATGGACAAACACAGTTTGTGAGAGATGCAGTTACATAAAGAACCTAGAGTCTATGCTCTCTCCCTTGCAAGTCAGTATATCTGGCACTGAGAAGGCTGTCCACACAATCACTACACCTTAACCACCACCCACAATTACACAACACACACATACACAGAGGTTCTCAACAAAAACAATTCCACACAAAGGAGAATTCAGAGGGAAAAACACATGTGAACTCCACAACCCTCCACACCACACACAGTTCACACACCTGTGTCTCACAACCACTAAGGCCTAACCATAAACCCAACATATTAGTCATAACAGACTCCACTGTGAGACACACACATGGGCCTCTCACCAGAATGGATAAGGAGAACATCAGGGTTAGATGCTTGTCAGATGCCAGAATCTGCCATATCACACATTCACACAAGTCTCTCAACAACAGGTACTGTTATGACTCAGTCATAGTCCATATGTTGGCATGAGTGACTTGAGATGCACCTCCCTGGACTATATGAAGACAGACATGATTGAGCTCAATGAATGTGTGTTCCAGGCAGGTATGTCCCTAGCCTTAAGCAGCATTCTACCTTCAACCAGAATGATGCCTCAATACAAACAGAAAATGATTGACATTAACAATTGGCGTAGTTTCAGGTGTCATGCCAGGGGGATCCAGGACCTGACAGCCTGGGAAAATATGATCAACAGACCATGATGCTTTGCTAGATATGGCCTGCAGCATCTGTCTCACTTTGGCTTCAGGCTTCTGGCAAAGGCCCTTGCCTCCTCCATAGTACCTTTTTTAGGGAAAGTCATGAGGTTGATACTACCAACATAAAAATGTCAACAAAATGCAAATTAAAGGTCATGTTGCAAATGCCAGGAGTCTAAACATGAAAAGTACAGTTGTGTATTTACAATAAATGTAGATGTCCAAGTGTATTCACTGTTGCAGTCATTACACTTGGGTTATCCTGCTGGCAGGCTACCCGCAGTCGGTCTGAATTCCAAAGTCCTGGTCCAGCGTCGGTTGCTGTCACCTCTTCCCTGACGTCAGTGCGCCAGGGGTATAAAAGATGCAGCCGACACCATTTTCTTCAGTTTTTCTTGCCCCAGATGTCAGGTGCCCCCAAAAGGGTAGGCTAAAATAATGCCAATAGGTATGCATGCACTAAAGTAAACATTTCCTTCATCTACAAGCAAATACACCACATAGATTGTATAGAATAGAGAAATACAGATAAGTCCCAGCAAAGAAAAAGGGGGATGGAGGGTGGGTAACCTGGACTGCAACAGTGAATACACTCGAACATCTACATTTATAGTAAGTACACAACTGTACTATGTTCGTGTTTCACTGTTGCAGTCATTACATTCGGGTTGAATCCCAAAGCTGAGGTTGGGTGGCTGGGTCTAAATAGGATTAGGGGAGATCAGAGAAACCCTGTCTGGATGGAAAATGATAAAAGGTTATACAGCCATGAGTGCCTGTAACTCTAAGACTCGTATTGCAGAGGTTATTGCTAGGAGCAGAGCTGTTTTCCATGATAAAAACTTTATCTCAGCTGTATTGGCTAGCTCAAAAGGAGGCATTGTGAGTTTTTCCAAGACATAATTGAGGTCCCATGCAGGTATTGGTGCTCTCCTAGGAGGTCTTATGTTTTTGGCCCCTCTGAGGTACTGCCTTAGCAATGGATGAGAAAAAAAGAGGTGGTTCCATATTGTAATGAGCTGAAATGGCAAAGGCATGAATTTTAATTGAAGAAAAGGATAGGCCTTTGTCCAGCATCTCAGTTAGGTATTGTAAAATATGAGGAATATTTGGTACACACGTGTCAATTCCTTGAGCCTGGTTCCAAGCACAGAATCTCTTCCATTTTTCTGCATAAGATTTTCTGGTACTGAGCCTCCTGGCCTCCAAAATAACATCCATCACTGCTTTAGAGAGAAGTGTGTTCTGAATGGCTACATTATCCGTCATGCTGCCAGATTTAGAGTCCTGAGTTGGCTGTGCAGGATCTGATTGTTTTGTTGGGTGAGTAAGTGAGGAATTAGAGGTAATGTCTAGGCTGGGCCTTGAGACAAGCTCTTTAGGATTGGGTACCAGTGCTGGCGGGGCCAGTCTGGGGCAATCAATCATTTTTGGTTTCTCGTCTGACCTTTAGGAGTACCTTGGGGAGGAGATGCAGAGGAGGAAAGGCATATACTGTTAGGGTTTTCCAGCTGAATGATATAGCGTCCACTTTCCATGCTTGTTTGTAATACGTCCTTGTGCAGAATCTCTGTAGTTGGCAGTTGTGAGGGGAGGCAAATAGATCTATGTCTGGGCATCCTCATTACCTTGTTATCATGCGGAAGATTTGTGGATCCAGTTTCCACTCATGGGGATCCGTGAGGTTTCTGCTTAGTTCTTCTGCCAAAGTATTTATTTTTCCTGGCAGGAATTGTGCTTGCAGGTGTACTTGATAAGTCAATGCTGTGTCCCACAAAGTCATGGCTAGTCTGCAGAGGGGGTAGGAATGTGTGCCTCCCTGCTTGTTTATGTAAAACATGACTGTAGTATTGTCCGTCTTTATCAGTAGTTGTCCTGGATGAAGCAGATCCTTGAAATCTGTCAGGCAATTTTGAACAGCTAGCATCTCTTTTTGATTGATATGAAGATTAATTTGGCTTGCGGACCACGTGCCCTGAATACATTTTCCTGCCATGTGTGCCCCCAGGCATAGTCTGATGCATCTGTTGTTAATGTCTGCCTGGCTGTGGGTAAAGTGAATGGCTGTCCCTTGTTGTGATGACAGGCCTGTGCCCACCATCAAAACTCCTGCTGCAGGCAGGGAATGAGGGTAATTAATGTTTCCAGGCTGTGGCAATGTTGAGTCCAAACACTTTTTAGATACCATTGTAGTTTCCTCATATGCAGTCTTGCATATGGAATTAGCAGAATGCAGGATGCCATGAAACCCAAAGCCTGCAGAATTTGTCTTGCAGATAACTGGGTCTTTGTTGCCAACATTTTGAAGTAAGAAGTCAGTTGCCTTTGTTTGTCTGGCATGAGATAAGCCATCTGGGCAGTTGTATTTAAGCTTGCACCCAGGAATATTATCTCTTGAGAAGGCACTAGTTTTGATTTCTTTTCATTTACTGTGTACCCTAGGCAAATTAGTAATCTTTTTACAAACGCCAGATGCTTTAGTAGAATGTCCTTGTTCTCTGCTTGAATAAGGCAGTCATCCAAGTAAGGATATATTTGAATTCCTCTTTGTCTGCAAAATGCAATTATTGGTGCCAGGCATTTTGTGAAGACCCTGGGCGCAGTAGATGAGCCAAAGGGCAGTGCAGAGAATTGGTAATGCATTGAGCCAGCTATGAATCTGAGGTATCTTCTGCAAGATTGTCTGATTGGGACATGCAGGTATGCCACTTTTAGGGCCAATGTTACAAGCCAAGCCTTCTTGCCTAGCATGGGCAGAAGTTGCTGCAGAGTCAACATTTTGAATTTTGGAATGTCCAGAAATGTGTTTAGAATAGACAGGTCGAGTATTGGTCTCCGGGCTTTGTCCTTTCTGGGTACCAAGAAAAGTCTCGAGTAAAATCCTTGTCCCTGCTCTTGCTGCGGCACTCGGTGAATGGCTCTCATGTCCATGAGAGATGAAACTTGTTTTTGTGCCTCTGCCCACTGATTGTGTGGCAGGTTTGGCATACCTTCTGACCTTGGCAGGGTATGAAAGTGGAACCTGTAAGCCCTGTGGCACTATATTCAAGACCCATTTGTCCTGGGTGATCATGTGCCAATTTTGCAAAAAAAAGTGCTAGTTTTCCCCCTAAGGGAGCTGCCAATAGATAAGTGCTTGGTGCTGGCAGAGGAAAGTCATTGGGACTATTTCCTGTATGACTGAGACTTGTCTTCTCCGCTTTTGGAGGTAGAAGCACCCCATTGTTTGGACCTGTATGAGCCTTGGGGCTGGGATCTGCCTCTGGAGCGTCTGTATCTGCCTCTTTGTGGCCTGTCTGACACTGGGAAGGACCAATTCTTTGAAGGCCAATTTCTGCTAAATCTGGGTGGCTGTACCTGTAAGAAATCCTTAACTGTCTGCATAGACTTCGCTTTATACTCCATTTTCTTCAACACCTCTTCTGCTTTAACACCAAAGTATCATGCTGTAGTGGAGCATCTAATAATTTTGCTTTAACATGATCAGGCAGATTCTGTTCCTTTAACCAAGCATGCCTCCTAATGACAGTAACTGTAACAGTGGCCCTTCAGGAGGCCTCCAGAGAGTCAAAACCACATTGCAAAGTATGCTTTCCCACTTGTTCAACTGCATGCAATAAATCCTGCATTTCTTTGCTTTCTGCACATTCAGAATTAGTCAACATTTTCTGTTTAAGCAGTGACATTAAGTATTGCTGATATTTAAGCATATGAAACTGACAATTTAAAGCTCTTACAGCCAAGGTAGCAGAAGTATAAATCTTTTTCCCCCATCTGTCCAGAGCCCTTGAATCTCTCTCTGTCTGAGGGGATAGGGTTTTTTGCAGTGGAAGCCTTGACCCCTTTTGGGACCCTGAGAAATTGTTTCTGGGTCAGCAGCAGGGTTTTTATAAAGAAATTTATGAGAATCTGGAACCCTGTAGTACCTGTCTGGCTTAACAGGTGCTGGAGGTAAAGAGTCTGGAGACAGGCCAGACTCTGAAAATACATCATCTACAATGTCTAAAACAGGAGGAATAGCAAGAGGCCTGTGTTGAAGAAGTAAAAGGAAATCTCTAAGCCTTTTCTTAGATTCTGAGTAGTCCTGGCTCTCCCAGGGAAGTACTCCCTCATGGCATGCAGGGTTTCCCCCAAAAGAATAATCCTAAGGAGGAGAGGCTGAAGGGATAGATTCTTCAGCATCGGAATCCTCATAGGGAGGAAGAGAGTATTCCTGTTCAAAAGAGGAATCAGAGGAAATGGAAACCTGATCTGAACATTCATATTCTGTCTCTTGCCAAGGCCTCTTATCAGGAGGGGGATTGGGAACCCCCTGATCAAAGTAATTAGGTCTTCGGCCATTTTGAGCATCTGTTTTTTAGGCATGGAGGCCTGTCCATGGGAGCGCTGTACTTGTTTCTTTGTCTTTAGTGGAGCTTTAGTCTTTGCCTTTGAAGCTGTAGTCGGTTTTACATATAACTGTGTTGGCCTGAAAACACCCTCAGAAGCCGATGCCTGCTCAGCGGCTCCAGACCCATCTGAAGGGATATTTTCTGAGAGTCCAGTACCTTGAGTATCCTGCGGCCTAGTAGACTCCACGTGGGAGTCGGAAGTGGCCTGCGGCTCTGAGGTAGCGGGCGTCAGGGACTGCAAAAGCACCTCAATGAGAGCCGGCGAACTGGCGACTAGCTTAGAAGCATCGTCAGTTTTGGACCTCGGATGCCTGTCCTTTTCCTTGCGTTTTTGTGAATTGCGGTAGTCGGATGGCTATCCGATGACATAGTATAATTAAATCTGTGGCTAAAGTAGTGAAATGCAAAATCATGCCTTCGCTTAATAGTGCGTTGATTAAATCTAGCACAAAACCTACAATTAGCGTCGTCGTGATCAGGGCCTAGGCAAGGAATACAATAAGAATGGAAGTCCTTATGAGGTATTTGCTTCCCACAAGAAATACAATTATTAACTTTTTCTGACATCGGTCTGGAGCAAGAAAAAAGTTTCCCCAACAGGGTACTTAGCTTTAAATGAAGACTTCGGATCTGAAATTCGAACACGAAAATCTCAGGAGTCGGCCGACCGGCACTTGTGAACTGCTTTTGCTTCGGGCACCATGCGGCAAGAAAGACTGAAGAAAATGGCGTCGGCTGCATCTTTTATACCCCTGGCACACTGACGTCAGGGAAGAGGTGATAGAAACCAACGCCAGACCAGGACTTTGGAATTCAGGCCGACTGTGGGTAGCCTGCCAGCAGGATAACCCAAGTGTAATGACTACAACAGTGAAACACGATGAACATCTGCACTCACTGCAAACATTCTTAATGCTGAAAGATGTCGACATTTGTGCAGTCACAGAAACCTGGTTCAAAGCTGCGGAGAGCACCCCAGCCTTACCTGGTTACTCACCCTATCATACATTCAGACCCCAAAATTGTGGGCAGCAAAGCCAAAGGAGGTGGAGTTTTAATATATATTAAAGACACAGCAAAGCCAAAGGAGGTGGAGTTTTAATATATATTAAAGACACACATATCTCCAGGCTGGTCAAACAGTAAGATGCACAGGAGACACTCCAGGTGCAGTTAACCATTGATAAAACCCTTATTTGATTCATAGCTACAGGCCCCCAAATCTGACTCAAGATGCCAACTACACATATCTGGACCTCTTCAAATCTATCAAGATTCAACCCCTTACCCTGATCATGGGCGACGTTTGACTAACCAACCATAGACTGGAAAAACTTATCATGCCAGAACACAAATGCCCAGAGATTCCTTGATTTTATCAATGCAAATGCCTTGGAACAGCTAGGTGAGAGCCGCACAAGAGGTGATAATATCTTAGACTTGGAATTAACCAACATGAGCAACCACTACAACACCCCTATGGTATCAACCTCCCTGGTAAGATCCGACCATAAAGCAGTCATTTTCGAAGTCAACATCTCCCTTGACACCCCTCTAGCTAGGGTCAAACAAAAAACTTCTCTAAAACTGATTACAGCCTCCTGCGGGATGGTATAAACAGTTTCACAGCCCCCTCCCCCCTCCGCAGAAACTGATACCAATGTCCAAATCTACACCAAAGTACTATACAAGCATTTATATAGACGTATTGAATCAGGAATACCCGACAAGGACAAAATCATCCTCCGCAAGGAAGAGTAAACCTATCTAATGGACATCCGCAATAAATAAACTATATAACAAAAGGAAAAAATTGCTGTCACGGGACCAAGAAGGCGGCGCACAATTGGAAGCAATCTCTCCTTAGCTTGATCAAGCAAATAAGAGCACTATTGAAATATTCTAAAGCCAACTTCAAGTCCAAATTGGGCACATCTACTACAGACAATCATAAGCCTTCTTCACATATGTCCGCAGTCTAAAAGAAAGCACCCAGATCTGTTCAGAACTGGTGGTCAGGGACACCACATACACAAATGCTGTACATATAGCCAATCTACTGGCTGACAGATTCATCAAAAACTTCACCCCTCTGTCCCCCCATCAGTAAATCAAGACATCTCAGTACCTGCCCCCCCGTCCCTTATCTCTAGCCCCAGCCAAGTGGAGGACAACCACGGTCATCCCTTTACACAAAGGTGGAGCATCCACCGATCCTGGAAATTACAGACCCATCAGCCTAACCAGCCTGATCTGCAAGGCCATGGAATGGATTATCATAGACCTCATTAACAGGGACATTGGCAACCTCCTAACACTCGAACCCACACAGTTTGGCTTTGTCAAAGGGAGGTCATGTCTGTTAAATCTGGTCAATTTCTTTGAGACAGTTACCAATGTCATGGACAAGGGGAAGACTGTGCACACTGCCAACCTTGACATGGCCAAAGCATTCAACACGATTCCCCACTCTGGCATAACAGATGAAATCTCTCAACTAGGCATCAATCCATATGTTACCAGATGGCTAGTAAACTGGATCACTGATGGATCCCACCAAATCAAAATAGGGGAAGCCACCCCAAGCAGTAGACCCGTAATGAACGGCGAACCCCAGGGATCGGTCTTGGGGCCTCTGTTATTTGGGATATACTTCTCTGAGGTGCAGGCCAAAACCAGTGGGCTGTGGCTGCCCAAGTTTGCAGACGACTGCAAGCTGGGCGCGGTCCTCAATTCCCCAAGTGATGTGTACATCCTCCAACAGGGTCTCACCCAAACAAATAACTGGTGCCAGAAACATGGCCTCAAGCTGAAAGCCAAAATATGCATCGTCATCCCCTTTGGAGAGAGTGAAATCCCCACATATCACATTAATAACAACATCCTACGCATGCAATCAGTAGTAAAGGATTTGGGCACCTAGGCTGAGAGCAACCTGACTTTTGACAACCATGTTGCTTCCACTTTATGGAAAGCTTTCCACATGGCCCACCTCATAAGTAAGGGTATCTCATCCAGGGACACAGAGGTCATAACATCCCTGTAATCGTCCCTTATAAGGCCAATTATTGAGTACAACACCCCCCTTCGGCATGCACCTCACAAACCACATGCAGCAGCTGGACATACCACAGTGGTTCCTCACCAGGAGAATCAAAGGCCTCAAACATCTACCCTACACAGATAGGCTACAAGCCCAGTTCCTCAGAGTGACCTCTGTCTGGCATACAAAGCAATCTTAGACCCTGCCTTGATGGGACTGCTGCATATCTGCCAGTCAAGCTCCACTCAAGTAACCCATGCGCGCAACCTCAACCTGATCTGTGATATCAATAGGACTTGTTGGCAGGGCAGATGTGTATCCAAGAGACTCCACCTATCTGTGGAAGACTCCCTCTCCATGTCAGAGTGCCTCATTATCCCTTTTTAAGCGCAACCTGGATAATAGGATGGGAAACAGAAAATACACCTCTGGGATTCCACCTGTGTCCCTGCTGGACAGGGGCATTGGCTGCTGACTTGTCTAAACATGGGCTAAATGCTTGGCTAGACTTATAAGGACCTCAGGGCCAACAGCCTAGTAACTTCCTATGATCCTATAATTTATTGGCAAAGATTGAAGTGTTTTCTACTGTCCTGATCAACCCTACTTCCTATCTAGAAGGTGGATCAGTGGTCGGTAAAACGGTTAATGCAGAAGATTTATTGGCAAAGAATGAAGTATTTTGTACTGTCCTGATCAATGGTAAGCCCACAAAGCTCAAAGTAAACACTGGTTCAAAGTGTAATGTGATGTCAGCAGAAACACTTGCTAGAGTGAGAGCTAGTGAGCAACTTAATTTGGCCAACTGTGCGAAGTTTGTTGCCTATGGAGGTGAAGAGAGTCAAACCGAAGTCTCAGTAGTGCTTTCATGCTATTCAGCTGGAAACAGTTACAGCTTGCAATTTTATGTAGTCTGAAGACCTGTGCAGTTATTTTTAGGTCTCAGAGACCATTTCAGAATGAAACTGCTTTCTTTTACCAAAGTTGTACATCATGTAAGCACGTCCCAGTTCCAGCTTCAGTGAGGCTATTTTCTCAGAGTACGCTGATGTTTTTGACGACAAGTTAGGCAAACTTCCAGTTGTGTTTTCCATGAAGGTAGACCCAGAGGTCAGTCCAGTGGTCAGACCAGCAAGGAAAGTTCCAATAGCTATGCAGGACAAAGTCAAAGTCCAGTTAGACAAAATGGTGCAGCAATGTGTGATTTGTCCAGTCACAGAATCAAGTGAGGTTGAGGTTTCTGTCAAGCTCTGCTTCACCATTGCCTCCAACCAGTAAATCATCAACTATTATAGCACACGGATAGCCTGAAAAATTTGCTCCATTGCACACTGCAATACTTCACTGGCAGAGTTTACTTCAAAAGGCATCCTGAGGAATCTGTATCTCCCAAATGGGGTACTGACTGTAGTGACTAGTGAAGATTTGTAGTCAAGCTTTACTTGCCAATATTAACTCTTTGCATTTAAGACAAAAAAAACAGTGACATTTGGCATGAGGGTGGCAACCTCCTCGACTGTACGCATAGGATGATGATGTCTCTTTAATGCCTTGTTCAAGTCTCTTCGGTCATTACATATTCTAATTTCAACTGAACTTTTCTTATGAGCAACTAGCATGGAAGATACCCACTCACTTGATTCTTGGTTGCCAAATGAACTAAGGTTGATATACCTTAGTTTTATACAGTGTGGCGCAGTGGTGCAGCAGTTAATGCTGTCGCCTCACAGCAAGTTCGATTCTCGGCCGGGGTGCCTTCTGTGTGGAGTTTGCATGTTCTCCCTGCGTTTGCGTGGGTTTCCTCCCACATTCTTAAGACATGAGCCTGGAGCATTTCTCCCCGGGCCTCCGCTGAAAACAGGATCTGTGGAACCTAGTTGGACTTTCCCGGTCAACAAATGTTAAATAAATAAAAAATGAAATAAAATATATTTCCAGCCATGCAGTATATTGTCTTAGATAAAATCACAGACTTAATAATCTACTTAATAATTTGGTTAAATAAGAGGTACCACATCATTATAACTTTTATTTAAAGTACATAAGGATTATATATTATTATGACAGCTACTAGGTAGGGCAGGACCAGCTCGAATGTCACACTGATGGGGGAAGGGATGTGAATTTAACATGTGTTCCAATAACACTTTGTTTTACAGCACAATAAACCACTCCCATGCCTGATAAAAAGTATATATATATATATATATATATATATATATATATATATATATCACATGTCCAAATTACCCAATAAGTTTTCTTCGTTTTATAAAAAACTTTCTTTGAATTTAAATATATGTCTATATATAATTTGCAATAATAAACCTCATGTAAAATTCCAAATTACATTGTTATACAAAAAGTACTAAAATACTTTACATACAAATAAATGTATTTATAACATAAAACAAAAGTTTTTTTAAAAAATTATTTGACCTAGAAATTAATTGAATGATGTTATTTAAATTCCTAATAGTTTTGCCTATATAGAAAAGATAAATTTGTGTTGGCTTTTCCATTACCTATTAGCAATGAGATGGACATCATTAAAGGGATAGTGACCAACAATTGGAAAATTGTGTTAGGTAATCATGAATTAGCCAAGATTTTAGGTACATGTCCAGTTTTCACTTATAAAAAAGTGACCAACATTAAAATGATTTTAGAAAAAGAAGACAATTCACAAACACACATCACAAGTAGGGTAGGAACACATCCCTGCAAAGAATGCAAACAATGCAGATTTGTCAGTGGCACTTCTAGTGTATTTTGGACTTCAAGACTAAGGGACATTTTACTTGTAAAACTAACAATATAGTTTATATAGCACAGTGTGCTTCATGTAATCATTTCTATATAGGCAAAACTATTAGGAATTTAAAAATGCCTTGGCCAAACATTCATTAAATTGTGTTTCATTTAAAAAGTTTATGTTTTCAGTGTTAGAGAAGGTTGATGACAGTTTGTTTAGTGGAAATTATAAATTATTATTAGAATGTAAGGAATCTATTTGGCAAATCAGGTTAAAGGCAGATGAGCCACCTGGATTGAATGATGTCATAAACATCAAGTGTTTTTTAGCTTTACAAAAATTTTAAAGCATCATTCAATTAATTTCTAAGGTTAAATAATTTTTTAAAAAAACTTTTGTTTTATGTTATAAATACATTTATTTGTATGTAAAGTATTTTAGTACTTTTTATATAACAATGTAAGTTGAGATTTTATATGAGGTTCATTATTACAATTATACACAAACATATATTTAAATGCAAAGAAAGTTTTTTATAAAATGAAACATGTGATTTTGGTAATAAGATATTTAAAACACATGGTCTGTTGTGTGGTGCATTTTGAAGAAGTTCTTGAGATTAAAAGAAAAAAACGTAAAAAAAGTAGCAGGTTGGAGTCTGGTCTTTTGCTTGGCAGTGGTGAACTTTAATTTGTTATTTGGTTTGGTTCTCTTTCGTGGTATATATATATATATATATATATATATATATGTGTGTGTGTGTGTATATATATATATATATATATATATATATATATGTGTGTGTGTGTGTATATATATATATATATATATATATATATATATATATACATATTTAAAAAGCTTGTGAGGAAATTATTACTCTATTTTTGTTTTACTTGGATCGCTTGTCTGTGTACTTAATAAAGGATTTTCGACTGGAAACAGACTGCCTGCCTTGCATGGATTACTTTCGAATACTTAGTAATGCTGTACAATTATATATTTTCTATTATTACTTTTTGTTTTGTTTTGACTTAAGACAAGTTTACGTTCGCTACTTCTACTACTATTGTCTGATCTGATTAATATACAGTGATTAACTAGAAATATATGGACTGAAAATCTTACACTGTTTTATTACTAAGATGAAATACCATTTCTCAGTCCATGGTAGTCCACACAAAGTTATTTCTGACAATGGTATTCAGTTTACCAGTCAATTATTTCAGAAATTTGCAGAGAGTGGAACTTTATCCATGTTACCAGTAGTCTGGAATACCCACAGTCAAACAGCCTAGATGAACATGCAGTACAGAGTGCAAAGCAATTACTAGAGAGGTCAAAGTGTGACAATACCGATGTCTTCTTGAATCTGCTTAATCTCAGAAATATACCCCGTGACAACCTACTTGGCTTGCCTGCTCAGATACGTCTACCTAGGCGAACCAGAACAACCTTGCCTATCAGTTCGTTTGCTGGTGCCTAATTTTAAAAACAACAAAGCAATCAAAGCCCAACTTTTCAAGACACGTTCCTTTCAGAAGTCCAGTTATGATAAAATGAGCAGATTTCTTTGTCTGTTTAAAGAAGGAGACACAGTGAGGATGCAAATGGTGAAAAGCTTTTATCGAATTGGTCAAGTGAGAGGTAAAAGTGGAATCTGAGGGTATAGAATACAGGAGAAACTGCAGGCATCATCTTCTTATGTCAGAAATTATATCGCAGCATTGTACCTGTGATACAGACTATAGATCTCAGAGCAACTCCGACAATGTTTATACTGAAGAATGTCTCAGTAGCTATTCCCTATCCTGATGATGTCCCAGTTGCCCCCAAAGTTGAACATTCCTTGAAGACAGTCCCCATTGCTAGATCCAATTCTGACTTATGTTATACTATCAAGTCGTATTTCTATTCCTAGTGTATAATACACAGCAACCTTGACATGACTGTTTTATGTGTGTCTAATTTTGTGTGATTGCATATCAAAGAAATAGTTCTGTATATTTACATGTCAAAAGATAATTTCTGTGTAATTGCATGTCATTGAATACTGTTATTTAGTATATGATCTATTTCTCAAACAGGGAGGATGTAGAACAGACCATGTGTATGTAACTTTAAGAAGCATTTCCAGATGTAAGCACGTGCATATAAACAGTGAGCACGTGCAGGCAGCAGTGCCGTTTTGAGAGACCAGCCAGAGTGTCAGCATGTATGAGTGTGGTATTCAGTCTGTTTATAAGTTTATTTAAGCTCAAGTTAAAAAGCCTCATTCTTGATGTGTTTTGTGTGTAATAAAGCTGCTTGAACTGAACCCACAACCGCTTGTCTGTTTTTTTTCTGACCAGACGAGCGACATGGCTGTCAGCAGCATTTGTAGAAGGCTTATTACCACCTATAATGGATCAGATAAAGGTTTGTCTAAATTGGTCCACTTTAGGTATTCATGAATTCGATAATTATGCACAATACATAGCAGAGAGGAGAAAGAACAGCAAGAGAAATTAGTGGACTTTCAACTTCAACAATTCAATACTGATTCATGAGAAAGGGGATGGTGCAGGAGAAATCAGGAAGGTTGACACAGATTTACATTCTTAGCAAAACAAGCTCCAGGACAATACCAGCAAAACTTTTACCCCCCTACCTCACCTCAGACCCAGCCCATGGGTCATGTATTAGTCCTTGTTTTATTTGTGGCCAGACTGGACATTGGTGTAATGACTGTTCCTTTCTTCAACAAAAAAATCCTTCTTTTTAACCTACTACTTCAGACCACTGTGCAAGACCTACAGCAAGTGGAAAGACAGCCACCTACCTGAAGCATGGCTTGACAGCCCCAAAATGGCAGCAAGACCAACTGGACAGTCATGATGAGGGGAGACCGCCATTTTCTTTGGTAGCTGTGGACCAGGATGGCTCCTTTGTTAACATTGCAGCGTGCGAGTCTACTCTTCCTTTTCTTATCGACACAACAGCAACTTGATCTATGATAACTTCATTAAATGTGAAAAACCTCACACTCTCCACGAAATCTAGATGGTGTGTTGGAGTCCCTAGGATCCCTTTGGATTATCTACAGACAAAATCTGTCCCCTTTCAAATAGGTCCATTACAAGAACAGCATGCTGCCTCCTTGAATCTTTTAGAGAGAGATTCGTTATACAAATTATTATATAATGTGTTCTGCACTCCAGATGGAGCTTTTCTAGACACTCCAAACAATCCTTCCCCCTAGGTCTATATCCAGCCAATAATTGGGCAAAGGCACACTCTTTCTTCACAGTGTTTAGATTGCATTAGACCTCGGCTATAACTGATTTGGTGGGACTTGAAACAATTAAACAGCAGCAGACTACCCATAACAAGATTACCTTCGATAACCACATCGCCACAACAGTCAGGAAATCCTTCTATGTGGCACACCTCATCACTAAGGGCTTTTCATCCAGAAAAGAGGTGGTCACTGTACACATCCCTCATTAGACCTATTACAGAATGCAACGACCTGTTTGGTATGTACCTCTCAAGACATCTGCAACAACTGGAAAGACCGCAGAAATACCTCACTAAAAGAATCACAAGCCTAATGCAGATGCCCTCTGCTGACCGTCTAAAAAAAACGCCAGCTATACTCTGTCGCATATCATCTACTTAGAGGTGATCTCTCCTTAACATACAAGGCCATGTCAAACCCAGAGCTGTTGGACATGCTACACTTAAAGAAATCCCAATCCCTCTGAGCCACATGCTCCACGGATCTAAACCTTGTCATCACAATGAACAAAACATGCTGGAGGGATAGGGATGCAGAACCAGTAAGAGATATTTTAAAGCCTTATGAGTATCTATGATAGTTCAGTACCTTTTATCAGTACAGACAGAAAAAGGGATTGAACCTGCCATTTCTGCATTACTTCAGCAAATAATAATAGTCCTGACTATAAGCCCATGTAATGAGCCTATTCTGACAACTCAACAAACAGGCATGGACACCTATAGGTTTCTATATGACGTAACAACAAGTTATGCAGTAGTTTCAACTTTTCCTCTAATACCTAACCTAGCTACTATACTAAGCACTATCCCGCTGATAGGTACCACCTTTTCAGTGACATATATTTATTTTGCTTTCTTTATTATCCCTATTCACCCAGACAGTCAGTATTTGTCTGTTTTCCCATACAGAGGGCAACAATATACATGGACATGGCTACCTTAAGGATATACAGAATCACCCACCCCTTTCTACAGAGAAATGAAGAAACTGGATAAAATTAAATTTCCCGGTGGGTCTACTTTAATACATTATGTGGATGATGTGCTTTTAGCTTCTGATTCTTACTCCAGCTGTCAAAAGGACACTATTTTTCTTTTGCACAATTCAGTGAATTAGGATTCAGAGTTAAGGCAAAAATGCAGTAGGGGAAACCACAAGTCTAATATTTAGGACATCTTATTATAGAAGGTTCCTGTCAAATGTTATACTCCTGAACTACTGCTATTCAATCTGCAACAAGCCCTACAATTTAAAAATAATTGTGAGCTTTCCTGGGGCTGACAGGTAATTGTTGACAATAGATCTCAAATTATGTAGTAGTAATAGCAGTAGTAAAGCCCTTGCTGGAATTATTGAAGAAAGACAGCCCTGAGCTCTTACCTTGGCAGACACCTCATGAAAATGCTTATGCCCAGCTAAAAGCTTTACTTTTCAACCCTCCTTCTCTTGGGTTACCTAATCATTCAGAGTTTTTTTCTATTCTGTTGTGACTGGCATGAAACAGCATTAGGATTATTAGCATGGTGTAGAAATGCTGGTTTTAGTCATGTTGCTTATTTCAGTATAAATTTTGATCCTGTAGCTACAGCATTCCTTCAGTGCCTTAGAGTTGTGGCCACGATGGTGTCCATAGTAGAAATGGCGGCTGCCCTAACTCTCGGGCATGAAACTTTTGTGGCATTTCTGCATTCTGTAGAAGAATTGCTACAAAGAACTAAAACAGAATATTTGTCTGCTTCTAGATATGAATTTTCTTTGCTTATCAGCCCTTTTTTAAAGGTCATTCAATGGACACCTCTTAACCCTGCTTCTTTTATTCATAAATCGGATGAAGTCGAATACCATGACTGTGTTCTGTAGTTGACTAGCTGCTTCCTCCTAGATCAGATTTAAAAGATGTCCCATTTCCAAATTCTAAGTTGCTTTCTTTTTGTCAATGATCCTGTGTTCGAAGAGAACGTGGCTCATTAGTAGCAGCATTTTCCATGTACACAGCAAATCAAAAACTACTGACCGGACAATTAAACAGAAATGCGGCTGCTGAATTAGCTGAACTTGTAGCAATTACTGAAGCATACAAACTAGCAAAAGACAAACCTGTAACAATCTTTACAGACTCGTGTTATGTTATTGGGTATTCATAATTTTGGGACACGTTGCAGACAAAGAGAATGTATGACATCAGCAGAGACTTGTATTAAAAAATTGGTTTTAGCTGATGACCTGCGAATTGCAGTTCAGTCACCTAGGGAAACAGTTGT
The DNA here is from genome assembly GCF_019279795.1 of Protopterus annectens. Taxonomy (NCBI): domain Eukaryota; kingdom Metazoa; phylum Chordata; order Ceratodontiformes; family Protopteridae; genus Protopterus; species Protopterus annectens. The sequence continues at coordinate 634,085,167 of NC_056750.1, forward strand.
GGCCAAGTATGCTGCTCATAAGACTGATGGTTCTTACATTTCAAATGGAAATACTTTTGCTGACATGGCGGCCAGACAGGCTGCATTAGCTTCTGTTCAGGCTTCAATTATGCAGCAGTTACAAGACACTAATGCACCGGTTTCTTTACAGGAACTGTTGTCTTTTCAAAACCAAGATGATTACTCCAAAAAGCTAATTTGGATATGTAATGGCTGTATATCAAAATATTTGCTAAGTTAAAACGGGGCACCTACTGTTGGGTGAAGTAACTATAATCTTACACAGAAAGTATATAATGGGGCTGGGGGGCATGGTGTGGCTATGTTTTCTGAGTTTTACTATGGATGTGGAGACCAAGCTTACCCCTGGTTATCAACAGACTGGTCAGAATGTTGCTACATTTGTTGCATTATTACAGCTGTTCAACATGCAGAGATTTTACCCAGAGGAAAAATTTGCAATATTTGCCAAAAGAAGGTGTGAAAGGAAATTAAAAATCAGACTGATAAGATAGATGCTTAGTGGGTTCATCATCATAATATGGAAAAGACTGCATTCAAAGGACTGTCGCATATGGACTGGGGTGATTGCGTTATCTCAGGAACAGGTATTTTTTCCTGCCTATGAGGCAATAAAGTAATTTTGGGAACTGAGAAAACTGTCTAAATTATTAGAAATATTGAGTAATGCAACTTCTGAATCAGTTTATCAAATCACTACTGAAATGACCACTATGCATAGTGCAGTGCTGCAAAACCGCATGGCACACCTGATTTTACTCTTGCTTCTAGGGGGGGGGGGGGGTACATGCACACTCATCCGGAGTACTGCTTGTTCATACCTGACAATGAGCATGAGCTTCACAGTCACTCAGAAATTATACAAAAAATTGGAGAGTTGTCTAATGCTAAAGAAGTGGACAACTTCCAATGGACATGGTTGACAAACCTTTTTTCTGGTTGTGGAGGAAGTATTTCAAAATTATTTATGCTCATTGCCATTGTTATAATACTTTTAGGTATTATTTTACTTATGTGTAAAATGTTGATTACAATGCTTCTTGAATCCAGAAAAAATATTGAATTACAAAACATGCATATTAAAATAGTAGTGAAAAAGTGCCACTGACCACAATTGAAGAAAATCATGATTAAAAATAGGATAGTGAGGAAAGTGTGGTAAGAAATTTTGGACAAATGTAAGACGATTTGCTTGAAAGAGAGGCTGAAATTGAAACATATTCAAACTGTCTTTTTATTCCATCCAGACAGACGTGTTTATTGCTCATAAAACCATTTTTGCTAAGCATCTGTATAAGCACTGTGCATGTCAAGGTCTTAAAGTGCATGCCAAGAATGTCTGATTGCATGCGGAAAAGTGCCTACCCATTTGAAAACTACTGTTAATGTCCAGTCATTAAGAAATACTTGACTTGAGTGATCATCACAGCATCAAATGGGGGACTGAGAAAGGAGAAGTTGACGAAAGAAAAATGTTTAATATTTTATATATTATTTCTTTAGAAGTGGAATCCATATTGTTTCATGATGGATCCAGACAGCTTAGGCCTGTCTTGATATTTTCTAACTGCTAACATGAATAGTTCTAAAATGGAAGATCAGAACTTCTGACCAATAAGAAAAGGCACAGACAAAGGGTCTGTAGAGTCTTAGTAAGCAAAACAATAAATAGGTGTTCAGTTTTACTTGGTCAGTGGCTATAGTCAGATAGATGACATTTGTTCAGAAGCTTTTACAGTATAACAATGACTACAGTTGCCTTGTTCATGGAGACAAGACCTAGATTGCTTAGTTTCCCCACATATGTATGTTCTCTTACAATAAAGGAAATCACTCTACTCTGCTGAACTGTGTTGCATGCAGTCATTTCTGACCATAACAATAAAAAAACAGTGACATCTTCTCAATGTACTAAGGTGTCACAACATAATTCCATGGACACGTCAGAAAACGATCAGAAACGACCAGTGCTGGTATTAAACTCATCTTTGTATAATCGCAGGAGAGCTCTGCTTCCTCTCAGAAGACAGCATGGTTTAGGCACTGTGTTACTGCTTGAAAGCAGTGTACACAATGAAAGCCATTTCTACATAACCACTACTGCAGCTGCTGAGTAAAATGTACATAAGCAAATTTAATTATTCAGCAAACACTTGCAAATAATCGCTAAATCACATTATCTTACTCTCCATCATTGTACCCTCTCCAGCTCAGTACTGTGAAAAAATAATTCCGCAAACATTTTTATTTTTATGAACTATGTAATAATATAATCTTTTTACATCTTATAAGCATTAGCAACTTTTAGTGTACACAAGTACTGTGCTAAAAAATTTGCTGTAACTTTCAATGGCAGCTACGGATGCTTGCTCAATAATAGCCAATAAAATAATGTGATTGTGTGTCTGTACATGTATATTACATATATACATGTATATATGTTTGTGTCTGTGTGTGTGTGTATATATATATATATATATATATATATATATATATATATATATCAACACACACATACACATGTTATATAAAAATACATACATAGAGGTGAGGTTCCCCAAGGTGTTAGGTTATTATTAATACTCTGTAGTCTGCAACCATCTTTATATGAAAGATTAATATGCATCCAGAGAAAGAACAAGCTGGGGTACAAAAACATAATGCTATGCAATTAGATTCTAATACCTAAGAAGCAAATACATTCTGCAGTGTTAAAAAAATCAGGGATCTTCTAAATAAATTGTTAAAGGTACTCTGAAAGTACATGTCTTTGGATAAGGATTTTGAATTACCTGCAGAATGATACAACGGCAAGCAGTCATAGATAATGTCATCAGCACGCATACGGAAACCATAAAAAACCAAGGCAGCCATGCGGTAAAATCTAGGGAAGAGTCAACAAGCCAGAATTAGAAACAGCAGCTTAAAAACTGAACAGTGAAAAAATCAAATTTTCATTTGTTTCCATTGTAGCTGCTGCAGCCCCTTTCTGGTCTCCTACTGCACTGTAGTATTCATTTTTTCTGCATACTACCTGTTGTCCATGTGGTAACTGGGTAAAACACAGAAGCCATGGTGAAACAGCAAAGAATTAGTACCACAGAGATGTTCTGAACTGAACCACTCTAATTAGTATCCAACAAGTCTGAACATTTTTTAGCATAATTCAGCTAAAGCTAATGTGAGCACGTGTTCATTCAGGGAGAAGAAACTCTGCACAATTAACTATCAACCACTGCTATTCGACTGTTGTCAAGGATTTTTAAGAAATAGATTTCAATAAAATGTTTTAGTAGTTGCATAAGTACCTTGTATTTTAACACACTCATAAATATACACATTTTTTAATTTAATAATTTGTATAATTCCCATAGAACAAAATCATAAAGGTAAGATATTTTAATATTAAACTTCTCAATGGTTTGTTTCAGATGTTGATGTTAAGTTTTAACAAAAATATGTAAAAAAGTGCACATTCCAGCTAACACCTACACTGCTGCTTATGGCTTTTTAGAAAAAAAATATTCTTATTTTTATTCATTGATCCAAGAGTGGCACCCTCCCTTGATGGGTCTTAGGCTGCACATTTCTTCACCACTAATGAAACTTTGGAATTTTTTTCAACAAAATTCCATACTAAAGGATTTATTTGCCTGGTCAGTGCACACTCTGGTACAACATACTCGCTAAATATGCATGCACACTTCCCTATAATCTACCAGTTTATGTCCTTGTCACCAACTAGCACCTACCTATAGATTACACAATAATGCAGGTTTATGACTACAGTGTAAGTAAATGATACAAGAATATAAACCTGATTGGTTTATAAAGAACTCTGACAGCAGCCACGGATACAAGGACCACTCATCCACAGGTGGCTGGAGAGAATGCACTTTTGATTACTCAAGTAAGCTCTTATCATAGATCAACTGCTAAGGTACATCTGACACTGAGGGCTCTTCCTTGATTGGTCTTTGGATGTGCTGAACCACAGGTAGTCCCACACCAAGGTTAAGGGAATGGGATGACTACACAAGACCAGAATGCAAAGGCTGAGTTCCAGGAGTAATGACTTTCCAAACATGACCCGAATCCTTGAATTATTGCCAAGATGAACGTTTAGTAAAGGTGTGTGCCAATGACCAAGTTTCTGTGGCACGATCCACAAGAGAAATATTATTAAAGCACATATGTCAGATGACGTGGGCTTTAACCACAGCATTTGCCAATGGATTGCTGGCAAACACAAGACAAACGATGATGCAATTGACAGTCTGCTTGGATCCCTTTCTCAGAACTACGAAGGAAATTAACAACTTATCCATTGTCCTAATGTCATGTAACCAGATCATGTAATCCTTAATATGTTAGTACAAGGACAGAAAGTAAAAGGGCAGCAGTATACCCAGCTTCACCCACCACAAAGAAAACCAAGAAACTGATGGATTGGTTCAGGGAAACTGCAATGACACCTTTGAGAGGAAAAGGAGGTTCATAATGAGACAAACTGGCCTAACGAAAGACCAGGCAGGGATCTCAACATGTAATGCATTGAAAGCTGTAAGAAGTACTGCACAGAAGTGGCAATGAAACAGAAGAACATAAGAACCAAATTGCATCAGTGAGCCAAGCAAGTTCAAGTGAGCCTGTCTACCAAAAAGTCAAGTCCATGCCCCAAGAGGGGATGGAATCCTCTAGGGAAGAATGAAATAATTAATGAGCTGCTGGCCAGTCGGTGCTGAGCCAAAAACCTACCCAGCACAAGGTTATGATGGGTAGAAATAGATAACATGCATACTGATTTGAATGTTGAAACTTACCACTGAAGAAAGGGCAAAGTGACTTTTGGAAGTATGTCATTTAGTGAAAATTTTAAAGAGGGAAAGCTTGGAGAACATGTAGTCTCCTTGATGTGCGAGTCTTGAAACTTCTAGGAAATTGTCAACAATGTGCCACTATTCATATGTCTGCTTACAAAAAAGAGTAAGCACTTCTTTTTTCTACATGTTCACATGCATCTTCCTCAACCATGCCATCTGAGCCTAGCTACCCAATCTCAAAGACATCTGACCCCTTCTCCAGTGCTCCTACTTGTTAGAAGTGAAAGTCCTATGCTGATTAGTGACAGACTACTCCGCTCTGCATGCTAAGACAACCCTCCCAAACAGTATTAGATATAGTAATTTCTACCTAAACTAGATGTGCTCATGGCCAAAAAATAAACTATACTTCATCTGGCACTGCTACATTCTTAGATGTTATTGTACATGTGTGCACAGAGTCTTGTGTAAATGTGCTTAACAAAAAGCTAGTCTCCCTAATTCCTTTTTCATCATCTGCAAACTGTTGCAATGATGCCTACGCACTGGGCTACAGGAATTGAAAAGGCAGTAGATAAGAAGCAGAATAGTATAAAGCAAATCTTACTTTAGAAAGCATCATTCAATCATGAAGACATTTCACTCAAAAAATGCACATAATTCAATGTGATAACTGCTCCTCCAACACAGCTGTAGTATCAAATGCCATTTGTGAAACAGCAGCACCACCATCCTCATCTGAGACCTTCAGAGCAGTGATACTGAGTTTACTATCTGTAAGTCTTACTGCTGTTGTACCAAACATATGGATGCAAAATATATATACATATATGCATATATATATATATATATATATATATATATATATATATATATATATATGTATGTATATACACACACACACACACACACACATATATATATATATATATATATATATACATATATAGGTTTGCTATGACTTACCCAAATGGCAATCAATCGTCGGATGGTCGAAATCATGGTTTGCAAGAGGCACTTAATCGACCCCCGGTATGTAAACTACGTATGGTCGAATCACATGGTGCACGCAACCATTTGATAATCGCTGTTTTAATGTTTTTATATATTTTTTTAATGGGGCATTTTAGGTTTGCACATATCACTTTAACTGTCTCACTAATTTTTAATGTGCTTTATTAGCTGATTGTGCCATGTGATGTTCTGAAATGGTATATATTACTGATGTAATTTGGTTTTCACTATTCTGAAGAAGTCAGCTGATTTATGCTGATGAAAGCGCTTAATAAAGTTCTTTGGTCGAGTTTGGGAAGGTGCCCTTGGCTTTGGTTTCATTTGGACTGTATTTGTGCCTGGTTCCTGTTTTTTTGTGATAATGTATCCACACTGTGAACAAAGGTCTAGTTACAGTGAGGAACAGGGAATTAGCCCATTTCCTCACTGTAGTGCGATCTTGGAGTTGGTATATTTAATATGCAGGGGGTAAAGAGGCAGGCAATGCCCCTCTACAAAATAGTAGAATTAACGTACCGTTGAGTGTAGAGTTCAATGGTACATTAATGTGCATAGCAAGAGGTGACTGACATCACCTTCTGCTATGTCAAATACATTGAACGATTTAGTTTACTATTCTGAATTTCGAATCCAATATTTAGGGTCGACGTTATACATGTTTGACCCAAGTTGATTAGAAATTTATATAGTAAACCGATACATATATATATATATATATATATATATATATATATATATATATGCACATGCATACAGTCCTAGTTAAAAATAAACATCGTACCTCAGTAAATCATCTCTCTGTCTATGATTAAGTCCCAAAGCATTTTTTTTAAATTTCTGTTAACAGCTATCTTTGCTCTCCTGTTTCAAATGTACTTTTTTTATTCGATTTCTTTTTCTTTTTTTTTTTTTTTTTTTAACTACACCAACACTATGTTTAGATTTAATAAAAGATGGATAACTGCAGTTTTCTTCCTTAAATGAATCTTTAAACATACTTCCTTCCTTCTTATATCTCATTCACAAACAAGGATAAAAATCTGTCCTGGATAAAACTAGTCCGTCTCTTCAAAGGCCATCCATGGTGCATCAAATGTCCAGTGATGTATACTCTCGATCCATGTATGTGTATTTTATTAGCAAACGTACTGATATGAGATAACACATGGCTGTACTTGCTCTTTGATTCCCCCACTCCAAACATATAATTTCGTTCACTCTCTGCTCACCAATTTCCCATTCATGCTTAATAGGTTCATAGGTTGGTACTAGGCTATCAGCCCTAGGGCCTATGCAAGCCTAGCTATAACAATTCCCTGGCTATTTCTTCCCAAAGTACAGTTTTGTACCTACCATAAATGTAGATGTTCGAGTGTTCACACTGCTGCAGTCATCACACTTGGGTTATCCTGCTGTCAGGCGGTCCTGCAGTCGGCCAGAGTTCCAAAGTCTTGGTCCTGCGTCGGTTGCTGTCACTTCTTCCCTGACGTCAGTGTGCCAGGGGTATATAAGAGGCATCCAACGCCATTTTCTTCAGTTTTTCTTGCCCCAGATGTCAGGTGCCCCCAAGTAGGTAGGCAATTCATATTGCTAATAAAACATGTAAAAGGAATAAAGGGAATACCTTCAGTTACAAGCAAATACACCACAAAGGTTGTACAGGATAGAAAAGGTATAGAAAAGTTCAGCTAGGTCAGAGGGGATGGAGGGAGGGTAACCTAGACTGCAGCAGTGTGAACACTCGAACATCTACATTTATGGTAGGAACAAAACTGTACTATATTCATCGTGTTACACTGCTGCAGTCATCACACTTGGGTTGAATCCCAAAGCTAAGGATGGGTGGTGGAACTAAACAGGGTTTGGAGAGGCTAGTAGGCCCTGCAGAACTGCAGTGGCAAAGCCAGTTCTGGTTTTAGAGTATAGAGGTAAGGGATAGTGCTTGGTGAAGGTCTGCACTGAACTCCAAGTTGCAGCCTCCAAAATATCCTTGGTTGGTACCCCTCTGAGGAAGGCTGTTGATGTTGCTGTAGCCCTGGTGGAATGGGGCCTAATGTTACCAGGTACATGTTTCCCATGGTGTGTGTAGCAGAAACAGATACAATGTCCTATCCATTTTGAAGCCTTTCCTTGTGATCCTGCAGCATAGGATACAAAGAGCTGGTCAGATTTTCTGAAAGTCTTAGTTTTATCCAAGTAGTAACGTGATTGCCTGTGAATGTCCAAAGAGTGTAGGAGCCTTTCCCCTTTGTTCTGGGGGTTTGGGTAAAAGGTGGGCAAATTAATGGTTTGGTTTAGGGCCACACTGGATACCACCTTTGGCATAAAGGAAGGGTTAGTTCGTAAAGCGACTCTGTCTTGATGAAAAATGATGAAAGGCTCCACTGTCATTAGGGCCTGTAGCTCTGAGACTCTTCGTGCTGAAGTTATTGCTAGCAGCAGAACAGTTTTCCATGATAGAAACTGTAGATGAGCTGTAAAAGCTGGTTTAAAGGGCGGTAGTGTAAGTTTTTCCAAAACAAAATTGAAATCCCAAGTTGGTGTTGGTGCTCTCCGGGGAGGTCTTATGTTCTTAGCCCCTCTGAGGAACTGTCTTAGTAATGGATGTGAAAATATAGGAGGATCCGTGTTGTATTGAGCTGAAATAGCCAAGGCGTGGATCTTAATAGATGAAAAAAAGAAAGTCCTTTGTGCAACATCTCAGTTAAATATTTTAGAATCTGAGGAATATTTGGGACAAGGGGATTTTGGCCTTTAGCCTGGTTCCAGGCGCAGAATCTTTTCCATTTGTCTGAATAGGCTTTCCTGGTGCTGGGCCTCCTGGCCTCCAGAATGACATCCATCACAGCTTTAGAGAGAAGTGTTGACTGGTTGTTTAGGTAATTTGCCATGCAGCCAGATTTAAAGTCTTGAGCTGGCTGTATAGAATCTGATTGTTTTGCTGAGTGAGCAGGTGAGGAATTGGAGGCAAAATCAATGGTGGGCCTTTTGCCATGTTCCTTAGTATTGGATACCAGTGTTGGCGTGGCCAGTCTGGAGCAATGAGTATCATTTGTGGCCTCTCTAATCTGGCATTCAGCAGCACCTTTGCCAGAAGAGGCAGTGGAGGAAAGGCATACATTGTCAATGTTTTCCAACTGAATGAGAGGGAGTCCACTTTCCAAGCTAGTGTGTGGTATGTCCTTGTGCAGAATTTCCGTAGTTGGTAGTTTTGGGGGGAAGCAAACAGATCTATGTCTGGGCTCCCCCATTTTTGAGTTATCATTGCGAATACTTGTGGATCTAGTTTCCACTCGTGAGGATCTATGATGTTTCTGCTTAGATTGTCTGCCAATGTGCTCTTCTTTCCTGGCAGGAATTGTGCTTGTAGTTGAACTTGGTAGGTCAGTGCTGTGTTCCACAAGGTCATTGCTTGCCTGCACAGGGGGTAGGAATGTGTGCCCCCTTGCTTGTTTATGTACCACATCACTGTGGTGTTGTCTGTCTTTATTAGGAGTTGTCCTGGATGTAGGAGGTCCTTGAAAGCTGTTAGGGCATTTTGTACAGCTAGCATCTCTTTTTGATTGATATGTAGATGCCTTTGATCTGCAGACCATTTGCCCTGAATACATTGTCCTGCCATGTGTGCTCCCCAGGCATAATCCGATGCATCTGTTGTTATAGTTTGCCTGGCTGGGGGTAAGGCAAAAGGCTGACCCTTGTTGAGGTGACAGCCCACCATAGAAATTCCTGTTGAAGGCAGGGAATGAGTGGAATTATTGTTTCCAAGCTGTGGCTGTGTTGAGTCCATACACTTTTCAGGTACCATTGTAATTTCCTCATATGCAGTTTTGCAAATGGTATTAGTAGTATGCAAGATGCCATGAATCTCAAGGCCTGCAGAATTTTTCTTGCAGGGAGTTGGGTCTTTGTTGCCATCATTTTGAAGTACTGAGTCAGTTGTCCTTGCTTGTCTGGCATGAGATCAGCCATCTGGGCCGTTGTATTTAAGCTGGCACCCAGGAATATTGTGTCTTGTGAGGGTACTAGTTTTGACTTCTTTTCGCTTACTGTGTACCCTAGGCAACTTAAACGCCAAATGCTTTAAAAGAATGTCCTTGTTTTCTGCTTGAATAAGGCAGTCGTCCAGGTATGGATATATTTGAATTCCTCTTTGTCTGCAGTATGCAATTACTGGTGCCAGGCATTTTGTGAAGACCCTGAGCGCAGTAGATAAGCCAAAGGGCAGTGCAGAGAACTGGTAATGGGTTGAACCTGCTATAAATCGGAGGTATCTTCTGCAATTTTGTCTGATAGGGACATGCAGGTATGCCTCCTTGAGGTCCAACGTTACTAGCCAAGCCTTTTTGCCCAGCATGGGAAGAAGCTGCTGTAGTGTTAGCATCTTGAATTTGGGTACTTCCAGATATGTGTTTAGAATTGAGAGGTCCAGAATGGGTCTCCAGGCTTTGTCCTTTCGGGGAACTAGAAAGAGTCTTGAGTAAAATCCTTGTCCTTGCTCCTGTGTTGGGACCTTTTGAATGGCTCTCATGTCCATGAGAGCTGAAATTTGCTTTTGAGCCTCTGCCCATTGATTTGGTAAGCGTGAAAGTGGCATCTGTATCCTTGAGATACAATATTTAGGACCCATTTGTCTTTTGTGATGCTGTGCCAGTTGTCTGCAAAAAGTGCTAGTTTTCCTCCCAAGGGAGCTACCAAGAGGGATTTTGCTTGGCAGTCTGAGGGGTAAGTCATTGTGTTCGTCTTCTGATAGTTTGAGACCTGTCTTCTCCTTTTTGGGTTGTGGCACCCCGTTGTCGAGGCTGGTAAGAGCCTTGTGACTGACCTCTGCCCCTTGGGTATCTGTATTTGCCCCTCTGTGGTCTTGCAGAAGCTGGAAAGGACCAGTTTTTGGTTGGCCAATTTCTGCTGAAACGAGGGGGTTGAACCTGTAAAAAATCCTTGACCGTCTGCATAGATTTTGCTTTATCCTCCATTTTCTTTAAAACCTCTTCTGCTTTTACACTAAATAAAACATCATGCTGTAAAGGTGCATCGAATAACTTTGCTTTAACATGATCAGGTAAAGTTTGTTCTTTTAACCAAGCATGCCTACGTATGACAGACCCTGTCACTGCTGCTCTACAAGAAGCTTCCAATGAATCAAATCCACATTGCAAAGTATGTTTTCCCACTTGTTCAGCTGCATGCAACAAATCTTGCTGTTCTGTATGTGTGATCATTTTTTGTTTTAATTGAGACATCAAATATTGATGATATTTCAGCATGTGAAAGTGGCAATTTAAGGCCCTCATAGCTAGAGTAGCTGAGGTATATACTTTCTTTCCCCATCTGTCTAGTGCTCTAGAATCCCTTTCAGAGGGTACAGGATTTTTAGCAATAGAGGCCTTAACCCCTTTGGGACCCTGGGAAATTATTTCTGGGTCAGCAACAGGGCTTTTATACAGGAATTTGTGTGAGTCAGGGACTCTGTAGTATCTGTCTGGTTTGGCTGGTGCAGGAGGTAGTGAATCTGGGTTAAGGCTAGATTCTGAAAAATCATCATCCAAAATGTCTAACACGGGTGGAATAGCAAGTGGTCTGTGCTGGGGTAGTAAAAGGAACTCTCGGAGACTTTTCTTAGAATCAGAGTAATCCTGGCCTTCCCAGTGGAAATGTTCCCTCATGGTATGTAAAGTTTCCCCAAAAGAGTAGTCTTCTGGGGAAGATGCTGAAGGGATAGACTTTTCAGCATCAGAGTCTTCATAAGGGGGAAAAGAATATTCCAATATTCCTGTTCCTCAGAAGAATCTGAGGAAATTGAAACCTGGTCAGAGGAAGCGTAGTCCTCCTCCTGTCTTGGCCTTTTATCAGGAGGGGGATGGGAACCCCTGATAAGGGTAATTAAATCTTCAGCCATCTTAAGCATCTGTTTCTTAGGCATGGGGCCTTGTACTGGAGACTGCTGTACAGTCTTCTTTGTTTTTAAAGGGGTTTTCAGCTTTGCATAAGATTTAATAGTGAGTGTAGTCGGTCTGAAGACACCTTCTGCAACTGAAGGCATTTCAACTGCACCGGAATCTCCTTCAGCCATGGAGTCGGAAGGGCCTAAAGGTAAAGGTTGTGGAGGCCTAGCAATCTCCACTTGGGAATCGGATGCCGCCTAGGGTTCTAAATTAGCGGTCATCAGGGGCTGCGTAGACGCCTCACTGAAAACCGGAGAACCGGCGACTGGCCTAGCAGAGGCCTCGAAGTCTGGTTTGGGTCTCGGCTGCCTGTCTTTATCTTTGCGTTTTTTATGCATTCCGGTCGTCAGTTGCTCCGATGGCATAGTATAATTAAATTTCCTACCAAAATAATGTCGGGCGAAATCAAACCGACGTTTAATAGTAAGTTTGTTACACCTAGCACAAAACCGACAACCTGTGACGTCGTGGTCTGGGCCTAGGCAAGGAATGCAATAAGAATGAAAGTCCTTATGAGGTATTTGCTTCCCACAAGAAATGCAATTGTTAACTTTTTCTGACATCGGACTGAGGCAAGAAAAGGTTCCCCAATGGGGTACTTAGCTTTATTGAAGACTTCGGTCTGAAATTCGATTTGAAAATCTCAGGAGTCGGCCGACCGGCACTTGCGAACTGTTTCTGCTTTGGACACTGAGCAGCAAGAAAGACTGAAGAAAAAGGCATCGGATGCCTCTTATATACCCCTGGCGCACTGACGTCAGGGAAGAAGCAACAGCAACCGACGCTGGACCAAGACTTTGGAACTCTGGCCGACTGCGGGACCGCCTGACAGCAGGATAACCCAAGTGTGATGACTGCAGCAGAGTAAAACGATAATAAGCACCAGGGACACATTTTAAACATTGCTTGTATAATTTTGGAAAGTTGCTTGCATAAAATGTTGTGTTACCACTGTACATTTCACTGCCAAGTCTTGAACCCAGAACCCTGTGCAATACAATCAGAGCAACATACTACTAAGCTAAATCAGCAGTTTCCTGAAAGACAGGAAGACCTACTTAAATGGCAATTATTTAGTGAATTCAGTTCTCACTCATCACCACAGTTCTCAACCTCTTAGCACAAAAATACAGAACAAAGCCAATAATGGGGGAATACAGTCCCAAAATAGGGACACATTTCAAATACTGATCTTATAAACTTAGAAAATTGCTAGCATAAAAGGTTTTGTTTTAGTGCTCCTGAAAACCAGAGATTTAATGAGGAACAGAACAAAATTGCGAGGCATAAATTCACAAGTGATGGTGGCTAGGGACTTTAGGCCCTTTTTACCTGCACCCAAGGTACAGGGTTTGAGCCTGTGTATCTCTAGCCACCAGATGTATCCTGTTGGGGGCATTTACACTCACACACACACACACACACATATACACACACACATATACACACACACATATACACACACACACACACACACACACACACACACACACACACACACACACACACCTGAAATCTCTATTTAATAATGCTGAAGACAGTACCTTAGCTCTTCATACAGAAATCCTGCTGACCGAACGGCATCCCCAGCTCAGCAGTAAGAAATCTGTGGCAGTTCATAAAGGAATACTCAGCTCTGCAGTTAAAGAAATCTGCGGGTGAATAAACTGCCTGAACGGCATAGTGCAAAACTGCAGTTAAATAAAGAAATCTGCGGCTGAATAAACCTGCCCGAATGGCATAGTGCATAACTGCAGTTAAACAAAGAAATCTGAGGCTGAATAAACTGCCTGAACGGCATAGTGCATAACAGAAAGAGATGAATCTTGTACCTATTCAAACAGGCGTGCGATCACTGCGCAAGTAATGACGAGTTGGGATGGTCGCAAGTGCTACAAAAGTGGGGAGGGCACCCCTCCCCCCTCGCTGTATGGTTCTGGGGCCATGTCCAGGAATTCCACCTTATCATAACTATAGTGGCTAGTGATGTGTAAAAAGTCTGTGGTCTTTTCAATGTTGAAGAAGCTGTGCAGCTTGTCCTAGGAGCCTTTCCATGTGATAAAGATATGGTCAATAAAACAATAGTAAAAATTCATGTATTGATAAAAATCTGAGGAAGAGATATTTTTCTCCTCCCATCTCACTTAGGCTATATTGGCTAGTTTGGTGGCCAAAGCAGCTTCCATAGCTACATCCTGTTTGTCTGTTCCATTTCTGATTGAAGTGAAAGCAGATGTTGGTGAGTATGATGTCCAGCATATTCTCAACTGCTTTTATTTCTCCATGGTTGCTGTTGGACCTTGAGCTCATATTCTTTTTCACAGCATTAATGCAGTAATTATGGAGAACAATAGTGTATAGGGCTTCCACAGTAATTGTGACTAGTATTGCCTCCAGTTGTATTTTTATTTCTTTGATTTTTTTAAAGATGGTGATACTTATTGACAGAGATGGGGGTGGCCATAGGCAACCCCTGTGCTAACACATATGCAAATCTTGTGCTAGATGATTGGGAGAACAATCATGTGTTTGCCAATAATGAGTTTTTAACTCATATAAGATTTTACAAGAGGTCTGTCGACGATATCTATGTTTTACAGCAAGGCAGTTTACAAGATTTAAAAAGGTTTGTGACATATTTAGAATCTATTATGGACTTTTTAAGATTCACCATGCAGTATTCGAATGGAAAGTTGAGTTTTTTGTATGTTACTGTGTGCTTTGATGAAGGAGGAGGTATTACGACAGCTGTTCATCATAAGGAATGTAAAATGAACAGTTTGCTAAATCGTACCAGTATGCACCCACGTCATATTTATGATAATGTGCTCAAAGGTCAACTACTTAAATATTCAAGATTACATACAAAGGATGAAGAACTATCTAATGCAAACACAGCTCTAAGTCAGTGCTTCTTATGGAAAGGTTATAAGAAGAAGGATGTTATGGACACGTTAGGAGGGGTAGAACAGCTTAAGAATACCATGGGGAAACCTTTTTATTCAGAGAAGGTTAGAAATGATTCACAGTTGTTGGTTGCAAATACTGAATGTCAAGTGAAGACGAGTGATTCTAACTTACTGAAGCAATGTCCGTTACGTTTGCAACAATATAAGAGATAACTGGAGAATTTTAAGCAGTGGTGTTCATATTAGGAGCAGAGTGGGTGAAACGCTTTCTTTTGCATTCAAAAATGGCAAGAATCTCAAATCAGTGATATGTCACAGGACTGTGAAAAGAGATCAGTCTTTGAGAAATAGACAGGGTGCGTTCCCCTGCAGACTCTGCACTTCCTGTAGATATATCTCAGAAAGGCTTCAGTCTTTGACAAATAGACAGGGTATGTTCCCCTGCAGACTCTGCACTTCCTGTAGATATATCTCAGAAAGGCTTCAGTCTTTGACAAATAGACAGGGTATGTTCCCCTGCAGACTCTGCACTTTCTGTAGATATATCTCAGAAAGGCAAGCTTTTGTACATCCAACTACTGGAAGAGCATATAGACTGATGGGCTATGCTGATTATTAAAACACAAATGTTATTTATATTGCCTGCTGCCAGAGTCTACTTCTCTTTATGTTGGCACATAGGTGACATGCTTGAGATATGTGAAGAATCCTCTAATGAAATATATTGCTCTAAATGCTGGTCATAATTTTCTCTTTTCAGTGTTAGCAGATCCAAGGGGTGGTGATATCTGAAAACATATACAGCTGAGATGCACCAGATTGGCAACTTGCATGCGCACACACCTCCTGGTCTTATCTCATGTTTTCTTCTCCAACCAGCCCTGACAGAGCAGAGATTGAAACAATAAGCTGTGATTAGTTGATGGTGACATTTAAATTCCTACACTGAGGAGAAGTTACTAGATCTGATGAACGGTGCAGCTATGTACCTAAAAGTGCTTATCTTTTAATTTTAACACCAGTTTTCATTTATTTATTTATTACATTTTTGGTTTTAAGAACTCAAGAGTTCCTAGTATGTTTTAATTTTTTAAGTGCCTTGCCATGGTGGTAGTGATCACGTTTACTATCCTGTGGTTTTATTTTTTTTTACTTTATCCACCTTTAGTAGCCATGTTTTTATTCTATGTATACACACACACACACACATATATATATATATATATATATATACATATATATATATATATATATATATATATATATATATATATATACATATACACATATATATATATATATATATATATATACATACATACACACACACATACATATGGGTCTACTTCTGTTTATCAAAAAAATCACTTTCTCAAAAAACAGAAAGTTGAGCCAACTTTAGCGAAAGTGCTCTTAAATGAAAGTGCACTTTCGCGAAAGCCGATTCACCGAATCAGAAAAAAATAAACAAACACCCATGGGGGGGCTGTACAACTACTGAACACCAGGGGGTTGAAATGAGACCAAATGTAAGTTTCTGGCTTGATAATGAACGACTTGATTCCAAACAGCAGAAACTTATGGACTCTTTGGCAATTCTGACATGGGGATAATTTTCCTGGAAATCCAAAGAGCAATTCCAATATCATATTTTCAAAGTAAGTAAGGTTACAGATTGCACAAAGACCACGCTTAATGCTTCCCCTGACATGAATGCATTCAGGCTGCTTAGTAAAATCCTGGCCCTTTAAGTTCTGATATGACCTCCTGGATGGCTTTGGTAAAGGATACTTGAGATCCCTTTTCTTGCCATCTGTTTTTGATCGGGGTACATGTAAGACAAGTGTTATGAAAATGGAACTGAAGATGGAAGAAAGGCAATCCTGTAATCCTTATTTATGAGTGTACTAAACCAGCTGCCCTTGGTGATTCATTTCTAAGAAGATAAATGGAGGGATGGATGAGCCTCCAAAGGAGGACAGACGAGGTCTAAGGGCGGTTGTTCACCACCTGTGGGTGGCCCACAGCTGCCTGACATTTTCCAAGAACCCCTTCCTTTTAGAGTGATTTCTGTGGAATTTCACAGGAATTAAGATTCATTCTAGTCTGCTGTTTGTTTTGTTTCTCTGTGGCATGATTGAACCACATCTGGAAGTGGCCTCTTTGTGCCCTTGAAAAAGAGAAGTGAGGGCGGATGAAATTTGGCACCCACATTTGTGAAGATCCTGTCGTCCTTTCCCATACATCCTAAATATGTACTGACTCTAAGCCCAAATAGACAAGATTCTCAAAAATGGGAAATGAAGAAAGCCACTATTTGTAGTCTCTTGTCATGTCAGTTAGTTTAGTTAGAGCCATGAATGCCAGAGTACAGCAAGGACAGATCCCACAGCCCTTGTTAAACCTTTGGCCGTTTTGTAAGTGACCTGCATTATCAGGCTATCCATAGCTGAAACACAGGCCAACTGTGACAAAGGTTTGTCCCCAGCAGGTCCATCAGTTAATTGTGCTACTGTTTGGGTTACTTCATCCTAGATGTCTGTTTAGAAGTCTACTATGTGGTGCAAATAATTAAGCACTATAATGAAAAAGGGGAGGATGTGTCTACTCGCTTCCTAAGGTAATCCATTGTTCTCATATAATTGGTGGATGACCTGACAGGCTCTGTGAAGCCAAGAGCCCTTTTCAGAGTGACTATTGAAACAAATCAAATGTGTCTAGGTTTGGAAGTCTCTGACCAGAAACAATACTCACTTATTTCCTTGGGAGACAAAAGGATATTCAGTCATGGTTTCTTACATATTGGATCAGCCGTACGTGAGCTTTGTCTAGCTACACTGGGAGCCACCTTCAGAATTGTAACCAATACAGGAACTACCCTGGAGCATCACTGGATAAACCAAAAGGCACTGCTAACGTATCCTCTGCATGGACAGTACAACAGCCACCACTTCTGCTGTATCAACTCCAGGACTTCCCCAAACTTTGTGTCATCAGTGTGGATGGTGGAGAATCAGTATCTTCTTCATCATCAGTATCAGCTATGAAAGACTTTCTTTAAACACCTTTATTGAAATATCACTTATGACACTGGCAAATTTACATTTATATAAAAGTAATCAAACTGTATTTACAAACATTATACTTCACATATATTACTATATATCATATAACCTAATCAATATTACTTAAATTATTCAATTCCTTTCTCTTTAAGCAAATGTCTTTATTAAACCATCATTTACGACACAGGCAATCATACATTTATATAAATGAAAACAAACCACACGAACACAATCTTACTTGCAAGAATTTTACTTCACAAACCATAGTGACACACTCCAATTTGCAAACATTATACATCATTTAGAATCTAACCAATCATTTTCAGTGAAACAATGCATAGCTCGTTTAAGTCCTGACTTCCTTTAAAAGTCATTCCTCCCCTGTATGTATTGTTCCCAAAATTCTCATTTTTCCTATGTAGTTTGCTCCTACCCTCTTCTAAAGATCTCACTTCCAGTTGTTTCTCTGTTACTATATTCATTTCGTCTCCAACAGCTGGATTAGATTTTGATTTCCAATTTCTAGTAATTGCTTTTTTGGCAGCCACCATTATTAGATACAGAGAGGCTTTACCATGTCTAGGCAATTCCAATTCTGTATCATAGCTCAGAAAAATCATCTCCTATTCACACCAATCTGTCCACCCAGCATCTCCTACAATGCATCCTGCAGAGAATCCTTAAAGTCCGCCAAATCACCGCACTGCCAGAAAATATGTTCCCAGTTACCACCTTCTTCCCCATTACACCTGCAGCATTTGCTATCTGAGGAAAAATTCTCTGGAGTCTACTTGGTGTATAAAAAATATCTATGTAAACATTTCCAAGCAAAAATCCTAAATCTTCTAGATTTTGCTGCATATTTGGGAGACATATATAAATCCTCCCATTGTTTCTTTGTAAACTGCTTATCCAGTCTCTCTTCCCAATCCTTTCTAATCTCCTCTGGTTGATTCTTATAGTTATCATGCAATATTCTGTATGCTCTACTAATTATTCCTTTTTTAACAGCAGCTTCTGTTGTAGATTCTACCAAAAACTCTACCAGTGTGGTCTTTCATTTAGCATGCCCCTATTTATTTCTCTTTGCCTATACCCTATCAATCCTTGGTAGGAAAAGCAATCTCTAACCTGCAGTCCAAATAAATTCTTGGCATCTTCCCATTCTATCACATTTCCCTCTCTAGTTATTTGCTCCCAATACCTTGGTTCTTTTGCCAGTTTTCTCCAATAAATTCCAGGCCCCTCTTGCCTATTGTCTGTATCCCTAATTACAGTTATCCCTATTAGCAGAATATTCTTTATTTATTCCTGTGTTGGCTTAGTTCTTAGGATACTTTCTGCTACTTTATACATATAATATTCTGTGTGATTATTTTTATTCTTTTTAAAGGCCTGCATCCAAAACCCCAGTCTCTCCTTGTTTATTGAGCTTACCCCATATTTCATCAACATCCCTTTCCACTTTGAATTATAGTTTTCAGCTTGTGTTATGTATAGGAGTCTTAACTGTGTAGCTCTGAAATACCCCTTCAAATTGGGTAATCCCAATCCGGCCTGTTCTACTGAAAGAATTTGCTTATCCCACTTGACTCTTGCCATCTTCCCCTCCCAGAAAAAAAATCTTCAACTCTTTATTAATAATTATCCACAACTTCTCCACTGGCTGATAAGAACATGCCTGTCCTTATGTATAAGACTAAAGGGACTAAAAACATTTTGACTGCTTGTATCTTACTATCCATATAACAGAGCTTCCATTTTCTCAGTTTTTGTTTTATTTTTTTGTTTGGTCTCTTCCCACATATCCTTAGCTGCCACACCAGAATCATTTTTATCCATACTCCTAAATTCTTCATGTCATCAAATCCCTATAAATATGGAATTTGCTGAACCAATTCATGTGTAGGTACCTAATTTACTGTTATTGCCTTTGTTTTACCTTAATTAATTGTGCATCCCGAAAAGATTTGAAACTATCTCAGATTGCTCCACAACAATTTATAATCATGGTTTAGTATTGAAATGGGCCTGTATGATGCTGGATCTGATGGAGCTTTACTCTCTTTAGGTATTATAGCTACCACTGCTTTCTTTCTGGATGTTGGTACTTCTCTTAAAATACTGTTAAACGAAACCTTCCAATTCTTTATCAGTTTTTTTTCTTCTACCTTTCAAACTTCCACAGGAATGCCATCTATTACGATGGACTTTCCTGTAGATTGGCTATAGATCACAATTTTTATCTCATCTCCTCCTATCCTAACCATTAGTAATTGAGTCTCATCTACCTCTAACCTTGGCATATTTAATTCTTCCATAAATATTTCCATTTGTGTCTTTTTTGAGTTCATTTCTCTGCTTTATCCAGATTTTCATAGATTTTCCAAAATATTTCTAATACCTCTACAGAATCTCATTACATTCCTTGTTATAGGCTCCCTAAGCTTGGCAACAGCCCTTTCTACTTTCTGTTGCCCGAGTCATTGAGCTAAAAGTTTTTGTGCTCTAGTGTTGTCATCAAAAAACAGCTGCTTAAAAGCAATCTTTCTCGACTTGAGTATATTACTGAGGTAATCCCTACTTTTTGCTTAGCATTCTGCAGTCGATCCTCTTCTTGTGTGAGATCCCCCCTATTCTGCAATACTTTAACATTCTAATTCTTGTTACTTCTTAACCATAGCTCACTCTCTTTTATTTCCACCCTATTTTTTTTAACTCCACCTTCATTTTATCTCACTCCCTAGCTATAGTTTCAGAAGTGATTTCTCTCATCTTGAGTAGCTCCTGAATAATCTCCACTACCCATTCCTTAAATTCCTCTCTTTTCAACAGATAGAGAGGACAGTGCCAGTGTCTCATTTTTATTTATTAAACTTTTTATTTTAGTTATTATTGGTACATGATTTGAAATAGTTATTGGATGTGTATCAAGACCTTCAATTAAATGCACATGCTCCTATGAAATGTAAATTCTATCTAGCCTAGACCAGTTTTTATATCTTGGGGAATAATATGTAAATTCGCTCTGAACTCCTATTACTGAATACACATCTTCCATGCCAAATATTTTCATAAATGTCTTCAAAAATCTACCCTCTTTTGTTATATTTTCCCTTCTGGCACCCCCACCCCCAAGATAAATCTTCACTTCTGCAAATCAACTTCTAGTCTCCACCTATAAGTAATATCCCTTGTTGAAAACTGATTATTTCTCCCAGAAGCAGTTTTAGGTGGCATATAAATACATGCCAGTGTAATTCTCTTTCCTCGCCAGTAGCCCCTTATCACTATAAATCTTCCAGTTTCATTATTTTTATCTTCTTCTATCACTAATGGGGCTCTTCTTGCAATTAATATACATATTCCTCTTTTCCTTTGTCCAATGCATTCTGATGAATAACCATCCTGAAAACCCCTTTTTCTCAAATGTACATGTTCAGTTCTTTCCAAGTGTGTCTCCTGTACATAGTTATTTGCATTATATATTTAATATACTTTACTATTCTTTTTTTTTGTATCTGTGAGACTTATTGACATTTACAGACATTACAGAAAGCATCACTGTATTAAAAGGTTATTATTCCCACCTTATATGTATAACACCTTTTTTATTAACTGTCTAGTTCCAGCTTTTGTGTTACATGCATACACTGTTTGGCAGGTTTAACTTTTATATAGTTGTTTCTTATCATATCCATTTGAGCCTATGTCACAGTTTACAAAACTTTTTTTGTTTTATTGAAAGCCATCAAACAAAACAAATAAAAGCCCTAATACCCCCTAAAACCTATTAATTTAATGCAAACACACAAAATGATGTGCATCTTCAAATTTACCCTCCTAATAGGAACAAATGTCCCAAATGACAATCACACTCTCAAACTTGAGTTAACCTAAAAGAAAGGTTATCCATGCTAAGACACATTGTGCAGCCTGTGCTTCTAAGTGCTAACTGGTTTTGTCTTATCTTTAGAGCTCTCCCAGCTACAAAAAGCCTTGAATGCTTTCATAATACATTATCTCTTAGTCAGTGTTTCTTTTCTTTTTTCCCCAGCCAATCACTCTCTACCAGACTGCAACCAATTTCTCTTTAGATTGCCTTCATGGAATCATGAGAAGCAGACAGCCAATTTCTCTTCATCAGATTGCTTCCATGGAGACATGAGGGCCAGATACAGAATTGCTACTAAGCATACATTCACACTTGCTAGAAAAAAGCCTCATCATATTTAATATTATTTTTCATTTACTTGCGTCATCTCAAAATGTGTTATTAAATCAATATAAGGTCCTTAATCCAGTTATTCCCCCATGCAAGAATGAAAAAGAGCACATTCATTTTTCTTTTGGCATGCTCCTTTAACCAGGCGCTTTTTATATTGCAGTGCCTACATTTCTTAAAACTGAACAAGGAAAAAGAGAGATGGGAGAAAGAAAGAAAAAAAGAAGAGCAGCACCTATTTACAATTCCCATTACACTTAAAAATAACTGAGAAAACCTTACTTTATAGCATGCAAAGAAAACCATACACCACAAAAATAGTACTACTAAGAAAAAAATGTTTTCTTTACTTACAGTTCACTTTCTCCCCTCTCTTACCCTCCCCCAAAGCATTTTTCCAAACATTAATGACATGAAGTACGGCATATACTTTACAGTCCCCAACAAGTACAACAAATTCTGGAGTTTGTGAACTATTAAAATACTACCAGTTCATTTTTGAAATTTACTACTAATCACCAGTTAGAAAATATTAATTTCTTAGATGTCACTGTTTATAAAGAACATGATTCTTTACATACACTAAAATCTATAAGAAATCTGTTTGGAATAATTCTTACTTGCATTACAGCAGTATGCACTCCAAAAGGATGAAAAATAATATTGTTAAAGGCCAGTTATTAAGAGGTAGTACACTAAGAAAGATGGTGATTTTGTCAATGAGAGCTCTAATATTATTCAGAATTTTGCAAGTAGAGGTTACCCTAGGAAAGTGTTGACTGAGATGTTGAGTGAAGTCTCTGAAATAAGAAAAGGAACATCAAAATCCAGTGTTAAAGCAGGTAGTAAAGATTTTAGAACTTCTACATTAGTTAGCAATTGTGTTGATGCTATGGCGATTAAAAGAATAATTTTTAATAACTGGAAAATTTTTAATCATAATCTTGATTTCAAAGAATAATTGGGAGACAAGTCCTCAGTTTGTACAAAAGAGAGGGAGAAGTTTAAAAAACTTTTTTCAAGCTAAATTAAAAGCACCTAGTAATATTATTGTAAATAAAATAGGGATGTACAAATGCTTCAGCTATAATTTTTGTGATTATCTTTACACAGGAGTGCATGAAATTTCAGTTAATATTAACATTGCTTTGAATGGCTGTTACACATGTAAATCTAGGTTTGTGGTTTACTTAGTGTATATCATGTTCTGCTTTTTATGTAGGGTGTATTTCTAGAGAACTTCTAGAAAATTAATCAGACGTATATATGAACATAAATTAATGTTGAAGATGAACTAGGGTGGAGAGAATGGGGTGTTGAAGATGAACTAGGGATGAGAGAATATACTTGGCAGGTAAAATTAAATGCTTGCCACCCACCAGGACTTAACAGGGAAGACTTTGTTGCTTATTTAAAAAAAAAAAAAAAAGTTTAAGCATTAGCATTCCCGTATATGTGTTTTAGTTATGTCATGTGATTGTTTTTGTATGTCATGTGACAGTATTGTGTTTTAAAAGCTAGGTTAAAGAAATGTATGTCAGTCTGAGAAAGTCTTACGTAGACGAAAGTGCTTACTGGTTTCTTTATTAAAGTGGTTTGGTTTCTTTTTACGTCTTTTATTTTGTAGTTTATTAGTGCATTTTTTTTACCTTTGGATTATTAAAATTCTGAAAAAATCCAACATTTCCAGATTTTCTTGTTCTGTCATATTTCACAAATATAATTACTGCATTATAATCCCGCATTAAGTTACTGATTTTACTACTGTTCATCTCCATCTCCCAAATCCTGTCTCTTCTTTATTTCCAATGTACTCGCAATTCTTATAGTCAGCTCTTGTGCTCCTTTCCTTCTTTCCAACATTTTCCTTTGAAACACTGGAAAATGTTTCATAGGTATAGTCTCTCAGTGGTCTTTATTACCAGAAGCAACTTAGAAAAGCAATTGACTGGTTCCACACCATAAACTCTATACATCCACAGGAATAACAGGACCAATATTCTTATGAACGCACTTTATTCCAAACACAAAGTTAGTTAAGTGTTTTCGTCTCTGTTTTGGTGAAGGAGACAAAAGTGCTTAACTTTCTTTGTCTTTGGAAGTGTATTGCTTTTCTAAGTTGGTTTTGGTCAAATATACTGGCAATTTCATCTGCATGGTTTTGTTTTACAAGTTTATTACCAGAAGAACAAGAAGTAGAATCTCCTTCTGTTTCACAGCTCACTTTTTGTTGGACAAAATTTTGTATTTCTTCCTTAGCTTGTACTTTATCAAAAATGATTTTGCCCCTCCAGGGAAGAATACCTACAAGACAGCTGGGTACAGCAGTTTGAATCTCACACCCGTGTCTCGACATTCCCTGAATAGTGAAATGAATTTACTCTTCTGCCTGGTGTACAATGAGTAATCATTACCCGCAAACACTCTGCTGTCTCCCACTTTTAGTACTTTGTCCTTCTTCCACAGTTTTGTCAGAATCAACTCCTTCTGCAGGTAGGATTGCGTCTTTACTATTAAAGGTCTAGGTTGCTTTCTCACAGCCAGGTTTGGAGCACACACACAATATGCCCTTTCAACTAACAACTCCTGCTGTGAAATACCAGTCCGGTTGCTTATTTGTGCTTTCTTAAAATTAATGCAGTCTGTCCCTTTCAGCTTCTCTAGTATAGATGAAAATCTCACATTTCCCTACATGCTTTGTCCTCTAATTCTATTATGTTTTGAAACATCTCTTCCTGAGCAGTCTCATATTCAGTCAGCCTTTTCTTCACTTCACCCTCTGATTTTTGCAGCTTTATCACCTCATCTGAATATCCGTTTAAAGCTTCTTCCATTTTTCCAGCCTTCTGTTGTTTGTGCTGACATACTCCATCAGTGTTTAGTTTATTTTAACCAGGTCTGTGTGCAATTGTCTTATATCTTTCTGTAGGTTACTGGAAGTCATGTCTAGAGGCTGCATTGCTTTTTGCTGAACAGCTGAAGAACTTCCCCCAGTCAATGCTTCTTTCTCACTTTTTGTAGCTGATTTTTTTCCAGGTGCTTTTTTTTTTTACTTTTTGGCATCCAGGTAGTACACACACTAGCCAGTTACTGAAATTTACCCATAAACACAAACGTCCACTGGCTTTCTCTGCTGACTTTCTGTTTTCACACTAGGAGAGCTACAGTCAAGCTGTTACTCAGTGTGCAGCCATCTTGGAAGTCCAGCCATGAATGACTTGATGTGCAAAAGCTGAATCCTCTTGCATGTAGCTTTTCTGGTAATCTTCAGAGAGTAAGAGTGCAAAGATAAGGGATGACAAGACATACTGTTGCCTTAGAGCTGAACTTGTGAGCTCTAGAAGGTCTTGGTGTTTTGCTGACTGTCTGGTAACATGGCAGAAAGTTAAGACAAGGACTTAACTGATAGGACTTAAAATTCTGTCACTGAAAAAGGAAACTGCACTAGGTGGTACCACAGCAAGAAAGACTGATGAACTAGCATCAAGGTCATTGTTGAGGTCTGGGCCAATAGCAGGGTATGCAGAACTGAGCAGTTGGACAGAAAAGGACTGATATCATGCCAGACATACTTGATCTGCAACAATAGCTGGATCTCATCATCGACCCCAGAGGCACTGCTGATATCAGTAGAGCTAAAGTTAATAACATTCATATTAGAACTTCGAGGTTTGAAGGCTTAATGTGGAGACAATGATCTAATCAATATCAAAGTTTCTACCACTGACATATGTTCTGATCCTGCCTTTGATGTTGCAAGAGTTGAGAATGGCATCCTCAGGACTGGTTCCAGGAACTGTGTGGGTGTAATGATCATTTCAGAGTGTCTGGATTTAGTGTAAAACAGAAATGGACTCCCTCCAACACAATAGGATGCAACACAAGCTCCCAAATGCCTTTCCTTAGCCCTAAGTGCCACTGCCAACCTGCTGTAGTTAAAACTGAATGCCAGGGGCTGGAGTCAGCACTGGTGGCTATGGTGTCAAAAGCCTAGGCTGCAAAATCAAAATGGCTGCAAAATCAAAATAGCCTCTTTGATAGGGTGTATATCACACAAAACTAGATAAACTGAGTTTTGGAAGACTGTGAAAGAGAAGAAGCTTTCTCCACAATCTTAACTGGCATCTGCTGAGAGAAGGTTCATTGCTTTTTTGCTTAAGCTCAAAAAAACAAAGAAAGCTGGTTTATGAGAAATTCTAGGCTGCTCATACACTTTCTTATCTGAAGGAGAACCTATTTTACTGGAAAATGGAGGTCAATTATGTGGTAGACCTTAATGCCAAAGAAGGACCGGACTCAATTTTAGCAGAGAGTCTTCTACTGTAGATACAGTTTATGTAGGTCTGGACAATGGTTGTAAGTTGCTGATTTAAAACACTTGGAAATATGACTTTTTCCAAAGCAAATGACATAGTTACCACGGCAATCCTAGAAAGGAATTGTCTTCTCACAGGCTCGCTTTTTGAAGGCATGGTCTGTTTTGACAGCAGAAACACACCCAAACAAATCTATTCAGAAAGTTAGATAAAACTTTCTTCTCATCAGTAAAGAGTTTAAACAGAAAAAAAACTGACAAAGTAGGTCATGAGTCAAAACAGGAGAACATGTTTGACAGGGAAAATTGTCAAAAAGCTGCAGAAACTATGACAGTTGTAAACAAAAAAGGAGACTTGAAATGTGAGATTATCCACAAAAAAAAAAAAAAAAAAATATATATATATATATATATATATATATATATATATATTAACCTCCCCAAAAATAGCAAAACCTCCCCCAAGCTGCTTCCGACATCTGTCCAAGTTGAAGAGAAACAACAAAGATATGGAGAAGACAGTCACAGAAATATATTACTATACAAGGATAATGCTTGGTAACCTTAGCAAATCTGCATCTGCCAACCATAGTCCTGCTGTTAATAAAGATAAATCTCCTCTCACCAGACTGCTGCTCTAGCAAAAGGGTGTGCATTTACTGAACATTCTGCAAGCTAATATTGTGTTTGCTTAGAAAAACTGGGTGTCAAAGCAGTCATAGGTGGCATTATTATTTTTTGCCTAAGGAAATAATATCAAGAACAAGGAAGGAGCTGTGGACAATGAAGATTATTAGCACTTTTCAGGTGCAATAAGTTTCACATAAAGCCTTCAGTGACATAGACTTATTCAAGTGATCATGATTTCTGCTCCCATAATCAGTATGTTAAATATGGCAAACATGGAGAACCAATGACTTTTAGTGTGACCCAGACAAAAATAATGATGCTTGACTGAAGAAACAAAACATTAATGTTGATTGCTGGTGGTACACATTTGTGTAATCCTCAGTGCTGCCAATTCATGAACTATCAATCCCACAGTCTACTCCAAGTCACCTATATTTAAGGCAAGCAAATCTGCTAGAAATAATTCTAGATACTTAGCAAATTAATACTCCCTCCAACTGAACACTGAGCAACAGTACTAGTGCCCTGACCAAAGTCCTGCTACTCTAGTCTCCACTCAGAAATCATGAGACAATCTTATAAACATCTAATTCATAAAAATGTTCAATAAAACAAACATGAAAAACTTTACTTTCTTCTCACCTGCTATGCACTACGATAGCAGCTTTGGGCATCCCTGTTGTTCCAGATGTGTAAATGTAGAAAAGGCGATCTAAGGAAAAAAAAAGCAAACATAGTCAATAAAGAATGAGCTTTTCTCATGCAAAGTCAAATTATATGAAAGTTACAAACTTTCCTCGATGTTGCATCTGGTTGGAGAATTCAGTCTTTGTTAACTTTCAGGACTTAGGCACTCCATTCATGCATGCTCAGTGGGTAAAACACTCCCAAGCTACCCTTGCACCTCCTCTTACCCATGATCCTTGCATCCCTCACTTTCATCTCTAGTCTCTGACCAAGCTAAACACACAGAGGGAACACACCTTGCCCAGCAAAGACTTATGGATGGAGAAAGGGATAATCATTGAAGAAGGAATTCTCCAAACAGGTCTGACACTGTGATAAGCAGACAACTTTTATATTTAATAAACAGGTTCAGTTTTCAGTAACCTTCAGAACAGAGGTTCCTAGCTGACTCTCTTGGGTGACCAGCCTATAGAAACATGCCCTTCCTTTGGGTAGTGGTGATGAAAGGGAAGATCTGGACTTGAAAGCAATGTCCAGTTTATTATTTCTGATACAAAGTGCTCAGAAAAGACCATGGTGCTGTAGCACAGATGTCATTTATTGATGCATACCCCCCCCCCCCCCCCAAAAAAAAAAAAAAAATGTTGCAACAGTCCTAGCTGAATCAGCCTTCAACTCAGCTGTAGTTCCTTAATATACTTACACAAAGTAAGTATAGTCTGCCAGTGGGCCAGACAGAGCTTAGTGACGTGACAGTGTACTATCCTGTGCCCTACTTTCCTGTAACTGAACAAAACAAAGAGCTGCTCATTGGTACTCTGTTCTCCCTGTTCAACATAGTGAAACAATGACTACTGATTATGGGAACACAATCCAAGATCAACATTTCTAATGTCTTGGTTTTTGTCCACATAGTATCTAAGCTGCCTGTAGATATCTATCTAAACTATGTAATATTCTCTGCAGTGGACTGACTGAGATTCATTTCAGTAATAATCTTTGGGATAAGGAATGGAGTGGTCTGCAAAGAAACTAGATCTAAGAAAGACAAGTTACACAGTGTTGCCACACAAAAATAGGACCTTCCACATTAAGCATTTCAGTTCTGCGAATGCCACTTGCTTAAAGTGTGTGTGGAGGGTATTGGCTTTTCAGCACAAAATAAAAGTCTCATAAAAGAACAGTTTCCCCAAACAAGGGGCTGTAAAAGAAAAGACTACCCTAGGAAATGCTTTTCACACTAATGTAGGCCAGGGAGGATGAATACTATTCCATGAAGAAGTTAGATACAGTAGACAAATGTGCCTTGTCTCTAATAGCCAAGTCACAAACTTCTGACAAATAATGAAGTACAGACACTGCAGATGAAGAGAGATCAAGGTTGTGACATAAAGCTCATATGGAAAACCCCGATTATCCTTGTAAATTTTTCAAGTGAAAGGTTTCGGGGATAAGGGCAGAATATCCACCACTTTACTCAAAGTGCACAAGGCCCTGACTGTAGGTGGAAGTGAGGTAGACATTCCATTA
The DNA here is from genome assembly GCF_019279795.1 of Protopterus annectens. Taxonomy (NCBI): domain Eukaryota; kingdom Metazoa; phylum Chordata; order Ceratodontiformes; family Protopteridae; genus Protopterus; species Protopterus annectens. The sequence goes on from NC_056750.1 coordinate 634,114,331, forward strand.
AGTTCAAATCTTCAACACTCTGATACAATAAGTTTGAAGGATGCATAGAAAGTTCTCCATCACTGGTAAACAGAGGGGAGGTCCCATCTGTAACAGAGTCAGAAGAAAAACAAAACATGACTAGTCCATAATGGGGCTACTAAAATAATCCTAGCCTTATGATGTCTGGCCTTCTGGATAACCTTCAGCATCAAAGAAAGCGGGGAAGAAACATACAATAACCTCTGAGGCCAGTTCTGAATTAATGCAAACCTGCTTTGACCAACATCTGGCAATTTTTCAGACAGGTAAAAGGGTCTTAGACCAGAAATTTCTGTCTAAGGAACAACATCTTGGCTGTGGTTGAACTGAGTGACCACTCATATGACATCAACAGATGTGCTTGCTAGAAAGATGTCTTGTAAGCCTAGGAATATCCATGGCAACCACAAAGTGATGTAACGACTCTGTCCCCTCCCATACATTCAAAGTTTCCAGACAAAGATGGTATGACCTAGTAATGCTCTATATGTTGTAATATCATACAACAATGATGTTGCCCAAGTGAGTCACCAGCACTTCTATGGGGACAATGTCTGCAATGTCTCAAAGTTCAGCAAGACTGCTCTCATCTACACAAGACTTGATGTGGAAAAATGACCCCTCCAACAACCATGTCTCTTGGACCATCTGCCCACTGCAGCCCCCATCACCCTAGGGCAGATGTGCCCATAACGACTGTGGCCACAGGTGTTGGAAAAATGATCCTCGGACAAGGGAAAAGCTTAAGCATCCAATACCTGTGCTAAATAAATTTGTCCCTCAAAGGCAATGTCAAAGGTTAATCATCTGGGTAAGGGAACACTCTGATGTCCTTCAGTCACAGATAAGCTGCTATCACTGCCATACATTTGACAAACAACCAAGGGGCTGAGATGAGACCAAACAGCAGGGCCCTGAATGGATAGTGAATGTTCCCTATTTTGAGGTGAAAAAAAGAACACCATGGCATCTTGGCAATTTTTAATATAAAAATAAGTAACCCAGATGAAAGCATGCATCCAGTTTCCTTTACGTAGCCATGAGGAGCTGGACTGCAGAGTGACTATGCAGAATAATCGTTTCTGAACAAAAGAGTTCAGGCATTTGAGGTCTACATAGGTCTGAGATTCTGCATCTTCCTGGGTACCAAAGAGAATAATCTTCTTCTTTTGGCTTTTCCTGGTTAGTGGTCGTCACAGCAGATCACCTGTCTGCTCATGATTGGCAGTGGAGTTTTACATGTAACATACAAAATATGGAGGAAAATTCTAGCCATATTTATTCCACTGAAACCTCCAGGATAGCTGTTTTGGGAAGAGGTGTTGTACCTCTCTCTTTGCTTGTGGTACTTCTGGCAGGGGTGGTGACGGACAGTGTGACCCAGACTTAAATTATATGGCACAACCAATTATTATTATTCCCCTTCCCAATCTCTCCCTGGATATCTTAGCCCACTGTATGAGATGAAGGGGAGAAACTCACACTGATCATCTCCTCAGGAAGATGGTTGTTATGGGGTGAAGACCAATGGGACCCCTTTTATAATATTCTCTGCATCCATAGAAAAGCTGAGATCCTTGACTGTCAGACCAGAGATGGATGTAAGTTCACTGACTGGAATTTCTTCTCAGTGTGACCACAGAAATAATCTCCAGCTACATAAACCAGTCCAGTGGAGCTCTAAAGGGCCTGTTACACTTCATCAGGCATAATCTCGGGTCTATGTTAAATGTTCGAACATCCAGAATGTCAAACATTACATGGTAGAGACCAAATGGATGTTCGGATATAAAAAAAAAAAAAAAAAAAAAGAGAACACAGAAAATAAACACTAACAGTGTAGGCAGGGGGGCATGCCCTCCCTGCACCCCCCACACACCCCCTACTTAAATATACCAACTTGGAGACCGCACTTCGGTGCAGAAAAGGGAAATTTTCCCTATCTACACCATACAATGCCATTGAAAGTCCATCTTTGAGCACTCATAATTTCAAACATTTGGTTTTGACCAAGTAACGTTTGAAATTTTGAGCGTTCAAAGATTTGACAGGTACCCATAAGATGGGGAACCACCCAGGCAGTTTTGGTAAGACTAAGTCAACCTGATTGTCCCTTGGCTGGAGAGGACAGTCTCCGTGTAGGCCAGTTTTCCCTTTCTTTCATTATCTGCAACAGCTCACTAAACCACTGGGTCCTCTGGAAAGGAAGTTGGAGAAATAGCTCCTTTATCATCGTCTTCTATGCGGGGATCAATGTGTTGAGACTTATTCTCCTTCTTCTAGAAAACTCTAAAAGATACATCACTTTAGAGGAAGTAAAAAGGTACTCAGAAGCCAAAGGACCTGAAGCTGGACACCTCTGCACTGTCTGGAAGCAGTCATGAACGGTGTCATGACTCAAAAATGCATTGTCTGTGAGTGATCATTTGTCAAACACCAGATAGGCCCTGCCAAGGCTAGGCATGATACGTGGTAGCTGGAGGCTCAGTATTTGCATAGGACCCAAAGGGACGAAAACTAAAGCCTATGATGAAGCCAGCATTGATGCTAATAAACAAGTCTACACTAGAGGGGCAACACCAGACTCACTACTGGCAAACAAGAGCAACAACAGCCATAGTTAAAAAAAAAAAAATAACAATAATAAAATCTGGAATCACTCTGCTAGCTGAGACAATATTGGGTGGCCAACATTGGAAATGTCAAATCACTAGATGGCATTCTAACATCAAAAGTGCAAAACCCATCAAGTTGGGACCAGTAAAAAAAAACTGAGCACTCACATCAGAGTTATCTTCGTGTGAGTTCTCAAATGAACAGGCAAGAGGAGAGATAGAAACTCTCTCTCGCAGGCTGAAGCTCCCCATAATGAATGAGACCTCTGGACTTGGTGGGCAGGGGGATAACAAAAAACATCCTAACCTAAGACATGCAACTGCAAGACATGCAACTGTAGAAAACAATCACCCTCTGAAGTATTAGAAAAAGCAAGGTTAGAATCTTCTATCCTAGAAGTAGTAGACTGGACACCAGAATTTGAAGACAAAGGTATAGCTCTGATTCCAACAGATTTAGTAAGTTTAACTTTGATGGTCAAAACTGCTTGACCAAATTAAGTTTGTTAGACTGAACAAACCTAGATGGACGCAATTTGACTGGAGATGAAACAAACAGAGAAGAGGAAGCAGACCCTTTGCTTGTCCAGAGCTATCACAGAACCAGCATGGAAAGGCTGGGTTTTTTTGTGAACCTGGCATTCTTAAAAAACATAAAACAGCAGAGCGCTGCTTTTACCATCTCCTTGCAATCACCTTAAATTTGGCAAAAGTATAAAAGGGTTCTGATAAATATTGGGGACTAAAACAACAAATACATTTACTATGACTGTCAGCATGAGTGATTTGTCAGTTGCAGTCATACTTATTCAATGAACAAGATGTGATAGCAAAACCCTCCAAACCAACAAGGAAACAAAAAAGTAAAAAAGGTTGCCAAACTAATGTTCCTAAGCAAACCAGGAAAAATATATATATACATTTTCCTAAGGTAGCCTGGAGCAGTTTAGAATACAACTGAACATATTTAACAGAAAGAAGAAACTGGAGATGGAGGAGAGGCACAGAGCACTGCTGGTAGGAGGAGGTGCAAGAGCAACTTGGAAAGTTCTATGCACCAAGCAAAGCATGGGTGGCATGCCTGAATCCTGAAGGTTAATTAAGACAAGCGCCTTAGAGGACAAAATATCTTCTGTCAATGTGTCAGCTTATAGAGACATTCCTAGTCTTTTCTCTTCTTTACCACCGACTTTCACACAACTCAACATGATTTTGAAACATCTCAGACTTAGGTTAATAACTTACCAACATCTCAGACTTATTGCAAAAATTATATAATAAACCAGTGGCTTCTGTCACCTTAGTTCAAATATTGTAAAACTGTTGTGACATCTGAAAATGTAAATACATCAAAAATAACATTATATGTAGTCAAAGTACTTTAAAAAACTCGGTTTACTTTATGTCCATAATGCTTGCAAACTTTTTAATACAAACAGTCCAACAAACATTTGAAATTCCTTTATCTCTGGTAAAGTGCACATTTGCAAATGTTTAGAAACAGAAATTTCACATCAACTAATCATGGAGTGAAGTACTGAGTTATGATGGTCTAGTACTCAAGAGAGGCAATGATGCAAATGTCAGCTGAAAGCCAGATTGCTCAACCTCTCAGAACAAGAAATCTGGACAAAACCATAAATAATGGAGGGACAAAGGCCCCAGAATAGGGTCAGATTTTAAATACTGGTGTTACAAACTTAAGAGAGTTGATTGAATAGCAGGTTTTCCATTACCATGAATTTTATGAAGGGTATGAAGTCTGAAACTCAAATGTCTGTCATTACTTTCAGACTTCAGTCCTCAATGGTTTGCCAGTGTTTTGCTAGAAAACCACAATTTGAGAAACAAGGCAAAAATCTGGACAGTTGAGAGACAAATGCATCAGTGAAACCAAAAGACTGAATGCTGGAAAATGGAAACTCACTAAAGTATACTCTCTGGTCAAACAAAGTACAGATGTGCAAGATCTGACCATAACAGTAGAGGTCCTTCTCTTCACTGCTGCGGTATTCTTTACTAAAGGGATCCCCTGCCAAAGCTAGTCCAATGTCTAGCCAGTATACCAAAGCCTTAGGATTTTAAGGACATTGTACATCACACATATGTTCCCTGCTCACGACATAGGGCATAAAGGTGACATACGGACGTATATACCTCACAATTGAGTAGCCCAAGGAGGAACAACAGTGAAAGGAGAAAAGGAGGAACATGTGCATCAAGAAGGAGAAAAGAAAAGGGGAGAAGGGAGGAAGTGAACACTGCAACTGTGAAGAGAAGGACAACTACTGTTATGGTAAGATTTTACAGAACTGTACTTCCTTCCATAACACCGTTGCAGTATTCATTACTAAAGGGTGAGTAAAAAAAAGCTCAAGAGGAAACTTCGGAGGTGGAAGGCCCAGCACAGCCCTCAAGAAATCCATGTAGGACAGCTCTGGCAAATCCATCTCCTGCTCTGGAAGCAACATCCAGTTTGTAATGCTTAGTAAAGGTATGGACAGAAGTTCCAGGTAGCAGCCTCAGGGATGGAAACTGGTATCCAATCCTTTAAAAAAAAAAATGACCCCTTTACAGAGATAGAAAGACTCTTCCCATGAAAGATTTAAAAAAAGAAAGATGTAATCTCACAGTCTGGTTCAGGAACTGCAAAGCCTCAGACCGAAAGGCCTTGCAGAAGGTGGTGAAAATAGCAGAGAAGATTATTGGAGCCCACTTCCAGCTCTGTAGGTCCTATACGAAGCATGATATATTGACAAAGACAGAAAAATAATCAGAGACCACACACACACACCCTTGTACATGGACTGTTCTCCTGCTCAACTTCAGGAAGAAGATACTGTAGTATGCATTGGATGTCATCCAGGTTTAGGTGGAGCTTCTTCCCACATGCTATCAGACTGTTTAACTTTACAACCTATCAATAGCTGGTGACCTGACCAGTCAGTAGTACAGCTATCTTCTTCTGCAATATCTACATCAAGCTGCTTTAAAAGTGCAATCAGTAGTAATTTAACATTCCGTACAACATACTTGTGCTATTCAGTATATTCTGTACACACTGCAATACTTGCTTTTCCACATGTGCAATACTTGAAAGCTGCTACTAGTGTTATAGAGGTATCACAGATCCTGTCAGTCTTGTTTAGTATATGTATATGTTACTAAACTGTTATATGTCCTTGTTACTTGCTATAGTTGTACGTGATATATGCACTTGGAACCAAAGCAATGTAATTTCATTTTATTTGCACTGCGTGTGGGTCTGAATGACAATTAAGTTTACTTTGACTTGACTTGACAGGATTAGCAAAAGGAAATGGCCTTAGAGATCCACGAAGAAATGGTTTGCTTAGAAACAGCCAAACCTAGAAATCTAGGATGAAAAGAAATAAAAAGCTGCTTAGATTTGTGAATGGATGTAGAACCTTCTCACTAGCAAGATTGCGGAGATGGAAAAAATGTGGCAAAATTTACAGATTAAGAGACAATTCATTAACCAACTTGGGCATAAAAGAAGGATTAGTGCGAAGAGATACGCTATCCCTATGAAAAACTAAAAATGGAGGAGCAGCCTTAAGGGCCTGAAGCTAAGACACTCTCGCAAGGAAGCTGAAGCTGCAGGCTCAAATGCAGCCAGAATCAAATTTTCAAGAACAAAATTAAGGTCCTAGGAAGGAGGAATAGGTTTCCTGGGGGTCTAATACAAAGGATGCCTTTAAGAAACTGTTTGACCACAAACCTAGAGGCCAGAGGTGGAGACAAAGGCAGACAAGCAGAAACAGATGCAAGATGCACTTTAACTGAAGAATATGCCAACCCAGCATGGAGCAATTCACACAAATAAGAAAGAACCAGAGGAATTTTCATAGAAAGTGGATCCTGGTTATGAGCAAGGCACCAGACAGAAAATCTCTTCCATTTGGGCACATAGGATTTTTCTGGTAGTGGGTTTCCTGGCCTTCTGCAGAACCTGAAGCATGTTCTCAAAAAAAGATGGCTAAAAGGGATAAAAACCCTATCACCCACAGTGTCAGTTGAAGACTAGACAAGTGATGATGGATAAGAGGCCTCCTGTCTTGTGCAAGTAGGTCCACCCAGTGAGGTAACTTGTGGTGATTGCCCTTGGCTAAGTGTAGAAGAGGTAACCAATGCTGTCTGCACCATAAGGGATTTATCAGCAAGATATTAGGGGAGTCTTGCTCTATCTTGAGCAGAACCCTCAGTATGAGAGGAAGAGGAGGGAAGGCATAGAGAAACATCCTCTCCAAGAAAAAGATAGGGGATCCACCTTCCATGCCAGAGGACTTGGGACTCTGGTGCAAAAAACAGGAAGTTGTCTTTTCAAAGAGGAGACAAAAAGATCTACCTGAACAGTACCCCACTAGTGGATAATGTCCAAAAACCCATCAATGTGAAGCATCCCCTCATGAGCCTGTGTTATGGACCTGCTCAGAGAGTCTGCCACAAGGTTTTGTTCTGAAGGAATATTAGCAGCTTGAAAAGTCACCTTATATTGGACAGTCAGATCCCTAACTTGAAAACCTAGTCTATACAGAAGGTAGGTCCCCATGTACTCCTTTGCTTGTTGATGTACCACATTATTGTGACATTGTCTTTGATAAGATTTTGAGAGTCCCTGGAAGAAAAAAGAGAGTATAAATGCCTGAAGGGCAAGTAGGAGAGCTCTCATCTCCTTGCTGTTGATATGGTCTGCCCTCTGATGAATGGTCCACAGATCTTGAACCTTGAGAGGGATGAAAGAAGCAACTCACCCAGCATCTGAAGCATCCAGAAAAAAATTCTGAGAGGAGAGTGGGGATGAACAGGAAGCCCTGGTTTGACAGACAGCTGATGAATCCACTACTGAAGCTATAGTTTGAGACATGGAGGAATAGGGACTAGAAAGTCTAAAGGATGACAGTTCTGGAGCCATCCTGATTTCAGGAACCAGCGTAGCTTCCACATACAGAGTCTGGTTTAAGGTAGCATAGGAATGATGGAAGCCATGAATCCCAGAGTCCTTAGGAATTCTCTGGTCCTAACTGATACCTGAGGAGTAAGGGATTGAAAAAAGGCAATTAGAGCAAGAGCCTTAGGTGGCGGCAGAGAGGAATGATCTGGAGCCTGTAACCGAGAAAAATGTGATCCTGAGGAGGAGTCAGGAAGGATTTCTGGAACTTTATTGTAAACCCTAGGCTCTGCAAGAGGCAAATAGCAGAGTGAAGGTGCTGAAGCAAAGTGTCTGAGGAGGAAGCCTAAATGAGCAGATCATCCAGATAAGGAAAGATCTGTATCCTCCTCATCCTGCAAAAGACAATCACAGAAGTGAGGCATCTGATGAAAAACCCTGGGGCAGTAGAGCAGGGAACTGAAAATGCAAGGATGAAACAGAGAAATGCAAATATTTCCAGAAATGGGGATGAACAGAGATGTAAAGATAAGCATCCTTGAGATACAGAGCAACCAGAACAGCCTGAGGAAGAAGAAGTGGAGGAAACAGAGTCTGAAGGGACAGCATACAAAAGGAAGGATCATCAGAAAGGTGCTAAGCTGAGAAAGGTCCAGAATGGGCCTCCAGGTGCCTTCTTACTTGGGAACCAAAATCATTCTGGAATAAAACCCCAACTCCTTCCCCTTCTGAGGCAAAGAAACTGCGTGGATGGTGACTTGAGACAAAAGACCCTGAAGTACATCTGGAAAGAAAGACAGCTGTTCCTGAGGAGGTTTGGGAATGCCCAGAAAAGGAGGAAGGGATTTCCACAACATGAAGTATCCCATATGGATGATGGACAGAACCCAAGAATCCTGAGTGATCCTTAACCAGTTGGGAAGAGACAGGGAAAGACGAAGAGATAAAAGAACCTGACATAGGATGTACAGAACCAGATAGACGGAACCTGGCTTGTGTGGAAAAGGAGACTTCTGAGAAGTACAGGTCTGAGTGGACTTAGCAGGAGGAACCCGTCGAGAACCCTTTTTACCTTTGGCAGGAGGGCGAAACTGTCTACACACAAAGGCAGGGTTACAGGGATATTCCCTTTGAAATTTAGGAATAGGGGAAACAAAAATATACTTCCACTACTGCAAGGCCTTGTCCTTTTCTTTTAGGGACTTAAAATCTCAGTAGCTGCAGGACCAAAGATATTTTTATTATCAAGGGGAGCATCCATAAATTTAGCCTTAATATCATAAGGCAAAGGCTGGAGGTGAAGCCAGGAGTAACACTTCAATACAGAACCAAAAATAGCAACTCTAGAAGAAGCATCAGCTGTATCATAACTACATGTAATAGAATGGCGATCCACGTGGGAAGTGGAAACCAACAAAGAGAGGGCCAAAACCTTCCCTTCAGAATTAGGAAGGTCAGAGATAACCTGAGAGGCCTCAGAAAGGTGATATACCTGGTCATATGGGTCTGATAATTAATAGCCCAAAAGGCCAGGGTAACAGCAATATACACCTTTTTGCCCAGCCATTTCATGACTTTTCTGCCTTTGTCAGAAAGAAGCAATTTAGTAGAAGGCAAGAGCTTGGAAGATTTGTCAGAAGAGACTGAGACAACAGAGGGGTCAGTACAGGGACATTTGTAGAGAAACGTACATTCATCAGACACCTTATAAAATCTGTCAGACTTTTTAGGGGCTAGAGGTTGGGAATCAGGAGCCTGAGAAGCTGCTAAAAGTGTCCAACAGGGTCGCCAGGACCGGAGGAGCAGCAGAGGGCTCAGAGGACTCCATCTACAGAATTTCATAATATCTCTTCTGGATGTCAGATACTGGAGAACAGTCCCATTTAATGAACTCCATCATACAAGAGATAGTATCCACAAAATAGTTCCTCAAAGGGAGAATCTGGGCTAACTGTATCCTCTTCCTCAGAACCAAAGTCAAACGCCGAAGGAATCTGAGAGGAGTATACCAAGGACTCTTCCCCTGAGTCCAAGTCTTCATCAGAAGAGTCTTGTTACCTAGGCCTCTTAAGTAGAGTGGAAGACTGAGGGGGGCAGGGACAGAAACTCCCTGGGGAGGCTTCAAGGCCATGAATGCATTAAACAACCCCTGTGTAAAATCCTGCCATTCACAGTGGGGATCTCTGGAAGCAGGGAAAACGTGTTTACTATTTTGCTTCTTTTTCTTTAGAGGGATGTCAGCCCTGAAGACCTTGGTTCGGACCCTTGCCAACACTCAATCAATGTAGTGGGAATCTCCTCCTGAACAAGAATCTAGGGAACACCTCTCAGTACCTCAGATATGGTCAGCCAAGGATCACCCCTCAACATCCACAACGGATGTCTGTAGAGCCTCTGAGGACGTGTGAGAATCTGGATCCATGCTAGCCTCCAACGTTGTTGTAGGAGATGAATCCGACAGAACAACTGGATGATCCTCTGAGCTTTTGAGGGGATGCAGTACAGCAGTCGAAACTAACCTAACTTTTTTGGTCTCCTCCTTGGCAGATGGCTGACCCTCAGGATGGGATGATTCCATCACATCATCCTGCACCAACAACATCTGATGTTGATTCTCCAGGTAGCTAGACAAGGGTAAGACACTACTAGGAATGGTCTTAGGGACAAATGTTTGACACACTGAGCAAGTAGTATGGTCATGAGAAGCACCAAAGCAAAAAAGACACTGCTTGTGATGGTACACACAGTCACTGTCTCCCATAATGACATTTTCCCTTTCTGGATGATATATGTAAACTCGCAAACCAAAAGAAAAATTAGATAAGATGAAAACCTCAACAGGGTACTTATCTGAAATTGTCTTGGCAACCAGCACAAACAAAGGAGCATTCAGACCAATGACTGAAGATAGCATTCAGACTGGCAGCAAAGTAGTTCTGAGTTCTATACATCTGTACGTCTCCTTTATGCCCTATACTGTGAGCGGGGAAACAAACAATTGACACGTGACATCCTTAAAATCCTAAGGCTTTGGTATACTGGCTGGACAGTGAGCTACCCTTGGCAGGGGATCCCTTCAGTAAAAAATACTGCAACAGTGATATGGAAGAATGACTTGAGGAGACAGGCATTCCTCCTTCCCTGAAAGAGAATGTAAGGCAGCACAGCTCCTGTCACACACATGCGAATTACAGGGGGATTACCCTGCCTCCTCCTTGCAAGAACAAAAATTATTTAGAAGTTGTTTCCTTTTTTTGATGGCTTTGCATTCTTGACCATTTCACTTTAACAAAGCTATCATTCAGCACTCACACTGTCGACTTTTGCAAAGAGATCCAGTGGAATAACCTCTCAACCTCTTCGTATAAGAAATCTGGACAAGGCCTAAAAGAATGTGGGTGGGGGAAAAAGGCCTCAAAATAGGAACAGATTTCAAATATTGCTCTGATAATTTTAGAAAGTTGCTAGAACAACAGGATTTGTGTTAGCATGCATTTACTGAAGGATATGAAGTCTGAAACTGAAATATATGTCACTATTTAGTGACTTCAATCACTGATTTCCAAGAAAACCACACATTTTACGAGGAACAGATCAAAAATATAATGCAAAAATCTTTACAGCTGCGAGGCATGATCAGTGATGACTGAAAACACTATGCAAAATAATATTGACTAACAAACCGGTTTACTTCAGAGTGCTTTAGATCTTCAAAGTACTACATTCTAACAAACTCAGAAAACTGCAGACCACCATTTGGTTAGATTAGGCTTGCTTAAGTTCCACCTATGCAAATCTGAGAGCTCCTTTAGGATTGTGGGCTAGAAAACACAGTAAGGATATTAACTAACCGCACTACACCCAGAGCAACTAAGAAAAATAAATGCATTACTAGGATTTACACACACAACTGTAAAACAGAAACAGGATATTTTATATGTTCCTGTACAATAACACTACGGTAGAGTGCTTGGAAGACATACTTTAGCTTTGAAAAGATGACCAGTCAGTGGGAGTAGGACTCAAATAGTTTAGGCTACTGTAGCAGTGATCTAATGATGAACATATTTCTCTTTCTCCAGTAAGCAAAGGCCTCAGAATTAATTATATCTGCATGGTGGCCTGCTTATGGTGTACCTGGGGGGGTGGGGGGGTGGAGGGGTTGCCCCCAAAATAAATATTGGTTGCATTTATTTAGGGGTTCCTTACGTCCATTTTCAGCAATCTTGTTTTTAAAAAATGTGGCTTTTGTTTTCTTCTATTTTAGTCAATTTGACTAACCTTAAATACTGCAATTCATTTGATATTCAATTCACTGACATAGATCCCAGGATGACTCCTATTTATAATAATCTTTAATGCATCAATAACATTCCTCAAACTTTAGTAATTTGGCCTGTGCTCATAGCTCAGTGATTAAGAAAGGGCAGTGCTTTCCATGACCACAGTATGTCCCTCATACACTGCTTAAACTTCTCCAGCATACACTAGATTACATCCGTATGGCACCTAACTGGGGTCGCCTTCATTAGTATATAACAATCACTAACACCACATATCTGTTCTTACCTGTGAAGCCTCTCTGAGGTTGGCTAGGCTCATGCTTTGGTGCTCTTTGCAGTAGCGGATCCAGATGTTCAGTGGCAGGTGGAACGGCATCAGGATTCCATTTTCCAGTACAGAACAATCGCACTGATTTTCTCATTTGTGAGTAGACTTCTTTTACAGCTAAAATAAAGAAATATAAAACATAAACAGGAAACCTTTTGTTTAAGACAAAACAAGACTAACAGTACTGATACCAGCCATCGAGCACTCATCTTTATTTTCTGCAGTATGCAACAATTACTGTGTTTTACACTTGTTAATGTTCCCCTATTGTGACAGCTAAAATAGCAAAGTTTTTTCCACCCACAGGTTTTAGACCTCTCACTCCAGTTTCCACTGAACATCAGACCCTGTCTCTTTTAATTAGCCCATTTGTTCCCATACCAGGTGAGAGCCTACCAAGACAGACTGCTATCTAGGCAGCCATCAATGGTGGTTTTGTGTTTTTTTTCCCTCCACTGCTCTAATATAGGTGCACTTAGCAAGGCACAGGGGAGGGGAACATGCGATAGGATAACCATGGAGGAACTCCCTCACTTCTGCAAAGGGCATAGTTTCCAAGCAGACACACACAGACACACACACCATAAGCAGTGAGCTGTATGGTTGCCACCTAGTAGCTAACACTATCTTGTGCACCTTCAAGTGCATGCAAACCACATCCTTCCCTAGGAAAGGCGAGTGGCACATGCACCTTCTTTCCTCCCCTCCCTTTCTGGCTCCTCCTGTGCCAGGGCTGCTAATCAAACCACAATTACCTAGGTCTCAGTCAGGGTCCAAGCCCTCTACTCCATAGAGCCAGGCTTAAGTAGGATTGCAAACTTACTGCACAGACAGTCACACTAACTTGAATGACGGCCTTTCCTAGGTGCTTGCTGAAATTCCAAAAACTGTAACAGCAATCATTATAACACAATTAGAAGTGTGAACTGTTGGGGGTAGGGGGAGTTGGGCAGATAAATTTATATATATCCTGGAGTATTCTTCTTCCAACTTACAACTGTCCAGGAATTATTACATGAAGGGTGTGGGGATGAAAAAGCTTTGAAGACATAATAATGAGTGTTGAAAAATCACGGCTTTTTTGTTTGAACCACAGTTTATTTTTCAAAATGTCAGTTATCACAAGATCAGGTCCAGCACTTCTGATAGGGAGCAAAGATTATCATTTACAAGTATATTCAAATTGTGTAACAAATTTGATATTGAAGAAGGCTGGGATTCTGAGAAAGTAACTTCTGTTTCTTGCATAATTGAATATTACACCCATATAGTACTGAGACAGTCCCAGATGACATACCAGTGGAAGCATGGAGGTGCTTAGGAGAAATGGCAGTGGAATTTTTAACCAGATTGTTTAATGAAATTTTGGAAAGTCAAATGATGCCTGAGGAGAGGAGAAAAAGTGTTTTGGTACCTATCTTTAAGAATAAGGGTGACGTGCAGAGCTGCACTAACTACAGAGGGATAAAATTGATCAGTCACAACTTGAAGTTATGGGAAAGAGTAGTGGAAACTAGGTTAAGAAGGGAGGTGATGATTAGTGATCAGCAGTATGGTTTCATGCCAGGAAAGAGCACTACAGATGCAATGTTTGCTCTGAGAATTTTGTTGGAGAAATACAGAGAAGGTCAGAAGGAGTTGCATTGTGTCTTTGTGGACTTAGAGAAAGCATATGACAGGGTGCCTAGAGAGGAGTTGTGGTATTGTATGAGGAAGTTGGGAGTGTCAGAGAAGTATGTAAGAGTGGTACAGGATATGTACGAGGGTAGTGCGACATTGGTGAGGACTGCAGTGGGAGTGACAGATACTTTTAAGGTGGAGGTGGGATTACATCAAGGATCAGCTCTGAGCCCTTTCTTATTTGCAGTGGTGATGGAGAGGTTGACAGATGAGATCAGACAGAAGGCCCCGTGGACTATGATGTTTGCAGATGACATTGTGATATATAGTGAGAGTAGGGACCAGGTTGAGGAGACCCTGGGGAGGTGGAGATATACTCTAGAGGAGAAGAATGAATGTCAGCAGGGCTAAGACAGAATATATGTGTGTAAATGAGAGGGAGGGTAGAGGAATGGTGATGATGCAGGGAGTAGAGTTGGTAAAGGTGGATGAGTTTAAGTACTTGGGATCAACAGTTCAGAGTAATGGTGAGTGTGGAAGAGAGGTGAAGAAGAGAGTACAGGCAGGGTGGAATGGGTGGAGAAGTGTGTCAAGAGTGACTTGTGACAGATGGGTACCAGTAAGAGTGAAAGGGAAGGTCTAACAAGAGGGTAGTGAGACCAGCTATGTTATATGGGTTGGGGACGTTGGCATTGACAAAAAGGCAGGAGTCAGAGCTGGATGTGGCAGAGTTAAAGATGTTAAGAGGGTCAGCTCAGGTTGGACAGTTTGGAGACAAAGCAAGAGAGGCGAGATTGCGTTGGTTTGGACATGTGCTGAGGAGGGATGCTGGGTATATTGGGAAAAGGATGCTAAGGATGGAGCTGCCAGGTAAGAGGAAAAGAGGAAGGCCTAAGATAAGGTTTATGGATGTGGTGAGAGAGGACATGCAGGTGGATGGTGTGAAAGAGCATGATGCAGAGGACAGGAAGAAATGGAAACAGATGATCCGCTGTGGTGACCCCTAACGGGAACAGCCTAAAGAAGATGATGATGATAGTACTGAGACAGTCAACCAGTCCAATATGGCTTTCAAAGAATGTGTGAGCCTTCAGTATAATTATTTACATATATCTTTAAAGACATCTAGATAAGAAGTGGAATTCTGAATAAAGTCTGGAAGCTGACTCCTAGACGAAGTTTTGAAAAATAAACCAAGGAAGAGGAATGCTGAATCTTAAGTAAACCAGGCTATCTGCACTGTGTGCATAAGCAAGACATGGTGAACTGCTGCATGGTTACAAACATCATACCAAAAGGCAGGAAAGTAAAAACTACAAGAAAAACCTAGCCAAGCCAGGGTTTTCACTGTGTGATACCTTAAACCTGCTGTAATATTGGCCCACAGAAAAATGCAAATTACCCGTTAAGGACATCAAGTGTTTCAGTTATCTTGCTTCTGAATACCCATGACTTTTTCCTTACCTAATATTTATGGAAAGATTCAGGGCAGTAAAGCCAAACCCCACTAGCTATGGACATGCACGTTTTGGCCTTCTTATGACCTTCTCAGCACAACATAAGTAGACTGGCTATATCCTGGAAATGCAGGGTCTTTAAACCCAGCTGATGTCCATAACCATTAAGGTGTCTGCAAAATATCCCAACTAACAACTAAAGTAAAAAAGTCACACAGACAAACCAATTAGTAAAAACTACAAGAAAATTTAACCAAGCTAGAGTTTTCACTGTGTGTTACCTTAAGCCTCTGGCAATAGATGCCCATGGGATATATGCAAATAACCCTTTAAAGACATCAAGTGTTTTAGCTATATGGCTTCTGAATGCCCATGACTTCTGCTTTTTCCTTTCTAAGTCTTTATGGACATAATCAGACCGATAAAGCCAAACCCACTAACTGTGGACATGCATGTTGGCAGAAAAGTCTCAAAGGAATATAAAGTCTGGCTTTACCAAATATGCATATTTTAGAAGCATGCTTTATTTAGCAGCTCACAACAAAAATAATGCAAGACTGTCAAACTTTAAGCAGTTTCTACATCAAATAATTAGTTAAGTGAGCACTAATTTATAGTTATTACAAAAACATTTTGTATAGAAATTCCTTCCTGCTTGCCATTAAGTGAAGAACACCTCAGTGCTTCCTCAACAAACATACAAAATGCTATGATGTCACCCAGCATAGTACAAAGATGGATGCCAACCATACTCCTGTACCTTACACAAAAAACAGGCATTCATCTGGAAGAACACTTAAGACTAAAGTTTCATATACGAAAGAACACCAAGTAAAGTAGCAAAGCGGATATTATGACACTGACCCCTTATTTCTTTTCATGGCAGTACAGCATACTTTACAGATTTCAGAAGTCCTTGTTATTCTTTTTATTTGCCAGCATATGACACAACAGAATGCATACACAAAAATATTAATAAAGAAAGTATAGCTGTGTAAGTTAACTTACCCTAACAGTAGATGTTGTGTTACAGTACGCTAAGCAAAATGGATTCTACCCCATGTGACCAGCCAGCTTACAAAGCTAAAGGGTACCCTCCATGAGCTCCAACTACCAAACGGTGAAATAAAACTTCATAAAAAGATATAAAGATAGATAGAACTCAAAGCTTTACAGGATTTTTTGCCCAGGAAGGAGGCAAGACAGTACCAGGAAACAAAACAGTAAACTTTGTACAAAAGGGTGAAGTATCAGAACCTGGCAAAACAAAAGAAAAAACAAGTGAAAAAGGGGGCTGGAAGGAGGGGGAGTTGCTATATGTTCCATGTGGTGTGGTGCAAGTGTTGACCTTTTTAATAAGTACTGGAGCTATTTCCTTGTAGAACGTTTAGTGCTGGTAGCACTTTTGTGTGCTACAACAATTTCTACAAGAAGTCTAGTAAAGTGCTAGACTAATAAAAATGGCCAGAGAGTAAGCATTTGACCAGCAAGTGATTTCCAGATCGCAAGAGATCAGAATTTATTCTAAGTCTTGTTCTTTCTTGATCTCTTAGTGGTCTTTGATACTGTACACCATGGATCATTACAGAACATGTGCAATAGCACTCCAGTTTCACTGGCTTAGTCCTTGGTTTGCTTACATTTCAGGACATTTCCATAGGATGGTCTGAGCAGTTAATTACTGGGGACCCTTCCTCTGGAGTTTGATGAGCCTCATGGCACTATTTTATCTCCCTTTCTGTTCACGGCTTACATAATGGCATGGTGGACTTAGGCATGTTTTATTAGTCATGTATATGACATCCACCATCATCTTGTTTTTCAGAAATGTGTGTGTTACGTTCGACCCAGCAAAAACTGAGGCCATGTTTATTCACAATCATTCATCTATAACATATTCCATTGCTTTCCAGTTTAGGTACAAATGTTAAAGAGTTTCTACTTAAAGGTGTACATGGCTAAGCATCTTATTGCCATTCCTTAGCATCACTCCTATGTTTAAAACAAAAAGGAATTTTCTGTCTTGTGTTCATCATGTAGGTTTGCATCTTGATAACATACTAACACTTAAGGACCAGCTATCTGCTACTGTCAATACATCTTGCATCTGAAGGTGACAACCTAGATCTAACACATTATTACATTCTCAGAGCATGAAATGGTGGTTCATAAACTAGTCATAAGCGGAGCACTCTAATGCTCTTTACCTTAGGAGTATGGATGGTGATCAAACCTGACTGCAGCAGGTGCCAAATTCTGCAGCTAGGCTGCTGAATGGTACATCTTATACCAGCCATATCACCCCCTGTCTTGGAGGAAAAGCATTGTCAATGGTAACTAGGTGTGTATTTAAAATCCTGATACTCACCTAAGCCCTTCACATGTTTTTTTATTCAAAGAGTTGTTGAGATACTATACTCAAAGAGTAGCCACTTCCCAAATATCTTTTAAGAGAGGTTATCTCAACTTCAGAAAAGCCACATAATCCATTTTAAATTTCTCATTTTTTAGTTTCCTTAAATATTTATGTAAAATAAAGCTTAGATTACTTACAAATGAGCTGTGTTTTAAAATGGCAGAGACAAGTGCCTAATCTGACAATTGTTAAGAAGTCAAAGGTTGCCAAAGGGCGTTACAAATCATAAAGCAAGCATAAAGTGTACAAGCATTTGTGCTTCACCCCCAAACAGTTTAATGACAGCCTAGCATCCTGTGTAGGTAGTGAAAAGCTGTCAACTGTACATTGGACTGGATGTCTTTGTGAATTCTGGAGTGTATGTGGATCTCATAATGACATTTTGTGGTCAGATATGAGGTGGGATCCTATCTATACAAATGTAACTTTACATGGCTTGGGGTATCCTAGCTGGGCCAAAGAATGGCCAAGGTCACTACAGTAATTCCAAACTGTGTCACACAATTCTTTGTGAGGACTAACATAAAGATGTCAAACAATGTCCAGTCAATGTGCTGTTTATCCTTAATAAAGCATCTGAGAGACATAGGGTTGAAATTACTTTCCACATCCTGCTTGGAAACCAGCATCAAATTAAGTCATGTCTTGACACAAATCCAACAGCGGTGGTGCAGAGGCTAGCATTGTCGCCTTAAAGCAATAGGTTCTGTGGTTCAATTCTCGGCTGGAGCGCTTTTCTGTGCAGAGTCTACATGTCCTCCCTGTAGTCGAGTGAGTTTTAAAGACATGCAGGTAGTTGTGTGTGCCTTCTTTGACAGTTGGGCTCCAGGCTGGCAACTCAACTCCGTAAAAACTCCACTGCTAATCAATCTGTGGACCAGTGATCTGCTGTGGCAACCCCTAACTGTGAAAAACCGAAAGACATTGCTCGATACATAACCCAATAGCAGAACTTACCACGCAGAAACTAATTTTGAGCTAGGTACAATAACAACAGAGTCATTCTATGACTTAGAATTAGCTGACCCCATTATTGCTAAGGTCCAAGAAAACACATGTAAAACAATGACATAAATGGGGAAATTAGATCACTGCCAAATGGGTTATCTTGCTATTGTGAATGTGTTACTGATATAACTTAGTGTAAAGGTGAAAGTTATTCATACCCGCGGTGGTGGTGCTGCGGTAGCGTTGTCACCTCACAGTAAGAAGCTGTCCGGTTCGATTCTCAGCTAGAGTGTCTTCTGTGTGGAGACATGCGTGAATGGGCGTACCTTTGTTGAAAGTTATGCGTCAGGGCTGGTAACTCGTCATGTAAAAAATAACTACCAATCTTTAGCGGACCGGAGTTCCGCTGTGGTGACCCCTAGCCGGGAAAAGCCTAAAGACACAACAACCAGGTTTAACAAGTTATTTAAGCATTCAGCTGTGAGGCAGAAAAACAGAAAGCAGAAGGTGAAACACTTAAGCCAGTTTAAGGATGACTGTGGAAAAGACGACTGACTGTGGGATTTAGGAACTGTGTGTTACGTTGGTGCCAAATGACCCTAGTGAAGGTCCAGAGTATGTACATCAGTACTGAATGACAGGTGAACTCTGTGTGTAACTCACTCGATATAGTCTGTTGTAAAGTTTAAATGTTATTGGAAACTCAACACATATTACAGAAAGATATAACATTTGCTTTCTATCTTGCTGGCCCACAACAACTTCAGACCTAAGCTTGGCAAGTTTTGAGGATGCAAAATATTTCACAACCACTGACACAGCAAATGGATTTTGACTGCAAAATTACCAGAATAAAATGGCTTTCAGTTATCAGAGAACACAATGTCCCTGTAAAAAGTGTTCTTTTTCGTTATCAATACTCGCAAACGGACTTCAATATATTCCTATGGAATGCAGAGCCTGATGCAGAAAACAGGAAATCTAATTGGTACAGTTAATGTAATAATCAAAATTAAAAGTTTTGAGGAGCATCTAACAAAAGGAACCCATGTTTTAAACTAGCTAAATAATGTAATCAAATTTCCCATCCCAAACACAGTGGTTCAGAAATAAGGAAAACAATCTGGAATGCGAGAATGTATAAGGTCGGCTTCACAGTCAAAACAGCGAAACAAAAACATTGAAAGTATCAGTCGTGTATATCTCATCAGTCTGCTAAATAAATAAACAAAATAAACAATATCAAATGCAATACAATAAAAAGCAAGATCCCGAGTATGGAGAAACAGCAACAAAAAGCCACACAATCTATAAAGTATGCCTTGATACCTTCGAGTTTTGCCCCCTGCCTAGCATACTTCCAGACAGAAAAGGACTTCTACTTGGAAACATGGCACATACTATCATCAGTGTTTGGGTCTACATACAAAGCATGGTTTGGTCACTGTGTTGCAGCTAACGCCAGCAAAACACTCGCTGAAATACAGAAAAGTTCATTTCTTGCCCAGTCCAAATGCAAACATTTATTTTCTATGGTATGAAAACAAACACAGGGATGGGAGGAGAATATCTGACCCCAGCATGAGAGTGGCCAGCAGTCTGTACTTCTTGTTCCAAATATCACACAAATCAGTTAAACTTTCAGCAGAGGTGCTGAAGGCTGGGGGGGGGGGGGTGTCAGAGGTCCAGAAGGACACTTAATTACTGTAAGAAAATAAGTATATACATGATATGCATTGTATACACTGTCAAGTGGAGTTGCATTAAGATTAATTCTACAGAAATTTCACATGAAAATTCTAAAAGAAGATACTACCTTTCTTCATCCCATTCCAAATGTGAATGGGATGCATACTGTCACCTGAATGCACGGCCTTCGACTATACACTCAGAACCTGGACAGGAAAAAAGGATGGAGGGAATAATAGGCAACATTAACAGCATACACTGTCTTCTGTATGGTGTTTGGACACTGCAATTTTCAGAATGCATACAGCTGAACAACAACTGCAATTAAAAAGAAGTTATGTACTCTCCATAACGTTCCATGTTTGTTGTTCTTGATCTCACCTTCCTTCTTGTTGGTTGGGTTTGGAGCTGATCCTCGGCTCCGACTCGGCCATATTCTAAAGCTCGAGAGCTTCCACTGGCTTGAGGCTAGACTCTAGCCCATCATGCCTAGAGGGAGTTACCCAGATCTCGTTTGTGATAACCCGTAACACCAGACTACAATATGCAGATATATAAACTTTAGGCATATATAAATATATAAGCCCACCAAGTCATTAGTAGAAGAAGTCTTAGTCTACCCAACTCGTATCATAAGGCAGGAAGGGAATCAAGGCCTATATAGCCAAAAGATGGATAATTCCTCTCGATCCTCCTAGAGAGGGAATGGGGGTGGGATATAAGAAGGAAGGTGAGATCAAGGACAACAAACATGGAACGTTATGGTGAGTACACAAATTCTTTATGTTATGTTGTCCCTATCTCGCCTTCCTTCTTGTTGGTTGGGACCGTGTCCCCAGCACCTTCTTCTTGGGTGGCTCAATGGAACAGACTCTTCAGAACCGTGGAACCAAGGATGCCCTGTTACGGGAGGCCACATCTACTTTGAAATGAGTGACGAAGGTATGGAGATTAACCCACGTAGCTGCCACACAAACTGAGTCTAAAGGCAACCTGGCCTGAAAGGCAGTAGAGGTAGACCAGGCCCTGGTTGAGTGTCCTCGAATCTTTCCTGGCAGCTATTTGTTCTGTGAGTTATAAACGTAAGTGATGGTGTCTGAAAGCCATTTCGATAAAGTTACTTTTGAGACTGACACTCCTTTTCTATTCTCTGCAAAGGATACAAACAATTGGTCAGATTTCCTGGATTTCTGTGTCCTGTGCAAGTAAAAAAGTAACTGCCTATGAACATTCAGTTGGTGTAGTTTATACTCCGCCTTGTTGCCATGATCCGGGAGGAATACAGGTAGTTCCTATTGACTGGTTCAGATTGAACTCTGAGCAAACATTTGGAAGTAAGGGTTAGTTCTGAGAGAAACCCTATCTTTGTAGAAAATTAAATAAGGGGGAAGAATGGATAAAGCTTGTAATTGTAATACCCTCCTCCTAGGGAGGTAATGGCAATCAAGAAAATCATTTTCAAGCAAAACATTTTAGAGAACAAGTATTAGCCGGTTCGAATGGAGGAAGAATCAAGGCAGCTAGGACTAAATTTAGATCCCAAGGAGGAGGGGGTTCTCTTATTGGGGGTCTCAAGAGGATAGTACCTTTTAGGAAAGCTTTGCATAATTGTGGGACATAACTTTGGAACCCATTTCTCCCACATGAAAGTTGGAAATAGCAGCCAGCTGAACTCGGATAGTTGCTGCTGCTGCTCCTTGGTTAAAGGTTTCAGCGAGAAATTCGAGAGTCTTTGAAATAGGTGCAGTCAAAAGGATCAATACTATTTTTGGCTGCCCAACAAGAGAACCATTTTCATTTAATAGTATACAGTTTTCTTGTTGAGGATTTGTGAGAGGAAATTAGAATATGTTGTACTGCAGGGAGATGTCAGGAAGCCTGGCTAAGATGTGGAGGAAGCAAGCTGTCAGCTTGAGGGTCTGTAAGGAAGGATTAAGTGTGCCTGACTGATGAACCAGAATATCTGGAACTGAGTCCAGGATCCAAGGCTCCTCCTGAAGATGGGGCTATAGAAATGGGGACCAGATTTGATGAGGCCAGTAGAGGGCAATGAGTATTAGCTTGCAACCCAACAATTTTGCTTTCTGAAGAATCTTGGGTATCAGAGGGAACGGGGGAAAGGCATACAGAAGTCCCGGGGGCCAATCATGAACAAGTGCATCCCTGGGTGATTGTCCCAGTGGGGAGAATAGGGTGAAATGGCTGCTGCATTTGGCATAGATGAAGGTGGCAAAAAGGTCCCAGCAAGGCTGGCCCCACTCGCGAAAAATCTGGTTTACAATATCCTGCTTCAGGGACCACTCGTGAGGCATAAGGATAGCCCTGCTTAGCTTGTCTGCTATCACTTCGGATTTCCCTGGAATGTGTGTTGCAATCAGAGTTGGGAAGACAATGCCCACTGCCACACTCTTACAGCCTCTCGACACAAGGGGTAAGATCTGGTTCCACCTTGCCTGTTGATGTACCATACCACTGACATGTTGTCCATCTGAATTGCAATCGTTCCCATGGGTAGAGAGCTACGAAGTTCTTGCAATGCCAGGAGCACTGCTCTCATCTCTAGGACGTTTATGTGCAAGTGATACTCGTGATGTTGCCAAGTCCCATGAACAGTTTGTCCCAGATAATGCCCCCCCCCCCAGCTGGAAAGTGTCCATGGTCACTGTGGCCACTGGTTGGGGGAGAATGAACGGTCTGTCTATTGTCAGATGCGTAGACTGAAGCCACCATTTTAGGTCCTTCTTGCAGGTCTCAGTGATGAGAATTTTGTGGGAATGGGTAGATCTTGCATGGACCACTGAGCAAACAGAAGCCTCTGTAATAACGTTATGTGGAAGTGCGGCAAGGGAACTAGCATTATTGCTGCTGCTACTGAGCCCAGGACTTTTAGAGCAAATCTTGCTCGAGCCTTTTTCCTCACGATTAATACTGCAATCTGATGTCGAATGGTCGACACCCTCTCCTGAGGCAATTTTGCTATCATGTCTTTGGTATCTAAATCTGTCCCTATAAATGTAATATACTGACAGGGCAACCAAGACAGACTTTTCATAGTTTATAGTGATGCCTAGCTGAGAGGAGAGGTGGATTGTGGTGTCCCTTGTCTCGGTTAGTCGATGCTCAGTGGTGGCTTTAAGGAGCCAGTCATCCAGATATGGAAACACCCGGCATCCTAGATGTTTCAGATGAGCCGTGACTACTGCCATGCATTTGGTGACCACCCTGGGGGCTGTGGTGAGGCCAAAAGGCAGAGATGTAAACTGGCAGTGACTGACTCCTAGTCGGAAGGAAGTATGGACTGCAGGGTCACCATCTGGAACTTTGTCTTCTTGACAGACTTGTCGAGTCTGCTGAGATCTAAAATGGGCCTCCAAGTCCACTGTTTTCTTTGGTACTAAAATGAACCTTGAGTAAGTTCCGGATCTGATTTGGTTTGCAGCGACTTCTTGGATGACTCATTTTCTTAGCAATTTTTGAAATTCTAGGGTTGCTTGTTCCCTTAGATTGGGTGGCACATCTGGGATGGATTTCCATTTTCTGAGGGAGAGGTGGCATGGAGAAAGGAATACTGTATCCCCTGGAAATGACCGACTGTACCCATGTGTCTTTTGTGATACTTTCCCAGGCTTCTGGGTACAGTGAAAATCTGCCCCCGACTGCCTCCAGAGGTGGACAGGCAGGCCTCCTTTCAGGAGCGCTGGAAGGGCCTACCAGAGAACACATCTCTGTTGCCCTGACTCTGTGGACCCCATCTGCCACGAGGGTGGCATCTCCCATTATTATTCCCCCCTCTGTCTCGGGGGGGGGGGATCACCATGTGTGTCAGGCAAAGCTCCCTGGGATTTCTGGAACCACATTTTTCCACCTTTTTGACCTTTGGGATAAGGTCTAGTAGGCACAGAAAAATGTACTCCCAAGGCAGAGAGAATTTTGTCATCTTGCTCGCACCTGGTGAGAGTCTCTTTTACCTTGGGCCCGAACAACGACGAGCCATCAAAAGGGGCACTGGTAAAGAAGGACTTGAAGGGCTCAACAAACTGACAAAGGCGCATCCAGGAATGTCTCTGTAAGGCGACTCCTTTGCCTGCTGCCCTGCTCGCTCCATCAGCTGCATAGGAAATAAGTCGCATGGAGGAGTTAACTACCCAAGAGACGGTCGCAAGCTGAGAAGCAGTTCTATCTGTAGCTCCCGCAGCTGTAGGATCCTGTAGGGTATCTCCTAGCTCTTTCAGGAGATCCCTCTAGAGACGGGTGAAATGGAAAAAATAATTCAGTGACCTAAGGGTAGAGGCTGCTGAAGAAAAGACATGCTTCCTGTATCTGTCCATTATATGGATCTCTCTTTTCAACGGATGGACAGAAGTAGACGTTTCTGCTAATTTCTTCTTTGTGGCTACCACCACCACTATAGCATCAACTGGCATGCCCTTGGTCAGGAAAGATTTGTCATTTGGTGCAGTTACGAACTTATTAGGCCTCCGCGGAACTGGTTCCATCGATTCCGGGGAGCTCTACGCCTTTTGACATACTACCCCTAGCAGTGGGTTGAAGGGTGGAGACACCCAAGAAGTGGAGGGTCTGGAACCAAATGCGTCCTGGTACGCAGACTCATCTTCATAAGGGAAAAGAGATTTCCAGCCACCCCTCAACTTGGGGATTTCCAGGATGTCCGAGAATGAGACATCCTCAGAGGGGGACCATGGGGACCCTTCTGAGTCCTCCAAGTCCGTGTCCGATGTCAGAGACTCAGGGGAGTCCAAATGCTTCCTCTTACACATCCTCTTCCGAGGGACCTCCTCAGAGGGGTGCTCTGGGGATGTTTCAGAAGAGGGGGGGTTGCCCAATGGGGGTGTCTTGGGGCATTGGTTCCCTACGCTTAGAATGGAAGGGTGGTGAGAGGGAAGACACGGACTCCGTAGGGGACGGAGTAGCTGAAGCTGAGATAGGAGCTGTCAGAGGACAGCACACTCATCACCTCGAAGGCACCACAATCCCGGCCCGAGAGGGTCCCCGGTTCAGAAGAGTCGAGAGACCTCTCCTGCACTGAGGGTGATGGCTCCAAGGCTGATGTGGGAGTCGAGCTCACCGGCACCAAAGCGACAAGAGGGAGAGTAGGGTCAGACAAGGGTCCGATGCTGCTCCCCCCTCGGAGCCAACGAGGGAGTGTTGGCCCCCAGATTTCATGACAGAAGGTGGTATCGAGGAGATCGGAGTGGATATCGGAACTGAGAGACCGGAGGTTTTCTGAACCGACTGTTCCACCACAATGACTTCCATGCACTCCGGCTCCAAGCTCATGTGAGTCGAAGGAGGAATAGATGGTCCGGGGGGTTGTATAGTCGGCTCCACATCCATACGGGCTGGGCTCGATAAGATATTTGCGAGAACTGGTGTCTTGAGTAGCCTCTTCACCACTGTCTCCACATCATCATCTGAAAGGCCCCTGGATGACCAAGAGGAGTGGGTGGACAATCGGTGACTGCCCACCACAGACTGGAGAAGCGGTGACTGTGGAGCAGTCTGCACCGGTCCCAAGGAAGGAGACCTTGGTTTTTTGTGACGCCTAGACGGTTCAGAGGACACTGATGGAACCATAGGAGATAAAGTCTTGTCGGACCCAAGAGGTTTCAGATCCAACGAACTGGAAGATTTGTCTTTCTGCTTCGATAGCTCCGAGGTCGGAACCAACAAAGATGTCGGTTTGGACGATTTGTCTGGTTTTCTTGCTGGATTCCCTTCCACTGGTGTATCAAAGGGTTCTTTCAATAAACCTCTCAAGAGGAGTTTGTTTTTGCACTCCTGCAGGACTCTAGCGCTGAATGCACGACAAATGGAACACAAGTCCTGCATGTGCACAGTTCCCAGGCAATAAACGCAGCTAGTATGTTTGTCAGCCACGGACATTTTTTGGGAGCAAGAGTCGCACTTTTTGAATCCAGAAGGCTTGGATTCTTTGGATGCTTCTTTGGAAATTATTGATAAGGTCAACAGCAACAAGCACAATAAAACCACACCTACAAGTATCAAAAAAGGAGGAATATACCACTCTACAACAAACAGCAGCAGTAGCACTATATCTAAATTCTTTTTTTTTTTTTTTTTTTTTTTTAATAGAAGGTAACAGAAGGGAGAGAGCCTCTAAGTTAAACAACAGCTCCCCAACAGAGGAGAGCCTCTAACTTAAACGGCTAACTCCTTAAGCTGAAAGGGAAGTAGGAGGGAATAAGGGTAAACCCTCTAACTGAAACGGGCAGAAAGCAAAGGGTGAATCCTCTAACTAAAAAATAGATTCATAAGGGAGGGTTAGTAGGCCTGAATGGAAAACGATGGCCTGAACAACAACAACAAAACTGAGATAGGTGGGATCCTAAGAAAGTACAGTTGTGTACCTACCATAAATGTAGATGTTCGAGTGTATTCACTGTTGCAGTCATTACACTTGGGTTATCCTGCTGGCAGGTGACCCGTAGTCAGCCTGAGTTTCAAAGTCTTGGTCCGGCGTCGGTTGCTGTCGCCTCTTCCCTGACGTCAGTGTGCCAGGGGTATAAAAGTTGCAACAGACGCCATTTTCTTCAGTTTTTCTTGCCCCAGATGTCAGGTGCCCCCAGGTATGAAGGCTGTAAAGATAAAAATATGCCAAACAACCATGCATATATCATAAAAACATTTTCTTCTTCTAAAAGCAAATACACCACATAGGTTGTATAGAGTTGAAAAGTACAGAATAGTCCCAGCAAAGAGGGGGATGGTGGGTGGGTAACCAGGACTGCAACAATGAACAGACTCGAACATCTACATTTATGGTAGGTACACAACTGTACTATGTTCATCGTGTTTCACTGTTGCAGTCATTACACTTGGGTAGAATCCCAAAGCTTAGGCAGGGTGGCTGGGTCTAGATTGGATTTGGCGAGGCTATCAAGCCCTGCAGAACTGCAGTGGCAAAGCCTGCTCTGGATTTGTAGTAGAGAGGTAGGTGGTAGTGCTTGGTAAAAGTGTGCACTGAGCCCCAGGTTGCAGCTTCTAATATGTCTTTGGTTGGTACCCCTCGGAGGAAAGCTGCTGAAGTGGCTGTGGCTCTGGTAGAATGAGGCCTAATGCCCTTAGGCACAGATTTGCCATGTTGTGCATAACAGAAGCGGATGCAGTGTCCTATCCATTTGGAGATTGTCTGCTTTGTAATAGGTTTTCCTTGTGATCCTGCAGCATATGCTACAAACAGTTGCCCAGTTTTTCTGAAAGCTTTTGTTTTGTCCAAGTAAAATCGTAGCTGCCTGTGAATATCCAAAGAGTGCAGATGTCTTTCCCCTTTATTCTGGGGATTTGGTTAAAGATGTAAGTGATATCACCGTTTTCCAAAGTGTCCTCAGGCAAAGCAAACCACGTAATAAATCCAAGTAGAATACCACGGGACACACCACGAGAAGTGAGGAAATCTTCTTTTATTCAAAACAGCATAAAAACAGAAAAGATAAGCGCTTTCGCGTGCTGGATGCACGCTTCTTCAGGTCTCATTAAACAGTGATTACAAACTAGTTCAAATAGTAGACAGCAACCAATAAAAATACAGTTCTAATTAACAGCTTTGATCAATTAAGACCTATCTAGTTTTTCAGTTGGTCTGTAATTTGATCTCATTAAGTAATACCTAATACAACCATTTACTGAGACTCTGTTGTAACTCTGATAAACATCTGGTAGATGTAATAAAGTTACTAAACTATATTTAGTGAATGTTCTCAGTATAAAAAAACATTATGTTGGTATATTATACCTGATTGTCAATAATGTATTCGTGCTGATAAAACTGTAGTGTTAGACTACTGCGAGTACCAAGTAATGACCGAGGAAAACACAGTGAAGTGAATCAATCTACTCTTAAAAATCTTTTAAAGACTTTCCTATTGGTCTGTCTAAAAGTACTTTATTAAAGGCAGAAATCACTGTTCACGTAGACTTGTTAATTGCTCTTGAACATAAACTTTAGTGAGAAGGCTCAATCAATCTGTAAATAAATATTTTATAAAGCGCAGGACGCACTTAAATACATGAGAGATATTTCAGCGCCACTTGTTAGTAAGGCACTACTGATGCTGTTTCAGACTTGAAAATAGTTCTACAGCACTTTTATTATTTGAATGTACCAACATAGACAAGGTTATACACGCAACATATAGTTACAGATTGATTGAGCCTTCTCACTAAAGTTTATGCTGTTTTGAATAAAAGAAGATTTCCTCACTTCTCGTGGTGTGTCCCGTGGTATTCTACTTGGATTCTGGGGATTTGGGTAGAAAGTAGGCAAATGAATAGTTTGGTTTAAGGCCACATTGGAGACCACTTTTGGCATGAATGTTGGGGTTCGTCCTTAAAGAAACCCTGTCCTGGTGAAAAATGAGGAAAGTTTCCACAGCCATCAATGCCTGTAACTCTGAAACTCTTCTTGCTGAAGTTATTGCTAGGAGCAGAGCAGTTTTCCATGACAAGAATTTTAGATCAGCTGTGCTGGCTGGTTCAAAAGGAGGCAGTGTTAGTTTTTCTAAAACAAAATTGGGGTCCCAAGTAGGTACTGGTGCTCTCCTTGGGGGTCTTATATTCTTTGCCCCTCTGAGGTACTGTCGTAGCAGAGGATGTGAAAAAATAGGAGGATCCGTATTGTAATGAGCTGAAATGGCAGAGGCATGGATTTTAATAGAAGAAAAAGATAGGCCTTTGTCCAACATCTCAGTCAGGTATTGTAAAATCTGAGGCATATTAGGGACCAGTGGGTCGAGGCCTTGTGCATGGTTCCAAGCACAGAATCTCTTCCATTTTTCCGCATAAGATTTCCTAGTGCTGGGTCTCCTGGCTTCCAAAATTACATCCACAACTGCTTTAGAGAGAGAGGTGCAGTCTGAGTGGCTACATTATCTGCCATGCTGCCAGGTTTAAGGTTCGGAGTTGACTGTGCAGAATCTGATTGTTTTGCTGTGTCAGAAGATGAGGGATTTGAGGTAGAGGCCAAGGCGGGCCTTGGGGCAAAATCTTTAGGATTGGGTACCAGTGCTGGCGTGGCCAGTCTGGTGCAATCAGGATGATTTTTGGCCTCTCTTGTCTGACTTTTAGAAGCACTTTGGTGAGAAGAGGCATCGAAGGGAAGGCCTAAATTGTCAGATTTTTCCAGTTGAAAGATAGAGCATCCACTTTCCATGCTTGAGAGTGATAAGTCCTTGTGCAAAATTTCTGTAATTGGCAATTGTGAGGGGAGGCAAATAGATCTATGTCTGAGCGTCCCCATTCCCTTGTTATCATGTTGAACACTTGTGGATTTAGCTTCCATTCGTGAGGATCCATGAGATTTCTGCTTAGTTCGTCTGCCAGTGTATTTTTTGTTCCTGACAGGAATTTTGCTTGCAGATGTACCTGGTAAGTCAGTGCTGTGTTCCACAAAGTCATGGCTTGTCTGCAGAGGGGGTAGGAATGTGTGCCCCCTTGCTTGTTTATGTACCACATAACTGTGGTATTGTCCGTCTTTATTAATAATTGTCCTGGATGTATTAGGTCCTTGAAGGCGGTCAGGGCATTCTGTACAGCTAGCATCTCTTTTTGATTGATGTGAAGATGTAGTTGTTCCTTGGGCCACGTGCCCTGAATACATTTTCCTGCCATATGTGCTCCCCAGGCGTAATCCGATACATCCGTTGTTATTGTCTGCCTGGCTGTAGGTAAGGTGAAAGGCTGTCCCTTGTTGCGGTGACAGGCCTGTTACCACCATCAAAACTCCTGTTGTAGGCGGGGAATCAAGGTTATGATTGTCTCTAGGCTGTGACAATGCTGAATCCAAACACTTTTTAGATACCATTGTAGTTTCCTCATATGCAGTTTGGCATATGGCATTAGTAGAATGCAAGATGCCATGAAACCCAGGGCCTGCAGAATTTTTCTTGCAGGGAGCTGTGTCTTTGTTGCCATCATTTGAAAGTAATGAGTCAGTTGCCTTTGTTTGTCTGGTGTGAGATAAGCCATCTGGGTAGTTGTATTCAAGCTTGCACCCAGGAATATTATCTCTTGAGAGGGCACTAGTTTTGATTTATTTTCGTTTACTGTGTACCCTAGGCAAATTAGAAATCTTTTTACAAACTCCAGGTGCTTTAGAAGAATGTCCTTGCTCTCTGCTTGAATAAGGCAGTCGTCCAAGTAGGGATATATTTGAATTCCTTTTTGCCTGCAAAATGCAATTACTGGTGCCAGGCATTTTGTGAAGACCCTGGGCGCAGTAGATAAGCCAAAGGGCAGTGCAGAGAATTGATAATGCATTGAGCCTGCTATAAATCTGAGGTATCTTCTGCACGATTGTCTGATTGGTACGTGCAGGTATGCCTCCTTGAGATCCAAAGTAACTAGCCAAGCCTCTTTGCCCAGCATGGGCAAGAGTTGTTGTAGTGTTAACATTTTGAATTTTGGAACATCCAGGAAAGTATTTAGGATTGACAGGTCCAGTATTGGTCTCCATTGCTTTGTCCTTTCTGGGTACTAGGAAAAGTCGTGAGTAAAATCCTTGGCCCTGTTCTTCTTGTGGGACATTTTGAATAGCTCCCATATCCATAAGAGCTGCAATCTGTTTTTGTGCCTCTGACCATTGGTTTTGAGGCAGGTTTGGCATACCTTTTGGTTTTGGAAGCGTGTGGAAGTGGAACCTGTACCCTTGAGAAACTATATTCAACATAAAGTCAACAAATGGAAAACAATTGCTCTAAACAGTCCAGCCAACACAAATACAAAGGAGCAATTGAAAAAGAAAGCTCGAATCCTTGGTCGTGTACACTTTATTCCACTGAGACTCCTATTCCTTCGAACACATTAACGCTGTACAGAAATATATCCTGCGTTTTTGTTTCAAGCAACTTCCTCAGATGAAGAAAATTGAATGCATACCTTTGAAAACCATATGTCTACTGTAGTAAGGCAGGATTTCTATGTAGCACACTTGATTAGCAAAGGCCTTTGCTAATCAAGTGTGCTACACAGAAATCCTGCCTTACTACAGTAGACATATGGTGGTCAAAGGTATGCATTCAGTTTTCTTCATCTGAGGAAGTCACTTGAAACGAAAACACAGGATATATTTCTGTACAGCGTTAATGTGTTCGAAGGAATAGGAGTCTCAGTGGAATAAAGTGTATTACGTATTACCAAGGATTCGAGCTTTCTTTTTCAATTGCTCCTTTGTATTTGTGTAAACTATATTCAACACCCATTGGTCTTGGGTGATCATGTGCCAATTTTTTGAGAAAAGTGCTAGCTTTCCCCCTAGGGGTGCTGTCAACTGGTAAGTGCTTGGCATTTGCAGAGGGAAATCATTGTGACTGTTTTCTATAAGGTTGTGATTTGTCTTCGCCTCCTTTGGGGGCTGAAGAACCCCATTGTTTAGGTCTGTAGGAGCCTTGGGGCTGAGATCTGCCTCTTGGGTGTCTGACTCTGCCTCTTTGTGGCCTGTCTGACACTGGAAAGGACCAATTTTTTGAAGGCCAGTTCCTGCTAAATCTAGGTGGCTGAAACTGTAAGAAATCTTTCACAGTTTGCATTGACTTTGCTTTATCCTCCATTTTCTTTAAAACCTCTTCTGCCTTAACACCAAACAAAGTATCATGCTGTAGTGGAGCATCCAATAATGTCATTTTAACATGGTCAGGTAAACTTTGTTCTTTCAACCAAGCATGTCTTCGAATAACTGAGCCTGTAACTGCGGCTCTATAAGAAGCCTCTAATGAATCAAAACCACATTGCAGAGTATGCTTTCCCACTTGTTCAACTGCATACAATAAATCCTGCATTTCCTTACAGTCAGGACCTTCTGTATTTGTAACCATTTTCTGCTTTAACAATGACATGAGATACTGCTGATATTTAAGCATGTGAAACTGACAGTTTAAAGCTCTTACAGCTAAAGTAGCAGAAGTGTAAACTTTTTTCCCCCATCTGTCCAGAGCTCTAGAATCCCTATCTGAGGGGACAGGATTTTTGGCAGTGGAAGCTTTAACCCCTTTTGGAGCCTGAGAAATAGTTTCTGGGTCCGCTGCGGGGTTTTTGTAAAGAAATTTATGAGAGTCAGGGACCCTGTAGTACCTGTCTGGCTTTACTGGTGCAGGGGGTAAAGAATCTGGAGACAGACTGGATTCAGAAAAAAACATCATCAACAATATCAAGCGCAGGGGGGATAGCCAAGGGCCTGTGCTGAGGCAATAGAAGGAAATCTCTGAGCCTTTTCTTGGATTCTGAGTAATCCTGGCTCTCCCAATGGAAGTGTTCCCTCATGGTGTGCAGGGTTTCCCCAAAAGAGTAATCCTCAGGCGGTGAGGCTGAAGAAATGGACTCGTCAGCATCAGAGTCCTCATAGGGAGGGAGAGAATAGCCCTGGTCAGAGGAAGAATCAGAAGAAACGGAAACCTGATCAGAGGAATCATAATCAGTGTCTTGCCTAGGCCTTTTGTCAGGAGGGGGATGGGAGCCCCTGATTAAAGTAATAAGGTCTTCAGACATTTTTAGCATCTGTTTCTTAGGCATGGATCACTGTTCTGGAGAATGCTGCACTTGTTTCTTTGTCTTTAATGGTGTTTTTGACTTTGCCTTTGCTGCTGTAGTAGCTTTAATTGTAAGCTGTGAAGGTCTGAAAACACTCTCAGAAGCCGGTGCCTGCTCAGCAGCTCCGGACCCATCTGAGGGTATATTTTCCGTAGGCTCAATACCTTGAGTTTCCACAGGCCTCGGTGTCTCCACGTGGCTGTCGGTTGTGGCCAGTGGCTCTGAGGTAGCGGGTGTCAGAGGCTGTGAAAGCGTCTCACTGAGAACTGGCGACTAGCCTAGAAGAGGCTTCGTCGTCGGTTTTGGACCTCGGATGCATGTCTTTTTCTTTGTCTTTGCGTTTTTTATACATTCCGGTTTTCTGTTTTTCCGACGGCATTATGTAATTAAATCTTCGTCCAAAATAATGTAAAGCAAAATCAAACCGACTTTTAATTGTGCGTTTATTAAATCTAGCACAAAACCGACAACTAGTGACGTCGTGGTCAGGGCCTAGGCAAGGAATGCAGTAAGAGTGGAAGTCCTTATGAGGTATTTGCTTCCCACAAGAAATACAATTATTAACTTTTACTGACATCGGTCTGGAGCAAGAAAAAGTTTCCCCAATGGGGTAGTTAGCTTTATTGAAGACTATGGTTCTGAAATTCAAGTTTGAAAATCTCGGGAGTCGGCCGACCGGCACTTGCGAACTGCTTATGCTTCGGGCACCGCGCGGCAAGAAAGACTAGAGAAAATGGCGTCGGTTGCAACTTTTATACCCCTGGCGCACTGACGTCAGGGAAGAGGCAACAGCAACCGACGCCGGACCAAAACTTTGGAACTCGAGCCGACTACGGGTCACCTGCCAGCAGGATAACCTAAGTGTAATGACTGCAACAGTGAAACACGATGAACATCAAACACGAACTGCTACTAATCTACAGTAAGTCTTCCTTAAAGATTTTACGATATTAGAGCAAAGAATATAATAAAAAAATTAAAAACTTAGCCTGAGCCAGTCCTCAGCAATCTCGAAGCTTCAAGTGGCAAATGAGATCTGGGTAACTTTCGCTAGGCATGATGGGATAGGGTCTAGCCTCAAGCCAGTGGAAGCTCTCGAACTTTAAAATAGGACCGAGTCGAAGCCGAGGATCGGCTCCGAACCCAACCAAAAAGAAGGAAGACAAAATAGGGACAAAATAACATAATATAGCATGGACTGTTTGGTTTCATTCTGTTTTGGCTCTAGTCCTGACTGCTCACTGTAGACGTTATAAGATGAACATTTTCCAGAGTCCTAAACCTACTTGTTTTTGTCATGAAATTGTTATCTGTTCTACAGTATAGCATCTTTGGGCTCTGTTTGGTCAATGTCTTACAGCTTACTGAATTTGGGTTTGAACAATCCTTCTAGCATTTGCTATACATGTGATCGTGGGAGAACCTCTGCCCTTCTGGATGCTAGCATTAGAGTAGCTTCTTATGCATAAAATAGTGCTGATTTCTACAAATACGAGATGATGTCAAAGATATAGGGGGTCAGTATCTGTTAGCATGAACACCATACTTCTGACGGCATTTTATTTCTTTTTTATTGCTTGAGAACTGTTGTACATCAGCTATAAATCTACACTTGTTTGAAAGGATACAAGCTATATAATCAGTAATTTTGTCATAGGATATTCACACACAAGGACAAATGCATGAGCATGCACCCAACATACACACACGCACAACTACAGACAGTTAAGAGGAGGATCAAGTCGCCTCTGGCATGTCTTTAGGATGTTCAAGGAAACAGGAGCACCTAACAAATACCCAAGCAAAACCAGGATTTATAGTCCACACACAATTAACCAGGTGAGAAATGAACTGGAAAACTGAGCACTGTGAATCAACAACACTAAATGCTATGCCACAATCAAAAGCTTTAAGGGAAGAAGAGTAGCTAATGCCAAGCACCCCCCCCCCCCATTCAAAAAATGCATTTTAACTTTTTTTACCACCAGGCTGGGTCCCCAGTCAGCACCAGGTCCTAGGCAGCTGCCTAAGTCTCACTGTATTGGATCTGGCATTGTATATTCTTAGAAATCAGTACTGTTGCACTGTCTAAAAGAAGTGCACAGTAAGTTTTGTGCAAATAAATGTTCTCATTAAATGCAATTATGTATTTGAAATGAATACATTGCAATGCTCTCCCTTATCTCCTATCAAAGCAGTTTTCAGAGAACAGGAGTGAACACACAAGCTATATTGCACCCAGTCATAAAAGGTATAGGTTATACCAGAGCACTGAACTGCATTCTGCCCACAAAATGTATAGGCTATGAGCTGACACTGCAGTACAGTATCTCTCTGATTGCCTCACACAGATTGCCATTGGGTTACAATGCTGCACTGCAACAAGTTTCTGTAAAGCAACTGAAAAACTTTACTTACAAGGCAGAGTGTAACAAGCCTCTATACCATATCATGGCAGTCAGTCCCACAGATGTTCACTGATACCATTGCTGACATTCAGGGCCAAGTATTTGTGCCACACATGAACAGCCAAACAGATAGGTTAAACCCCACCAGTGACAGTGTTCAGCCCCTAGCCTGTGTGCAACATTATGACAATTAGTCCCATAGGTCCATTCAAATAATACATAACACAAGCAAGCCTCTATATCACAATTTGGAAGGTGGTCTAGAAAGCAAGATTCATCCTCTGTACTCAAGCAAGCTAGTCGAGCATGTACAATATACTCCAGCACCCTGCCCTCTCTTTAATCTCCGTTTCCTTCTCTTTCCTTTGCTGAGCAATTCTAGCTAGAGACTTTGATACAAGTCTCCTAAAGAAGTTTCCACGCCACTGCCCTGTGACATATCTTCTATTGATGCATCTGGCTCTATCTACTGCTCCTCCATCCTGGACCTCACTGGCCCATTCTGTGGTAATACTGCCTCTGTCATAGTTTTCACATGAAATCCTTAACTTTACAGGTGGTTTATCACATCATTTTCTATTTGCTTACTTTCTACTCTGCTAAAATTCTTACTTTCAATTATATTTTCCTTTTGTGATCTTATTTTTGTTACTGTGCAAGTTTTCCATATCTGGGTATCTTCCCCTCTTATTTCTCATCAAATATCTTTGGAGCTGCATTTTTACTGATTAATTTGGCTTTTTTCATTTTATAAATATTGCACTTTATCAAATATCTTTCTCTTTCCTATGTCCATGCTTCATTTTTATAACTTTTAAAAACCTCTGTTTTTTTGTTCCTCTTCTTGTCTCACTTATTCTATCAAGTCATTTACCAGATATTACAATGTTCATCTACAGTAAACTCTCAGTTAACTAGCACCCATGGGGATTGGGAGATGCCAGATAACTGTAGTTTCTGGTTGCTTGAGAGCTACTATAGGCCTAATACTGCACCCTATACTATTTGTTTGGTTTGACTTGTTCTTAGGTTGGGGAGAGAGGGAATTTATTCCTATCTTCCTTTTTAAAACCCTAAAACCCTAAAAACATAAGGTATGTTTCGGGGGGGGGGGTGGAGGCAGTGCAACACATGAAAATTGTACTGTATTTCTTCAATTTCTTTTCTGGTTGCTTGAGAGTTCTGCTTGGATGAGTTCCGGTTAAATGAGAGTTTACTGTAATTATTTTGTTAAACATCTTTATTGAATTAAAACTTATGGCATATGTAAACTTACATTTATATAAAAGTAATTGTATCATATTAACAAGTTCACATGTCGCCTCACAGTTAGACGTTGCCCGTTCGATTCTCAGTTAGAGCGTCTTCTGTGTGTCGACATGCGTGAATGGGTGTTCCTTCGTTGAAGGTTGTGCGTTAGGGCCCGGCAAGCCAGCACGTAAAAATCTACTGCCAATCATTAGCGGACCGGAGTTCCGCTGTGGTGACCCCTAACCGGGAAAAGCCGAAAGACACAAACAATTAACAAGTTCACATTTACAAACACTACATCACATATACTGTTATATATTGTATGATCTAAGCAACATTATATAAATCACATCATTTATTCAATTCCTGCCTTCTCTTAAACCTCATTCCTACTCTAAAAATGTTTCTGTATGTACTGTTCCTACAACTTCCATTTTTTTTACTACGTAAATTTCTCCTACTGTTTCTAAATATCCCACTTCCTGTTCTTTTAGCTCTGTTAAAGTATTCACAATGTCAAGTACAGTTGGTTTAGTTTTTGATTTCCACTTTATAAGTGCTGCTTTGGTACCCACTAGGATTGAAATTAACAAGCAATTACTACGTCTAGGCAATTCAGATCCTGTACCCTAGCTCAAAAAAAAAAAATCAGTTCCTTGGTTACACTCATTTAAACACCCAGTATTCCTGACAGAGTATGCAAAACCAAACAAAAAGAACCTTCTTGGGTAAAAAGCTTTACTGGTGTCACCTAGTACCCCGGCTAATGCCTTCAAGGGATGATTAACACACCAAAAACACAGTCTTTTTATATCACATCAATCAACAACACCCAATTGACACATATAAGCCCAGTTGCCCATCATTTTTGGACTTGTCATGGGATCGGATTCCACTTTGTTCTTTAGCGTATTAGCTAAGCCCATGCATCAGCATGAGGAACTGTATAGAGATAAATTATTGGTTTTGGAAACCAGGTTCATCATTAATTTTAACACCATTGCCATCAGGTTTAAACTTGGAGGTGAATCTCAATGTTTAATAAGGAAAACAGTGGGGATAATATGTGTTTTTTGCAAATATTTTCTGTATCACTTTAAATTATATGTATCAATTGGGTGTTGTTGATTGATGTGATATAAAAAGACTGTTTTTGGTGTGTTAATCATCCCTTGAAGGCATTAGCCGAGGTACCAGGAGATATCAGTAAAGCTTTTTATCCAAGAAGGCTCTTTTCATTTGGTTTTTCAATTTGTTTTTCTTGTGTTGGTTTTAGTCTGACAGATTATGCAGTAAGCAATTTTTAAAAGCTGCCTAATCACTACTTTCCCAAAACATACACGCCTAGTTACCTCTTTCATCCCCATCACACCTCCAACATTTCCCATCTACCTGAGGAAAAATTCTTTGAAGTAAGATTGGGATACAAAAGTATCATCTATGCAAATACTTACAGGCAAAAAGCCTAAATCTTCTAGATATTGTTACATACTTGGTTGCCATATGCCCTCCCATTGTTTCTTTGTGAACTGCATATCTAATCTCCCTTCGCAGTCTTTTCCAACCTCCCGTAATGGATTCCTATAGTTATTGTGTATATATGCCCAACTAATTATCCCTTTTTAAAAGCAGCTTCTGTTCTAGACTAAACTAAAAATGCAACCAGTGCGGGTCTTTCATTTAGGATTACCCAACCCCTTTTTCTTTGCCTATACTTTGATATCAATCCCTGATAGGGATGGTAATCACTACCCTGCAATCCAAATATCTTATTGGTCTCTTCCCATTTTATTATCTTTCCTTCTCTAATGATTTGTTCCCAATACCTTGGGTTCCTTTACCATCATCCTGCAGCAAATTCTAGCCCCACTTTGTTTATTCTCTGTACCCCAAACTGCAGTCATTCCTATTGGCAGAATCTCCATTCTCTAATCATGTTGGCTTAGTTTGCAGTATGCTTTTTGCTACTTTATGAATATGCTATT
Source organism: Protopterus annectens (assembly GCF_019279795.1). Taxonomy (NCBI): domain Eukaryota; kingdom Metazoa; phylum Chordata; order Ceratodontiformes; family Protopteridae; genus Protopterus; species Protopterus annectens. The sequence continues at coordinate 634,152,825 of NC_056750.1, forward strand.
CTGTATTACTACTGTTATTCTCCTTAAGGATCTACACCCAAAATCCCATTCTTTACTTATTTCTAGAATTAACCCCTGCTTCAGCATCATCCCTTTCCACATTGAATTGTAGCTATAAGCTTGTATTATGTATATGAATCTTAACTGTGTAGCTCTAAAATATCTCTTCAAATCAGGGGATCCCAAATCTCCTTGTTCTATTCGGAGTATCACCTTATCCCACTTCATTCTTGCCCTCTTCCCTGTCAAATAAAATGATTCAACCCTGTCCACAACTTCTCTTCTGGTTGATAAAAAGCATGCCTGACCTGTGTATAAAAGTAGAGAGACTAAAAACATTTTACTGATTGTACATTGCTATCCACAAAAAGGCAAGATCTTCCAGGTCTCTTTTTTTTTTTATTATCTTTTGTTTAGTCTCTTCCCACTCATCCTTAGCTGCCATAACCATATACCTTTTATTCCACACTTTTAAATACTTCATTTTAGAAACTCTGACTTTGGCATATTACCACTTGTGCTTTTTCGTGATTTCCCCACTTCTCTGCTTTATACAAAATTGCATAAAATTTCCTAAATACCTCTAAAACCTGTACAGGATCTCTGATAATTTTTAATGTTACAGGCTCCCTAAGTTTGGCAACAGCCCTTTCTGCTTTCTGTTGTCTAAGTCGTTGGTTAACAGCAATCCCTCTAAATTCATGTCTATTATCCACGTACTCCCTTGTTTTCTTTTTAGCACTCTGCAATTGTGTCTGTTCTTGTTCTGCCAGATTCACCTTACTCTGTAATACTTTAACTTTTGTCAGCTGGTATAAATAATTCTTATTACTTCTTAATTAGATCTGCTTTATTTCTACCCTATTTTTAAATGCCACTTTCATTTTATCCCACTCACTAGCTGTATCTTATGGAGTACTTTCGACCTTCCTTAATAACTCTCAGATAATTTCCACTACCCATTACTTAAATTTCTCTCTAACAGGTAGGTGGGGAAGAAGCCAGTGTCTCATCTTTACTTCATAACCCTGCATTTTTATCTCAGTAATTATCATTGCATGATCTGAAATAGTTATTGGAAGTGTATCAAGGTTCTCAATTAAATGCACGTTACTGTGAAATGTAATTTCTGTCAAGTCTAGCCCAGTGTACCTTCAGAATAAAATGTAAATTCTCTTGAGTTCCTACTACTGAATTAACGTCTTTCATACCACATATTTTCATTAATTTCTTCAGAGATCTACCCACTTTTGTTATATTTTTCTTTCTAGCCCCCCCCCCCCCCAGATACATCTTCACTGTTGCAAATCACATTCCAGTCCATATCTATGTGTAATATTCCCCTGTTGAAAGCTGATTAGTTCTCCCAATTTTTTTAAAGCTTCAAAATAGCTGTTTTAGGTGGAATATAAATACATGCTAGTATAATCCTCATGCCATGCTATTAGACAATTACTACAAGAAATCTGCCATTATTGTATTTTTTTCCTTTTTCAATCACTACTGAAGCTCCTCTAGCAATTAATATAATAAGCACCCCTCTTTTCCTTTGTCCCTGATATTCTGCAGAATATCCATTCTGAAATCATTTATCCATTTCACGTTAAGTTCTTTCTAAACATGCCTCCTGTAGCACTGTTATTTGTACTTTGCACTTCTCAATATAATTACGCATTGCTTCCTTTTTGTCTATACTGGTTAGACCATTCACATTCCAAAATAATATGGACAGTGTCGCTATTATGGTAAAAAGTCATTATTCCTACTTATTATATATGGCAGTTTTTTTAATGTCTATTTCCAGCTTTTGTGATACATGCACCCATTAATGTTACATTGGGTAATCCTGTGTCACATTTTACAAGACTGTTTTAATAAAAAAAAAACTAAAAAAAAAAAAAAACAAACACCCCCAGAACCTGTTAACTTAATACAAATACACATTGCTGAGTACATCTTTCAAATAATGAAGTTCAACTATCCTAATAGGAATATTTGTGCCAGACAGCTGATAACATAGGCCCTAATTAACCTGAAAATGAGGTTATCTATGCCAAGATGCACATTATTGCCTATGCTTCTACTTACACCAACTGATGTGGGTTTTTTATCTTTATCCCCTCCCTCTCCAGATGTGAAAACTACTTGCATAAGTTTAGAAATCATTAACTTTTAGCCTTGAAGAAACCTATTATCAGCCTGCCTCAATGGAAAAGTATGAGAAAAAAGACAAATGCTGTCATCTGTTGCAACTTGAAAGACAAGCTGAAAATATTTATTGCTAAAGGAAAACTTTTCATTTTATTTGGTGTTCTAATATTTATTTGTTTCAAGTTAAAAAATTTATTAGATTAAGCCAAGGTCCTTAATCCAGACATTCATCTATGCAAAAGTACAAGGAAAGATAACAGCTCTGCATATGATCTGTGTACCACTACACCCCATTCCCCACCTCAACAACCCAAGATTACAGCCTATTAACTTAAGCATGCTTTTCTCTCCTTTTTTGCACCATAATGCCTATATTTCTTAATACCAAAAAGAAGAGAGAGAGGAGGAAGAAAAAAAGGCTTCTGTTTATTTTAATAACTTTATCACCTATAACAACTAAAATACTTCACTATAAAATATGCAATTTATACTGTGAGAAGTTTCATAGAAATACTCTTAAGAAAATAAACTGTTTTACTTACAGTTAGGTTTTTCATTCTTCCTCGCCTTAGAGTCCTTCCAAATACTGATGACATGCAGTGAGGCAAATTATTTTCAGTTCCTCACAATTTTAGCAAAGTCAACAAAAGTCCACTCTTTTCACTTAGTCTTACACTGCCATATTTCACAAATGCAGTTGCTGCTTTGCAGTCTCACATTTATTCACTAATTTTCATGCTGCTGGTCTTCCTGTTCATCTCCATCTCCCAACCCCAGATTCTAGTTTGATTCCATGGTAATTCTGATTCTTCCGATCAACTCCTGTGATTTTCTCCCTCTCTCAAGCATTTTCCTTTGGAATAATAGAAATATTTCAGTTGTAAAGTCTCTCTGTGAGGTTTATTATCTGCAAACTAAGAAGCAGAGTCCCCTTTTCCTCGATGGCTCATTTTTTTGTTGGATAGACTTTTTCATTTCCTCCTTAGTTTGTTCTGGATCCAAAAATGACTTGGATCCTCCAGGCAAAATTATTCTGAAGATAAGTAGATAGAGCAGCTAGAATCTTACACCTGCCTTACAACATTTCCTGATTAGGGGAATACATTTGTTTCTCATCTGTCTGGTGTAAAGTGAATCATCATTTTCCACAAAAATTCTACTGTTTCCAACTTTTAATAATTTGCCCTTTTGCCACAGTTTTGTCAGAATCAATGCTTTCTGCTCGGTAGGTTTGCATCTTTAAGTCTAAGCTGCTTTCTCGTGGCCATATTTGGAACATACACATGGTGTGCCCTTTCATCTAACAGTTCCTGTTGTGGAATACCAGTCCATTTGCTTATTGTGCATTCAAAAAATTTATATAGTCCCTGTTCCTTATAGTTTCTCTGGCACAGCAGAAAATCTCAGATTTTCCCTATGTACTCTGTCCTCTAATTTGACAATTTTTTTAAACATTTCTTCTTGAGCAGCATTTTCTTCATTTCATCTTGTTATTTTTGCAGTTTTATCAGCTAATCTGAATATCTATTTAAAGCTTCACCCATTTTTTCCAGCCTTTGGTTATTTGAGTTGATATACTCCTTAGGTATTTTGTTCATTTTCATCAGCTCTGAGCATGTTTGACTTATTTTTTTCCTCTAGATTACTGGAAGCCATGTCTTTCAACAAAGCTGGAACTTGAACTGCTTTTTTGCTGAACAGCTGCAGGATTCTTCAAGTTGGTGTTTTCTCTTCACATTTCTAGTTGATTCTCTTACTCACTCAAGTGTCTTCTTTACAGGCTTCCAGGTAGCATGCTTACTAGCCAGTAACTGAATTTTACCCAAGCTAACAATATAACTGGCTGTCATTTCTCAGTTTCTGTTTTCATAATGAGAGAGCTGAATTTAAGCAGTTGATCAGTGTGCAGCTATATTGGAAATCTCCATCTAAGTAATGTTTTCTTCTGATCTGGTCTATCAAGGATGTTAAATTATTGTCTGTAGAATTTAACAATTTTTTGTGCACTCTTACTGCATATAGAATAGTTGTGTAAAATCTTACCATAACCATTGATGTCCTTCTCTTCTACGCTGCCAAAGGTAGTCCTGATGTTCAATCAGTATACAAAAGATTTAATCCACTACAAGGTATGTGGGACATCACACCTAGGCCTGCAGCCAGCATAGGCCATGAAGTGACATCTGCATGTACCATATTCAGAACTGAATGCCCAGGTAAGAACACCAGCCTAAGGAACAAAGGAGGTAAACATACATCCAGAGAAAAAGACAAAAAAAAGAGGGAAGGTGGGAGGGATAGAATACTGCAACAGAGAAGAGAAAGACATCTATGGTTATGGTATGATTGTACACAACTATTCTATGTCCCTCTATTCTTATGTTGAAGTACTCTTATGAGGGAGAGTAACAAAGCTCATGAGGAAGAAAGGAGGGGGAAGGAGCAGAGGTCCTTTCTAAAAAACATGGAGAATGGTTATGGCAAAGCCAGCTCTAGATTTGAAGATGCCATCCAGTTTAAAATCTTTGGCAAAGGTATGGACAGAAGACCAGGTAGCTGCATCTAAGTGTTAGTATCCAAATCTTTAAAAAAGGTACCTGAAGAAGCCACAGCTCTTATAGAATGAGCCTTAACAGGAGTAGAAAGGCTCTTATCATGAAACACAACAAAAGGATATAATTTTATAAATCCAAGTGGAAACTGTTTGCTTGCAAATGGGCATTCTCAGAGCCCTGGGATGAAAGGAAACAAAAAGCTGATCAGATTTCCTGATAGCCTTAGTTTTATCCAAATAAAACCGGAGTAGTCTATGCACATCCAAGGTGTGAAAAACTCTCTCACTAGATGACTGTTGAGAGGGGAAAAAATTGGCAAATGAATAGATTAGTTAAGTCACAACAACTCGGTCATAACCTTTGTCATAAAAGAAAGGTTAGTACACAAGGAACCTCTATCTTTATGGAAAATCAGGAAAGGGGTGGTCATCAAGGCTTGAAGTTCAGACACCCTCCTAGATGAAGTGATGGCTAATAACAACATTGTCTTCCAAATACAGTGACATAGGAAAGCTTTTGCTGCAGGTTCAAATGGAGCCACAGTGAGTTTTTCAAAGACAAAACTGAGATACCAAAGAGTAGCATTAGGCTTTCTGGGAGGTGTGATGTGAAGGACACCTTTAAGGAAGAGCTTAACCTCCAGTCTAGAGGCCAAAGGAGGAGACAAAGGCAAACAAGCAGAAATGGCTGACAAATGAGCTTTCATGGAGGAATAAGCCAACCCAGCCTTCAGCAGTAAAAACAAGTAAGATAGAATCAAAACATACCTCTCAACCTCTTAGAGCCAGAAATCTGGACAAAGCCATAAATAAAAAAAAAAAATAGGGACAATGTTTAACTACTGCTCTTATACACTTAGAAATAGGTTTTGCATTAGCATAAATTTTCTGAAGGGTATGAAGTCTAAAACTCAAATGTCTTTCACTATTTTCTAACGTCAATCTTTAATGATTTGCCACCAATTTGCCAAAAAAAAAAAATTATGAAAAACGCCCAAAAATATAAAGCAAAAATTGGGGCACACTGCAAAAATGTGTACAGAAGAGAGGTATGCCAGAGGAACATCCACAGAAAGTGGGTCCAGTTTATGAGAAAGTCACCAGATGGAAAACCTCTTCCATTAGGATAAGTAGGATTTCCTAGTATTGGGTTTTCTGGCCTCCTGAGGAACCCTAAGAATGTCCTTTGAAAAGAGGTGTCTGAAAGGAATCAGAAGCCTATTACCCACAGTGTCAGATGTGGAGTTGACAAGTGTGGGTGTATGATACATCCTTTGTCTTGTGCGAGGAGATCCACCATGTGAGGTAACTTGTGATGATTGCCCTTGGCTAAACGCAGAAGAGGAGGGAACCAATGCTGTCTTGGCCAAAAGAGAATCACCATCAAGATTTTTTGTTTGTCCTGCTGAATTTTCAGCAGAACTTTCTGAATAAGAGGGAAAGGGGGAATGCATAGAGAAACAGCGTCTTCCATGAAACTGAAAGGGCATCCACCTTTCACATCAGGGGATCTGGAATTCTGGTACAAAACTTTGGAAGTTGTCTGTTCAAGGGGGAGGCAAAGAGATCTACTGGAAAAATACCCAAGTGGTGGAGAATGTCCAGAAAGACATCCATGTGAAGCATCCATTCAAGTGATTGAGTCGTGGACCTGCTCACAGTGTCTGCCACTACATTCTGATTGGAGGAGATGTACACTGCCTGAAGGGAGACCTGGTACTTGGTTGCCAGTTCCCATGCTATGAGGGCTAGCCTGCACAGAAGGTATGAATTTGTCCCCTCTGTTCGCATACAGTGATGTTGTCTGTAAACAGTTTTAGACAGCCTGGATGAAAGAGAGAGTGAAAGATCTGTACAGCCAACAGCAGGGCTCTTGTCTCTTTAATGTTTACATGCTCCTTCCTTTGAGAAGGGGACCAAAGTCCTTGATCCTTCCAGGAAGCAAAGGCTGCCCCCCAAACCATGTCTGAGGTGTTTGTGAACAATTCCTGAATAGTAAGAGAAGGAAGAAGAGGGACACCAAATTCCAATTGGTGCGCATGTTGTCTCCACTGACATTTCCTCATGCGAAGTTTGGATAGAGGTAACATGGGAATAGTGGATGCCATGAACCCTGGAAGGCAGAGAAACTTCCTGGCTGAAAGACACTGCAGTGGGAGAAGGTCCTGGAAGAACTTGGTTAGAAAATGAATTTTTTGAAGAGGCAAAGAGACCCACATTTGATATGTCTGAATTCTGCACCACAGGAAGATGTGGTCTTATGAAGGGGTGAGGGAAGATTTTTGGAAGTTTACTCTGAAACCCAGTCTTTGACAAAGGGAAATAGTGCAACAGAGATTTTGTTGTAAGGTCTTTCGAAGGAGTGCCTGGAACAGATCATCATCCAGATATGGAAAGATCTGTACACTCTGGAGTCTGCAATAAGCAATCACAGGAGCCAAGCATTTTGTAAATACCCTTGGTGTTGAAGAGAGACCAAAGGGCAAAGCAGAGAACTGAAAATGTGATGAAGCAACAAAAAACGCAAATATTTCCTGAAAAGGAGGTGAGTGGGAATGTAAAGGTAAACATCCTTGATGTCCAGGGAGACCATAAATGCTTGTGAAAGGATGAGGGGAAACAAGGTAGGCAAAGAAAGCATCCTGAAGGTAGGAACCTTTAAGAAAGGTGTTTAGGTGGGAAAGACCTAGAATGGATGTCCAAAGGCCATCTTTTCTGGGAACCAGAAACATCCTGGAATAGGAACCTCTCCTCTTTGGTTCAGTTGAACTTCTTGAATAGTTCCTTGAGATTTCAATACTTGGAGCACCTCTGGAAAAAAATGTAGTTATTCTTGACATGGTCGAGGAATACCCATGAAAGGTGGAAGAGTTTCCCATACCATGAAAAAAAATACCCTTTGTGGATAATGGACAGGACCCATGAATTTTGAGTAATTTGGTCCCAGACTAGAAGGGACAGGGGAAAGATGCAGAGAGAGAGAGAGGGGAAAGTTGCTGAGAAAAGGTTGGTAGTCACAGACTACCACCCCTCTTACTTCTGGAAGGAGGAGTGCGAGATTGTTTCCTAACAAAAGAAGTTTTAGCTGGGTAATTCCTTTGGAATTTAGGAACCAGAGAGACAAAGATGTGTTTTAGGTCTGCAACTCTTTTCCTTTCTACTTGAACAAGTCTGTTGTTGCAGCGTCAAACAAAGCCTTATTATGTAAGGGGGCATCCATCAATTTAGCCTTAAAGTCATCACTGTAGAACAGAGCCAGATGCAGCTGCTCTAGCAGATGCTTCATCTGCATCATAGCAGCATTTAATGGAGTGGCATGCCACCTGGGAGGAAGCCCCTAGACGAGATGAAAGCTATGGTGTGACTTCTGAGTCAGGAAGGTCAGGAAGAGCAGAGTAGCCTGTGTAAGGAGAGCCAAAGCATACTTGGTCATATGAGTATGGCAACTAAGAACACAGAAAGCTAGGGTGGCCGAAGTATAAACCCTTTTACCTAATCTTTCCATTGTCGTACTCTCCTTATCTGAAGGAAGAAGAGAAGTGGATGGCAATAGTCTAGCAGGTTTATCAGCAGCCACAGAGACAGTAACTGGATCTGCAGATGGACAACTGTAAAAGAAATGTACAATCCGCTGGAAGTTTATAGAACATATCTGGCCTTTTAGGGGCAGGGGGTTGACAGTCCAGAGTCTTTGATGTAGCAGAAAAGGCATCAAGAAAAGCTGGTAAAACCAGAGGCACAGCAGAAGGAAAGGTAGAATCTACTTGAAGCACATCATAATACCTTTTCTGCACCTCAGAAACCTGAGAGCAGTCTCATGTAAAATACTCCTCAAAGGTGATATTTTCACCAAGAAACTCTGTGCCATTGGACTCTTCCTCAGGGGAGGCATACCCCACAGGGGAGCTAATCTGAGCAGAGTATGCCAAGGATTCATCATCTGAGAAATTCTTCTCTTCAGAAGAAACCTGCACTCTGATCCTATTGTGTGGTGAAGAAGCAAGGGAAGCCTCTGAGGGAGTCTAAGGGCCATAATGGCATTGAACAAACCTTGTGAGAAAGCTTGCCAATCAGCAGGTGGGTCCTGCAGAGTAAAACAGGTTTGATTTTCTGCTTCTTTTTAAGAGGACTATCACCCCTATGAAAGGTGGAGGGACTGGACATAGGCCTACATTAAATGAATACCTTCTCTTACTAAAATTTATGGAATAACTCTAGGGCCTTCTGAAATGATGAGCCTTGGTCCCCTCCCCCCACTTGTCCGAAGCAGACGTCTGCAAAGTCTCTGAGAATGTGCCAGTGGCAGGATCCCTTGCAGCCTCTGAAGTGGTACCCACCTTAGAATATGAGCTGAAATCTGGACGGGTCTCCAGGTCTTCATCGGCCTCGAGAGAGACGTCTGGAAAGGGATGCACAGCTGAAGCTTTAGGCCTAACTTTCTTAGCCTCCTTCACGGCAGGCTCAGCAGAAGACCCCAATGTACCCTCCACAACATTGCATGCCAACCTTTTCAGGCTCTTATTCTCAACATAAATATTAAAAGCCAGCTATGTAGGGTCTTAGGAAGAAAAGCTTTACAGATAGGGCAAAACTTATGGCTGTGGTTGGGCCCTAAGCAGAAGAGACACTGGTCCTGACTAAGTGGAATTTGTCTTCCACACTGGCACTTGCCCTTTTTGGATGACATGTAACCTCACAACAAAAAAGCAGTAGAAAAAAATGTAAAAGAAAACTCCAACGGGGCACTTATCTGAAACTCTAACAGCCAGCAAACAACTTGTGCTAGCAGACCGATAATTGTAGATGGCATTCAGACCAGCAACAGAGAAGTTCTGAGGATGGTATGTGCAGACGTCGCTTTTATGGCCTATGCCGGCTGCCAGCCTAGGTGCAATGTTCCACGTACCTTGCAGTGGATTAAGTCTTTTGTATACTGGGTGAATGTCAGGACCACCTTTGGGAGTGAATCCCTCATGTTAAGACGTTAAAAATACTGCAACATAAGAATAGAAGGACATCCCCTGTTCTGGAGCTTTTTTTTTTTTGCATAATGTCTTAACAGCAAAAATACATCATTTCCATTCTTATCCTAAACAGTCACTTTATTGTCTCTATGCCTCCTGCTTGTCACATCATTTTTTTTCTGTGGATCTCTTACTTCTACTATAGGGGGACCATCCTCCCATTGAGCCTGGTCTGGCTCTGTGGCAGGTCCATATTCTGAGGATTCAAACCTGCCTTTTTTCAAGTCCTAGCATACACCAGAAGTGGGACCTTATTTACCTTGGGACCTGTGCACCTAGAAGTCTACACATTTTGACCCACCTTCTCTATGGTACATGGTGTGATTTTATAAAACAAGCACCACCACATGAAAATACTTGCCAAGACTTGAGGAAGAATTAATTTTCAGCAGTACTAGTCTCTTTCTCTTGCCAGTTCTCTCTCTCCATTTGGAGCCCTAAATTAACAACAATACTTAAGAGCAGACCCATAGTGCAATGATAGGAATGGTGGCTCAGAATGTCTACATCTATCCTTGCAAGTCAGTGCAGTTTATAGATAATTGGAAAATACTATATTCAAGCTGCACTTACAAAACCACAAACCACAGAAGCTTTCTATTGCCAAACCTTTTGGCACTAATAACCCAAAGCATATGATAAAATTCTACATATTTACCTTAACTTGAAGATACTTAGCACAAGCTGGACAATGTTTGCTTGGGCACTACCTTATTAAACTTGGAACTCAAAGTCCCCTTAACTATACAGCAAAGTCATTCTCGCATTCTACAAGAAGGGCACACTTGCTCAAAATAATGTTAGAAGTGAGCCCATTACTATCAGAACTGTGAATAATGCATCACAAACGCACTACTAAGATACTCCTGCCAACCACAATACTAAGATACTCCTGACAGTCTACACTTTAAGAGTATTGCTATGAATTTTAAGGTTACTCAAAAATGAAAGTTACAGCCAAATACTATGAATGAAGTCAAAACGTCTTAATCACTAACCTGTAAGCAGAGCAACTTTAAACTTCTCAGCATGCCAACAACAACATGCTGGCACAGTCTTGCATTTTTTCACCCATAGCTGCATTACAGTACTGAAGTACTATTCTTAATAAATGATCTACAGTTATTTACCCTATCTAGACTATTTATGTGTGCACAATAATTAAATTCTTAGCCCCTATATTTTGGTCTCTCTCTCTCCTCTTCTCTTTCGGTTGTTCCCATTAGGGGTCGCCACAGCGGATCATCTGTTTCCATTTCTTCCTGTCCTCTGCATATTGCTCTGTCACACCAACCACCTGCATGTCCTCTTACCACATCCACAAACTTTATCTTAGGCCTTCCTGTTTTCCTCTTTACCTGGGAGCTCCACCCTTAGCATCCTTTTCCCAATATACCTAGCATCCCTCCCTCAGCACATGTCCAAACCAATGCAATCTCACCTCTCCGACTTTGTATCCAAACTGACCAACCTGAGCTGACCCTCTAATATACTGATTCCTAATCCTGTTCATCCTTGTTACGCCCCGTGCAAATCTTAACATCTTTAACTCTGCCACTTCCAGCTCTGATTGCTGACTTTGTCAATGCCACAGTCTCCAACCCATACAACATAGCTGGTCTCACTACCCTCTTGTAGACCTTCCCTTTCACTCTTACTGGTACCAGTCTGTCACAAATCACTCCTGACACTCTTCTCCACCCATTCCACCCTGCCTGTACTCTCTCTTCTTCACCTCTCTTCCACACTCACCATTACTCTGAACTGTTGATCCCAAGTACTTAAACTCATCCACCTTCGCCAACTCTACTCCCTGCATGCTCACCATTCCTCTATCCTCCCTCTCATTCACATACACATATTCCGTTTTAGTCCTGCTGACCCTCATTTCTCTCCTCTCTAGAGCATATCTCCACCTCTCCAGGGTCTCCTCAACCTGGTCCATAATCTCACTACAGATCACATTATCTGCAAACATCATAGTTCACGGGGACTCCTGTCTGATCTAGTCTGTCAACCTGCCCATCAACATTGCAAATAAAAAAGGGCTTAGAGATGATCCTTGATGTAACCCCACCTCCACATTAAACGCATCCATCACTCCCACCGCAGACCTCACCGCTGTCACACCACCCTCGTACATATCCTGTACCACTCTTACATACTTCTCTGACACTCCCGACTTCCTCATACAATACCACAATTCCTCTCTAGGCACCCTGTCATATGCTTTCTCTAAGTCCACAAAGACACAATGCAACTCCTTCTGACCTTCTCTATATTTCTCCATCAACACTCTCAGAACAAACACTGCATCTGTAGTGCTCTTTCCCGGCATGAAACCATACTGCTGATCACTAATCATCACCTCCCTTCTTAACCTAGTTTCCACTACTCATTTCCATAACTTCAAGCTGTGACTGATCAGTTTTATCCCTCTGTAGTTACTACAGTTCTGCACATCACCCTTATTCTTAAAAATAGGTACCAAAACACTTTTTCTCCACTCCTCAGGCATTCTCTGACTTTCCAAGATTTCATTAAACAATCTGGTTAAAAACTCCACTGCCATTTCTCCTAAGCACCTCCATCCTTCCACTGGTATGTCATCTGAACCAACAGCCTTTCCATTCTTCATCCTCTTCATAGCTGTCCGTACTTCCTCCTTGCTAATCTGGTTCACTTCCTGATTCACTATCCCCACATCATTCAACCTTCTCTCTCTCTCATTCTCGTCATTCATCATCCCCTAAAAGTACTCTTTCCATCTGCTCAACACACTCTCCTCACTTGTGAGTATGTTTTCCTCATGATCCTTTATCACCCTTACCTGCTGCACATCTTTCCCAGCTCGGTCCCTCTGTCTAGCCACTCGGTATAGATCTTTCTCTCCCTCTTTAGTGTCCAACCTTTCATACAACTTTCCATATACCTTATCCTTGGCCTTCGCCACCACTCTCTTTGCCATGCTCATCTCCTTATACTCCTGTCTACTTTCTTCATCTCTCTGACAGTCCCACTTCTTCTTCGCCAGCCTCTTCCTCTGTATACTCTCTTGCACTTCCTCATTCCACCACCAGGTCTCCTTGTCCTTCCTCTGTCCAGATGTCATACCAAGCACCTTTCTAGCTGTCTCCCTTACCATCTCTGCTGTAGTTACCCAGCTATTCGGTAACTCTTCACTGCCCCCCAGTGCCTGTTTAACTCTTCCCTGAACTCCAGCTCACAATCACCCTTTTTCAACTTCCACCATTTGATCCTTGGCACTGCTCTCACACTTGTCTTCCTCTTCTTGATCACCAACGTCATCCCACAGACCACCATTCTATGCTGCTTAACTACACTTTCTCCTGTCACCACTTTACAGTCTCCAATCTCCTTCAGACTGGCCCTCCTACATAGGATATAATCCACCTGTGTGCATCTTCCTCCACTCTTGTATGTCACCCTATGCTCCTCCCTCTTCTTAAAATACGTATTCACCACAACCATGTCTATCCTTTTCGCAAAATCCACAATCATCTGAACTTCTGCATTCCACTCCTTAACACCATACCTGCCCATCACTTCCTCATCCCCTCTTTTCCCTTCACCAACATGCCCATTAAAATCTGCTCCAATCACTAGTCTCTCACCCTTGGGTACACTCACCACTTCATCCAACTCACTCCAAAATTTTTCTTTCTCATACATCGCAGACCCAAATTGTGGAGCGTATGCGCTAAAATTCATCATTACACCATCAATTTCCAGCTTCATAAACATCACTCTATCAGACACTCTTTTCACCTCCAAAACACCCTTGGCATACTGTTCCTTCAGGATACCCCCTACCCCATTTCTCCTCCCATTCACACCATGATAGAAAAATTTGAACCCGCCTCGTATACACCTGGCCTTACTCCCCTTCCATCTGGTCTCTTGCACACACACTATATCAACCTTCCTTCTCTCTATCATATCAGCTAGCTCTCTCCCTATACCAGTCATACTGCCAACATTCAAAGTTCCTACCCTTACTCCTAATCTTCCTCCTCTCTCTATGCTTTTGGGCATGCTTTCCCCCTCTTCTTCTCCTTCGGCCAACAGAAGCCCAATTTCCGCCAGCACCCTGTTGGCTAACAGTGCTGGTGGTGGTCATGGTTAACCCGGGCCTCGACCAATCCGGTATGGAAATCTGTATTGTTGTCCACATATGTTATTTGGCAGATGTTTTACACTGGATGCCCTTCCTGACATAACCCTCTCCATTTATCCAGGCTTGGGACCGGCACGAAGAAATGGTATCTCTCTCTGACAGGGCAAATCAGTTTTTGGCAACTGCAAATTTTTCAGCTCTTTCATGATATTCATTTTATTTAGATTATCCCTGGATGGCACCCAATCTGTGATCTTAGCTCCTGTGATTATTCACTCTGTAACTAAAGTCTGTATCTATTTCAGGTATTCTGAATAATCAGCCCATAGAAATACTCATGATGTCATCACAATTGCCAATGGAAAGTTTTCTTTCAGTACTGTCAAGGTACTGAACTGTAGTTCTTAGCAGCAGAGAGAAGAGCCTGTACTTCATGCATCAGCGGGAATACTTTGTTCTATATTAAGTAATTTACCAACTTCATAGACAAGAAATATCTCCTCATGCCTAATGCAGTACATACTACTACATGTGTGTCTAATTCAGGCATTTTGTATAGCAATCACCCAATTATTTTAAATAATGCTTCTGCCTGATTAACCTTCCAGCATTAACATGTCATTTTAGCAACTAAACTTCATAAATTATTAACTGGTCTCTTCAGATTAACACATCACTTGGGTCTTTATTTCGAGGTGCCTCTTACAGACTCTCACACACACACACACACACACACACACACACACACACACATATATATATATATATATCAGTCTATATCATTTAATCACAAACTAATTTCACTGAAAACTTACTTCATGACAAATCTACAATAAAAAATATATTTGCAAGGGGGTACCATCCATGTGGGGGCCTTTGTCTCCAACCCCCCCCCTTATTTTTATAACACGCCATGGCTGCACACCCTCAGAGAAAAATAAAACATCACAACGAAAGAAACACTGCTGCAGCGAAGGCCACCTACAAATCTGGGGGAAAACATGATGCGGACCATAGCAGTGCACTCGTACTCTGCTAGACTCAATTCCATAATCATTTCTATTATAAAAATGGCACCATCAGATACTTTTTATAGAATTCTACAATTTTTTAAGAAATGAGTTTAGATGAAATTAACTTTAAATGAAATGAGTTTTCAATCAAATCATCTTGATCAATAACTTTAGATGAATTGTACTTCAGATCAAGTGATACAGACCTATATATTATAAAACTTAGAACAGCCATGTGTGCAGGTCAGGGGATGATCAATCCAGCTTGGATCTCACCAATGGTGATCTAAGACAAACAAGCCAAATTATGAGTGGATGACCCCCGATTCTTGTTTTTTATTCGGAATTGTGTTGGCAGTGTTAATTCCATTGGTTATGTTTATTTTCTATCCAAGTCAGATTTTTCACAAACAGCTTAGTTGCTACACTGTCTTAACAAAACTTCTTTTTTTTAATAGGCTAGAAGACAGGTCAGAAGAACTGCATTTATCCACTCACCTGTTGGCTTATATTTCTTTGATTTTACTTTATAAATATGAATGGATCACATTTATTTCCACAAAAGCAATCTGGATGTCTTGAATTTGTGTTGTGCAATTGATAATGGGAGTATTTTGGTAGCTGTCATCTTGTTTAGTAATATATATATTTAAACACCAAATATTAAAGACATTCTCACATCATTTTGCAATAAAAGCAGATCTGACCATATGCACTGACTTTCTTTATGTCAAGAAACTATTTAGCCAGTAGCAATATTTTTACTTGCAAACAATTAAACAGAATTATCAGATTAAGTGAATACACAAAATATTTTGTTGCAGTAGAAACTTTTTTTTTTAAACTTACCCTCTGTTAGCTCAGACCCAAACACCACAGCCTTGGAGTTAGAGATGGAGACACAGTAAGCTAAGGCATCCATTCGTAAGTTAAAATTAATAAGTGCTGCTTCCACACCAATTTTAGCCATTCCCAGCCACAATCCAACATATTCATTCCGGTTTTCCATAAATACGGCCACCACATCACCAGAACGGAATCCTTCACCATACAGATAGTTTGCAACAGCATTTGAGTACTCATCTAACTGTTGAAAGGTCCAGTGCTCATCTGTCCCATCAAATATTACTGCTGCTTTGTTGGGGTGCTTTTGTACTACCTTGCTGAAGATCTTGGGGATAGTGTTTTGTTCCTGAAAGTGACGTCGCACATTCAACTTCACTGTAATTAAGACTTTTGCACCACTGAATCAAAACACAAAAACTCAGAGGTAAGAGGCCTGAAAATCAGCAATCGCATAACATTTCAATGCATTACAAGGAGTACAAAGACTTGCATTATATATTAATCACAAATCAGAGAACACGCAGCATAGCTTGGTTTTCACTGTTAATTTACTACATCAGATAGAATGGCAAGTCTACAAGAAATAAGAGATTTACATGTGGCTTTGATTTTTGTACTTATATCACATTTATATCGCAACTTAGTCAATGTAAACTGGGCAAAGGACAGTCAATACAATTCATTTTAAGTGATCTTTCTATTCATCAGGATATTCGCCTACACTGGTCTTAAATGATGTCTTAGTCTCATAAGGTGATCAAGCCATTTACTGGAAGCAGGTTTTTAAGTAAATGTATGCAGGATAGGTGCCATAGATGCAGTATCAGCATGATGAGCATGTTACAGAACTGAAATGAGTAATCTTTGGTTTTAAACACAAGAATTTTGTTCATGACTATCAGCCCTGCTCATGTCCAACAGTTTGCAGTAGCAGGGCCTACACCAGTAATCAGGTTTTACACAGGATATTTTGGTTAGTCTGCTGTATACAGCCAGTGGCAAACATTGAATTTATCTTCTGCCAGAAACTCTTAGCTGTTTGCCATTATACAAACTTCTGTTTCAAGCATTAACTGAAGGTTAGCTTCCTCTTGGATTCTCTGCGGCAGTACATAAATCACCATATATCTTCAAAAGCAATGCCACTATAAATCAAAAAAAGATCACATTTCACTCTCACAATCTAAAACATCTTTCATAAGCTTATCCTTGCATTACTGAGCAGTCTACCTAACCACATAACTACCTTGCCAATATAAATATTCTTGCTTCAGGTACATTGGCTAAAGATACCTTGGTTTCACAAAACCTAATTTTTAACATATGTTGCATCACATACCTCACTTATTTTAGACAGGCTTTAATTTCTTCAATCTTGAAATGTTTATGCTGTGCTGTTGAGAGTTGACATGTAAACTGCTGTTAGATATGTAATAAGGTACAAAGAGGTATGCATGGTACAGATATTACCAAATGTCCAGGGGTGCTGTGAAGTACAAGCTCAAATGGAGAGCGTCTTACAATCCCTGAATGCATATTATACAATGCCTCCCCTAAAACGTGCACGCTGATTGGCCAGCCCAACCAGCGTGCCCGTTGTAAATCCCTCAATATACTAACGGAAAAAAGTCCGGTCGCCCGGACTTTTTCCGTTGGTATAAAACACTGTCTCGCTATGTTAAAAGAGTTTAACATAGCGAAACAGGTTTAAAAAAAGCAACGGAGATCTCCGTTGCTTTTTTTAAAGCTGTCTCGCTATGTTAAACTCCTTTAACACAGCGACACAGTGTGTAAAAAGCAACGGAAATCTTGCGATCTCCGTTGCTTTTTTTTAAAGCTGTCTCGCTATATTAAATGGGTTTAACATAGCGAGGCAGCTTTAAAATAAGCAACGGAGATATCCGTTGCTTATTTTAAAGCTGTCTCGCTATGTTAAACCCATTTAACATAGCGAGACAGTAAAAAAAGCAACGGAGATCTTGCGTTCTCTGTTGCTTTTGCCCACAGTTCTGATGTATTGCGCGCAGTACATCAGAACTGCCGCAGAATACCAGACAGCTGCGGAAGGGCAGTAAAGAGGCATTATACAATGCCATTATTTAAGAAAAGTAATTACTTCTTTTCTTAAATAATGTCATTGTATAATAGCAATAACCCACTTCTGGGTGTGGGTAATGCTGTATTTACCCACGGTTGGCTTTGTTTGGTCCCTTGGGCTTTGCCCTCAGGACCAAACCACGCCAACCATGGGTAAATCCAGCATTACCCACACCCAGGCGTGGGTTATTGCTATAGTAATACCCATGCCATGTTTACCCAAGTACCTTACTGCACTTATAAAATGGGTGTGTGTGTGTATGTATATATATATATATATATATATATATATATATATATATATATATATATATATTATAAAATTTCAGCTTGAATATTACATTTAACAGCATATATTTGGTAATTACTTTTCATACTTTATTTTAATGTAAAATAGTTCCTCTGCTCATTTTAACAATTTTTCATCTCTGCAGGTTTATAAAACTTTGTAACTATGTGCAATATCTGTTTGAATTTTTCAGGGTCATCATTCTGGGCTGTTTTGTCAACCTGCTGTGTGCTATTACAGGGTCCAGTTTATGAACATATTCTGACACTGCACACAACCTCAACTGAGGTCTGGCAGGTGAAGGAGTCCAGATGAGGGGAGTAACATAACAGAGGCACACTGCTTCATACAAATGTATACTGCATTTTAGGTAATTTAGTCTCACAAGACTAATAACTCCAATAGTAACTCTAAGAAATGAAAGGCATATATACAAGTAGCCAGGAATGCCCATCCTCCAGCCTTTTTAAGTTGATTTAGCTGAGAATAAGCTTGATGTACCTAAAATACTCATAAGGGTAATGGGGTTGGTTTTGGCATAACAGTTAAGGTCTTCACCTCATAAATAGAAGGTATATGGTTTGTTCTGCCCTTGAGTTATTCACTAAGCTTAAAATGGCCCTTGGGTAGATAGCCCAATATTCACCTATAAACCTATTCAGGGGTTAGCACCCAAGAATTAAAAAAAAAAAAAAAAAAAGTGTTAACAGGTCCCTTGTTATTTTCATGCAATATAAATATAACTTTTCCTTTTAACAATTTTCATTAACTCCAACATTAAATTGCCCAATTGCTGCCTTCTCAACTTCATTCCTCTTCCTGAATATGACTCTGCCTATATTGTTCAGACAAATTCCATTTATTTCTACCCAGTCTGCTCCTTCCCTTTTCTAAAGATCATACCTCCAGTTCTGTTGTCTGCAATATTCAGTATTTCAATTACAACCGGTTTAGATTCCAGTTTTCATGTTCTAATATATTTTTTTGTAAGCCAACAGTATTAAACTTAGTAAGGCCTTACTATGTCTGATAAATTCAAATTCTGTATCCCAACTCAAAAATTATCATGTCCTTAGTTATATCCATTTGCGCCCCCAACGTTTCTAACAGTGTACTCTGTAGGAAATTTTTTAAATCTCTCACCTTGTTACAGTTCCAAAAAAAAAAAACAAACCTCTGTTTCTCTTCACACCTCCAGCATTTGCTATTTATCACAGGCAAAATTCTCTTAAGTGTGTGCGAGGTACAGATAGCTATGCAAACACAAGCAAAATTCCTAAACCTTCTGGAAATTTTTGCATATCCAGGAGATGTACAGATGTTCTCCCTTTGTTCCTTTGCATACTGCCTTTCCATTCTTCCTTCCCAATCCTTTCTAACCTCATCGGATTGATTTTCTTATAGATATCTTTCAATATTTTATATGCTCAATTAATTATCACTTTTTAACAGCAATTTCTATTCTAAACTGAAATAAAAATGCTACAAGAGCTGGTCTTTCATTTTGCAGCCTCTTGTCACTTTCTCTTTGCCTATCCTTTTGCTATCAAGCCCCGGTAGTAAAGCAGTCTCTAACCTGCTGCCCAAACATCTGTTTGGCCTCAGCCCACTTGGTTACCTTTCCCTCCCTGGTTATTTGCTCCCCAAACACAGAATCCTTTGCCATTTTTCTCCAGTAAATTCCGCACACCCTTGCCTACATTCTATACCTCATTTCCAGTCACCTCTTTTGCAAAATTCTTTTTTCTCCATTCAGGTGTTAACTTATTCTGTACAGCTGTTATTCTCCTGAAGGACCTGCATTCAAAATTCAGATCTTTGTCATTCTTGAACTCCACCCCGTTTCATCAACACTTTCCACTATGATTTATAAGGGTGGGGGGTTGGCATAATGATTAAGGTGTTTACCTTACAGATGCAAGGTGCAGGGTTTTATTCTTGTCTCGTGTAATAGACTAGGCTTTAAATGGCCAAAAAGAATAGTTAGCCTAGTAATCTATGAACCTACTGTATAACTTTCTGCTCATGTTATATATATGAACCTTAACTGCATAGCTCATAAATATCCCTTAAAATCAGGTAAACCTAAGCAAACTTATTCTACGGGAATAATCAAACTTATCCTACCTAAATCTTGACCTGTTACTCTTTCCAACAGATTCTTTCAACTTTTTATTAACTATGGCCCACATCTTCTCAAATAGTTGATAAAAATGAGCTGACCTGTGTTTAAATCTAAAGGGGCTAAAACCATTTTCACTGCTTTTATCTTCCTATTCATATCCACAATCAAGAGCTCCCAGCTTCTCAGTTTGTGTGTTATCTTCTGTTTAGCCTCTGCCTACATATCCTTAGCTACCATAATTGAATCATTTTAATCCATTCACCTAAATATTTAATCTTATGTCCCCTTAAATGCAGGTATTACTGAAACAGTTCATGCATGGGTACATAGTTTACTGCTATAAGACTTTGTCTTAGCTTCATTTATTTTAAATTCTGAAAAGACTTGACACTATCTCAAAATGTACCACAACACTGAGTTATTATGGAGTACTTAATAAAATCAAAAAAGGATATCTGTGAATAAAGCAAACTTTTCTTTATTATCATACCAGTTTTAACGTTGAATTTGAGAGCCCCTAATTTTCTTTGCCTACCTTGCTCCTCTTTTCAAATTCAGCTTATTGAAGAGGAACCATCCTACATTAATTCTTGCCACTGCCTTTTTATATACTTAACACTACTATTGTATTAGGGAACAGAAGTTCTGCCACTGCCCTAAAAATAAAATCATGGCTGACTATCAAATGCTTTCTTTGCATCATGCCCAAAAACAAACTGGTGTTTTCTTACACTCTGCTTCCCACTGGATCATCACTGTTAATTGTTAATTAATGTTGTCAAATGTTTGCCTCCTCTTTAACAACCACACTGATCCAGTTCTATAAATTTTGGCAATACCTTTGCCATCTTCTTAGCTAGTATATACAAACATTTTATAATCATGGTTTAAAAGTGAAATATATCTATATGAAACTGGGTCAGAAGAGCCTTTACACCCCTTCACTTTTCTTATGTTGGTTTAGCTGATGGTATACATTTTGAATTTATTTAACTGGATTTCTGGTATAACATTGATGTGTGTTTTATTTCTATCTTTGTATGCACTGTATTTCTTCAGATTCATCTCTTAGGCCAAACAATGCTTGGAACAGTCTCTCTCCTGCATTTGCTTGTGGGTATGTAAATTGACTGCTAGGTTAGAGTAATTGCTTTTTGTTGCTATGATAAACGTTTTGCTTCACCTTGGTCACTTCCTGTCTTCTGGCACTGCTTTATTTTCTGTTTGTGGAGTTCATGCTTTCATTTTGTTCAGGATATTTTCAGCTCCCAATTGCAATTTGGAGATTTGTTCATAGGTTCATAAGTGTGTACTAGGCTAGTGGCCCTGGAACCTTTACAAACCTAGCCCATAGGATTACCCTGGCATCGTGCCACCTGACCTTAGTTCCTAGTGCCTCTGTCGAGCAGAGCCACTGCAGTGATCCCTGGGGTGAATTTTCCATTTCCCATCCACTCATCAAGATTTCTCTTGAAGAGGGCCAGTGAGCTGCTCTGCTTGACATGTATGGGAAGTCTATTCCATAGCATGGGCAGTCTCTGGGTTATGAACCTGCCCCTCCAACATGTTCTGTTGATTGTGGTAATGAGGTTGAGGTCTCTGGAGCATGTGGTGTGGAGGGAATGAGATTTCTTTAGGAGTAACATTTCTAACAGAGCTGTGGCTTTGTAAGTCAAGCAGATACCACCTCTAAGTAGGCAATATGAGACAGAGAATAGTTGGAGTTTTTTGAGTCTGTCCTTATAGGACAAGTGTTTAAGGCCTAGGATCCTCTTTGTAAGGTACTTTTCTGATCTCTCCAGTTGTTGCAGGTGTCTAGTGAAGTACATGCCAAATGGAGCACTGTACTCGATTATTGGCCTAATGAGGTAGAGGGGGACAATGACCTCTTTCTTCCTGGATGCAAAACCCTTAGTAATGAGATATGCCACACAGAAGGACTTTCTGACCACAGTGGCAATGTGGTGGTCAAAAGAGAGGCTGCTGTCAACCTGTGTTCCCAGATCTCTTAAAACACCTTCTGTGTTCAGTGGGCTACCATCAATGTGGTAATTCAAGGGAACTGATGATGCATTTTTTGGAATTGAGCTTAAGGCCATGGTTCTGACACCAGTCGTTGGTCTCATTGAAGCCTTTCTGCAGGATGTCAATATCACCTGGGGAGTTAATAATAGCTCCCAACTTGCAATCGTCTGTGAACTTTGTCAGCCAGAGTCCCTTTGGGTTGGCCTGGACTTCAGAGAAGTAGATACCAAACAGAAGAGGACCCAGGACTGAACCCAGTGGGACACCACTCATGACTGGTCCACAGTCTGACTTGGAGTCAGCTACTTTCACACTGTGGGTTCTATCTGTGAGCCAGTTTGCAACCCACCTAGTGATATAGGGGTTGATGCCTAGCTCAGTGAGTTTTTCTATGATTCCTGAGCGGGGAATGGTATCAAAGGCCTTGGCCAGATCAAGGTAGGCTGTATAAACCACCTTGTCTTCATCCACAGCTCTGGTGATTAACTCAAAGAAGTTGGCCAAGTTGAGCAGGCATGATCTACCCTTCACAAAACCAAACAGTGTAGGAATGAGAGTTTGGAGATTGCCTATATCCTTGTTTATTAGGTCCATGATGATGTGTTCCATAGCTTTGCATCTCAGACTCATCAGGCTAATGGGAGATAATTCCCAGGGTCTGTAGTCGCTCCTGCTTTGTGGAGAGGGATGACTGTAGCAGTGCGCCATTCGATAGGGACAAAGCCTGAGGTGAGGCTGTGATTGAACAGGGCGCACAGCTGAGGTGCCAGTTCACTCTGTAGTTCATGTAGAACACAGCCAGGGATATTGGATATTGTCAGGTCCCACAGAAGCTGTATTATTGGCCTTGGACAGTGCTGTTTTTAATCTATGCAGCAGTAATACTGGGTGCCAGGCAATCTACTTTTTTGTGATTGGTCCTTTGGGGGGGGGGGGGTAAAGTTAGCACTTAATCTGTTGGCCAGTATATTGGCAATATCTGTTGGCTCGGTGTAGGAGGCACCATTGTGCAGAAGCTCACAGCAAATCTGGGTATTGCCATGGAGATTCTTTACATAACTACAGAAGGCCTTGTGGTTGTCTTTACTATCTGCTACAATTCTGTTTTCATAGCTAGCTTTAGGGAATTTTATGAGGGATCTCAAATGTTTGTTGAGGCTGATAAGGGAGCTTTTCCAGTCTTGGGACTTCACCTTATTCTGCATCAGTTTCCTCCTCCTGTTGTAGAGTTTGTTTATGGCAGGGGACCACCAGACTGGCTTCCTTTTTTTTTTTTTTTTGAGGAGAGCGTCTTGGTTCTATTGGGTATGGCAAGATCCATGCATTTATGTACGTGTTTGTACAGTGCCACTGGTGTATGATTCGGCATTCATGCAACTATTCTCCACTTGCATGGGTGCTGTGAATTTAGCCACCTCCGTTTTTACGAGCCCAAAGTTAGCTTTGGAGAAGTATTTCTTGGTGGTTACTTTTGTAGGGGGGTGGGAGGGATGTGGATTTCCAAGATGATTAGTTTGTGGTCGGATCTAACCATGGAGGAGTTGACTATTGGTGTAGAGCAACAGTCGCCCATGTTCATAATGACCAGGATAAGGATGTTGCTATCTCTAGTGGGGTTATGAATGAGCTGTTCCAGAGCATTGGAATTAATGAATTCCAGAAAGCATTGGGCAAGTGTATTGGTACACGAGTAGTTTTCCCAGTTAATGGAGGAGTAGTTGAAGTCGCCCAGTATGACAGTGTTGGGTTGGACCCTAACATTCTCCAGGGTGATTAGGAACGTGGAGCTGAGTCTTGGGACATGGTTGGGGACCTATAGCAGGCTATGACCTGAATCGCTGTCTTACCAAATGTTAGCTGCACCTGAAGTATCTCAGATGCTTTGCGTTGGGCTACCAGTCTGGAGGTGTGCACGTCCTTTATGAATATGGAAACACAACCACCTTTGGCGCTTCTGTCCAAATTCTGGGGCCGAAAGGTGTGGAATGAATTATAGCCTGGTAGTGCATGGGGTGCTTTATGCTGCCTTGAACAAGGTCTCTGTTAAAGCACAAATGTCGATGTTCTCCATTTTAAGGAGTGCTTTGAGTGAGTGTATTTTCAGATTTAGACTTCTAGCGTTGAGCAGTGTGACTCTCAGATTGCATTTGTTTGTAGCTGTTATGGTGGTAATTTGGTTTTTGGAAAACCACCTAAAAAAGTCACTACAGGGGTGGCAAGATCCTTGGCCAGTATAAGGAAGCCCAGGGGTGACAGAAGCAGGCCATCTCTGGCAAAGTATCGAGGTATGTCAATCATGTCATCCCAGGCAGACAGATACTGGATCCCCTTAGAATGACACCAGAAACTTAGCCAATTGTTGAAGTTGTGTGAACCCTGAAATTACAAAAAAAAGTATGAAAATACAGAACAACACAAAGTGAAAAGTACAGTTTTGTAACTACCATAAATGTAGATGTTCGAGTGCTAATACAGCTGCAGTCATAACAGATGGGTTCTCCTGCCGTCAGGCGGGTCCTCGGTCGGCCAAATTCCAAAGTCTAGGTCCGGCGTCGGTTGTCGTCGCTTCTTCCCTGACATCAGTGCGACAGGGATATAAAAGAACCAGCCAACGCCATTTTCTTCAGTTTTTCTTGCCCCAGATGTCAGGTGCCCCCAGAAGGAAGGCAATACATAAATTTGTGTAATAAAGCAATGCCATATAATCAAAATACAGTAGTTGCAAGCAAATACACCATAAATGAATACCCCAATCAGGTTGTATGAGGAGGTGTTAGCCAAAAGGCCTGTCCCAAGAGGGGAAGGAGGGAGGGAAAAGTACAGTTTTGTACCTACCATAAATGTAGATGTCCGAGAGACATGCAACTGCAGTCATAACATGTGGGTTGCCCTGCCTCAGGCAGCCCTCGGTCGGCCGGATTCCAAAGTCTGGGTCCGACGTCGGCTGATGTCGCATTTCTCTCCGACGTCAGAGCGGCTGGAGTATATAAGCATCAGCCGACGCCATTTTCTTCAGTGTTTCTTGCCCCAGATGCCAGGTGCCCTCCAAGGAAGGCTGTAATCAAATTGGAAGACAAAAACAGGATTCCAAACAAATACATGAGCAATAAAACAAATACACCATAACAGATATCCCCAGCTGAGAGAGAGAGGGGGATAGGAGTGGACCCTAAGCATAGAGGGGTATGGAGGGAGGGAAAACCAGACTGCAGTTGCATGTCTCTCGGACATCTACATTTATGGTAGGTACAAAACTGTACTATGTCCTTCAAGAATGCAACTGCAGTCATAACATGTGGGTAGAATACCATAGCTTAGCTGGGGGAGGAGGTATGCTCTAGGAGAGTGATGGTGTGGCAATCAAACCCTGCAGGACTGCCGAAGCAAAGCCTGCTCTGGATCTGGAATATAGGGGGAGATTGTAGTGTTTTGAGAATGTATGCACGGAGCTCCATGTAGCAGCTTCTAGAATGTCCTTTGTAGGCACCCCTCTTAAAAATGCTGTAGAGGTGGCTGTAGCTCTGGTGGAATGTGGTCTTACATAGGCTGGAACAGTCTTTCCATGAAAGGAATAACAGAATCTGATGCAATGTCCAATCCATTTAGAAATAGTCTGTTTTGAAATTGCTTTTCCTTGGACTGCAGGGGCGTAAGCTACAAAAAGCTGTTCAGACTTCCTACTGGCCTTGGTTCTGTCCAGGTAGTATCGAAGTTGTCTATGAATGTCCAAGGTATGTAAAAGCCTTTCCCCCTTATTCTCAGGATCGGGGAAGAAGGCAGGCAGATGAATGGCTTGATTTAGAGAAACCCTAGATACCACCTTTGGCATAAAGGAAGGGTTGGCCCTTAATGAAACCCTGTCTCTGTGGAAAATAATAAAGGGTGGTATTGCCATTAGGGCCTGTAGTTCCAAAACCCTTCTTGCTGAGGTAATTGCCAACAGGAAAGCTGTTTTCCATGAGAGGAATTGCCAGTCAACTGAAGCTGCTGGCTCAAAAGGAGGTAGAGTCAGTTTTTCTAAGACAAAATTGAGGTCCCAGGCTGGTACTGGGGCCTTTCTTGGTGGCTTAATGTTCTTGATTCTCCTGAGGAATTGTCTTAGTAAGGGGTGAGAAAAAACAGGAGGATCAGTGTTGTATCTAGCTGAAATGGCAGATGCATGTATTTTTATTGATGAATATGAGAGTCCACTCTGTAACATATCTGCCAAATATTCCAAGATAAGGGGGATGTTCAGTAATGATGCATCATGCCCTTTGCTGGTATTCCAATTGCTGAATCTTTTCCACTTGGCTAAGTAGACCTTTCTGGTGGACGGTCTTCGAGCCTCTGTTAGTATCCGCTGAACTTCCTTAGATAGAGGTAAGCTGAATTTATTTATGGGATCTGCCAGGCTGTTAGCTGCAGAGTCTGAAGGTTTGGATGCAGTGTTCCGAAATTGTGCTGAGTCAAAAGCAGAGGCCACTGAGGGAGGGCCCACCTCCTGGTGTGACATATGCTCCGTAGTAGTGGGTACCAGTGTTGTCTTGGCCAATCCGGAGCTATTATGATTCCCTTGGGCTTCTCTGCTTTGATCTTTAGTAATACTGAGGTCATCAGTGGCAGAGGTGGGAATGCATAGATTGCTAGGGAGCTCCAGTTGAATGAAAGAGCATCTATTTTCCAAGCCTTTGGACGGTATGTCCTTGTGCAAAATTTTGGTAGTAGATGATTGAGGTGAGAGGCAAATAGGTCCACTTCTGGCTTGCCCCATGTTGAAGTGAGTTGTCTGAAAGCCTTCGGATGCAACCTCCACTCGTGTGGATCTGTGAAATTCCTGCTTAGGCTGTCCGTCAACACATTGTCTTTTCCTGGAACAAACTGTGATTGTAACTGGATGTTTAGACTCAGTGATTTCTCCCAAAGCTGCATTGTCAGTCTGCAAAGGGGATAAGAGTGAGTGCCCCCCTGCTTGTTTATGTACCACATCACAGTGGTGTTGTCTGTCCGTATCATTAAGTGACCTTGCTGGAGTTTGTTTTGAAAAGCCTCGATAGCATGCATTACTGCCAGCATTTCCTTTTGATTTATATGCAGATGTGTTTCCTTTGGAGACCATTGTCCTTGTATACATCTGCCTTCCATGTGCGCCCCCCCCATCCGAGGTCTGAGGCGTCTGTAGTCATGGTCTGTGTTATCTGTGGTTTTTTGAATGACAAACCTGTGTTTTCCTTGCTCACCGAAGCCCACCATAGGAATTCCTTTTGTAAGCATGGAATGAGTGGTATAATTGTCTCCAAGTTGTTGCTGTGCTGAGACCAAACGCTTTTTAGGTACCATTGAAGCTTTCTCATCTGTAGTTTTGCTAATGGAACCAGTAGAATGCAGGATGCCATGTAACCCAGGGCCTGTAGGAATCTCCTTGCAGTCATCTGGGTGAGTTTTGCTAAATCTTTGAAGTATTGAGTTAACTTCTCTTGCTTGCCTTCTGTCAGGTAAGCCATTTGAGAGGCTGTGTCTAGTTTGGCTCCTAAGAAGATTATTTGCTGGGATGGCTGCAGTCTTGACTTTTGGAAGTTGACTGTGTATCCCACAGCTTGAAGTAATCGTATGACATATTCCAGATTTTTTGTCAACATCAGTTTATCGTCCGCTTGTATGAGGCAGTCGTCCAGGTACGGGTACATTTGTATACCCTGGAGCCTGCAATGAGCAATTACTGAAGCCAGGCATTTTGTAAACACTCTGGGCACAGTAGATAAGCCAAATGGCAATGCTGAGAATTGATAATGCTCTGGCCCTGCAAGAAATCTGAGGTATCTTCTGCAACTGTGTCTGATAGGGACATGCAGGTATGCCTCCTTGAGGTCCAGAGTAATCAGCCATGACTCCTTGCCCAGCATGGGAAGGAGTTGCTGCAGAGTCAGCATTTTGAACTTTGGTACTATGAGAAAGGTGTGTAATGCGGACAAGTCCAGTATTGGTCTCCATTGAGTTTCTTTTCTTGGAACAAGGAACAGTCTTGAGTAAAATCCCTGTTCTTGTTCTTGTTGTGGAACTCTTTCTATTGCTTTCATTTGAGTTAGCAGAGAGATTTGCTTGATAGCCTCTGCCCTTTGATGTTGTGGTAGATTTGGCATGCCTTGTTTTCTTGGTAGGGTATGAAAATGAAACCTGTACCCTCGGTCTATAATGTCCAAAATCCATTTGTCCTTTGTCAGTCTGTGCCAGTTTTCTGCAAACAGAGATAATTTTCCGCCCAAGGGAGCTTCTTCTTGTTCCCTGGTAGGCGGTAGTAGAGGAAAGTCATTGAGATTGTGGTTGTTGGGCAGGAGAAACCCCTGCGTCACTTCTTTGGTTTCCTGGCTGCCATTGACGTCCCCTGTAAGGGCCTCTGTATTGGCCTCTTCCTTGGCCACGTCTGTTCTTACCCCTTTGAAACTTTTCTGGATTAGGAAAGGACCAGTTTTTTGAAGGCCAGTTCCTACTGAATCTGGGGGGTTGAACCTGGAGGAAATCCTTTACAGTTTGAACTGATTATGCTTTTTCTTCAATGGTCTTCAGCACATCCTTAGCATTTGCACCAAAAAGCTTGTTCTTTTCCAAAGGTGCATCCAGAAGTTTTGCTTTTACACGATCTGGTAGAGGTTGATCTTTTAACCAAGCATGTCTTCGCATCACTGCCCCTGTCATAGCTGCCCTACATGAAGCTTCCAGTGCATCATATCCACACTGCAGGAAGTGATTGCTTACTTGCTGAGTGTTATGTACAGCTTCCTGCAAAGTCTTCCTGTCTAAAGGATCAGGAGAAGCTAGTGTTTTCTGTAAATCTTCTAAGAGATAATCCTGATATTGGAACATATGAAAAAGGCAATTTAAAGCTCTCATAGATAAAGTAGTGGAAGTGTAAACCTTTTACCCCATCTCTCTAAAGATCTTGCCTCCCTGTTGGAGGGCAAAGGATTTTAGAGGTGGAGGCTGAAACTCCTTTAGGCCCCTGTGAAATAGTTTCCAAATCAACAGTATGGGCCCTGAACAAATGGGAATGAGTTTCTGGGACCCTGTAATACCTGTCTGGCTTGGCTGGTGCAGGAGGGAGAGTATCAGGGGTAGCACTAGAATCAGAATACAAATCATCCAGAACATCAAGTACAGGAGGAATAGCTAAGGGCCTGTGCTGAGGCTTCTTAAGGAAAGTCCAAAGGCGTTTCCTGGAATCAGAATATTCTTGGCCCTGCCACTTGAAATGCTCCCTCATGGTGTGCAGAACTTCCCCAAAGGAAACATCCTCAGGAGGGGAGGCCGAAGGGATGGAATCTTCTGCATCTGAGTCCTCATAGGTCTGGAAGAGCTCTTCCTGGCTATCAGAGTGGACAGAGCCCTCAGAGTCTTCATCTGAAGGAGTAGGGTCAGAGGGTTCAACCCAGGGCCTTTTATCAGGAGGAGGCTGGGATGCTCTCTCTGGATGGGTCTGTGAACCTCTAATCATGGAAATTAAATCAGCAGCCATGGACATAATTTGTGTCTCTGGAGTCGGCTGAGGTAAGGATCTTGAAGTAATATGCTTTGTTTTGCTGGCTGCCTTAGCCCTAGTGTAGGCCTTAATAGACATGGCCATAGGAGGCCTGGCAGCTCCACGCAGGAGTGACCTTGTCTACAGCAATGGTCTCGGCATCTCCTCGGTTTCGTATCCGGAGGAAAATCTATAACTGGCGCCGGAGTAATGTCTGGAATCGAGTCGCCGGTACTGCGTGTCTTCGGTTCGAGCGGTGGAGAGACCGCCTCAGAGGGAACCGGAGCACTCGCTAGGTTTTGGCGTGGAGTCGGTAGTAGACGGGCTGAGGATGTCGGTCCCGGTCTTTCGCTTTTGGGAGTTTGCGATGTCGGAAGATCCGACGGCATGGTATAAGCAAATTTATCGCCGAAAAAGTCTTCAGCGAACTCCGCCCGGCACCTGAGAGTGCGCTTGTTGAAGCGAGCACAGGCTACACAGGCCGAGACGTCGTGGTCTGGGCCTAGGCAAGGGAGGCAGTAAGAGTGGAAATCCTTATGAGGTATTTGTTTACCACAAAAAAGACAATAGTTAACTTTTTCAGTAATTTCTGACATTGGCTGAGGCAAGAAAAGGTCCCCAACGGGGTGCTTAGCTTTTTTGATGACTTCGGTATCGTAGAATACAGGAGCTGACCGACCGGCACTTGTGAACTGCTTCTGCTTCGGGCACCGCGCGGCAAGAAAGACTGGAGAAAATGGCGTCGGCTGATGCTTATATACTCCAGCCGCTCTGACGTCGGAGAGAAATGCGACATCAGCCGACGTCGGACCCAGACTTTGGAATCTGGCCGACCGAGGGCTGCCTGAGGCAGGACAACCCACATGTTATGACTGCAGTTGCATTCCTGAAGGACATCCTGGACTGCAGCTGTATTAGCACTCGAACATCTATATTTATGGTAGGTACAAAACTGTACTATGTTCATCGTGCATACAGCTGCAGTTATATCAGATGGGTAGAATCCCAAAGCTAAGAAAGGGGTGGTAGGCACTAGGTGAAACTAGGAGCAGCCAGGATGCCCTGCAAGACTGCAGTGGCAAAGCCTGCTCTAGTTTTGGAGTATAATGGTAGGTGGTAGTGCTTGGAGAAGGTATGTACAAAACTCCGAGTGGCTGCTTCCAAAATATCCTTGGTAGGAACTCCTCTGAGGAAAGCTGCAGAGGTAGCTGTGGCCCTTGTGGAGTGAGATCTGATGCCTGCAGGTACAGTTTTACCATGAAAAGAGTAACAAAAGCGTATGCAGTGGGCTATCCATTTTGAAATTGTCTGTTTGGAAATTGGTTTCCCTTGAGCTCCTATAGCATAGGACACAAAGAGCTGTTCTGATTTTCTGAAAGGCTTTGTTCTGTCCAAATAATAACGCAGCTGTCTGTGGATGTCTAAGGAATGTAGTAGTCTCTCCCCTTTGTTTTGAGGATTAGGGTAAAAGGTAGGTAAGTGTATAGCCTGATTCAAAGCTACCCTGGATACCACCTTTGGCATAAAGGATGGGTTGGTTCGTAAGGAAACTCTGTCCTGATGGAAGATGATAAAAGGCTGCACAGCCATGAGGGCTTGTAGTTCCGATACCCTACGAGCTGAGGTGATAGCCAGAAGGAAAGCTGTTTTCCAGGACAAATATTGCAAATCTGTTGAGGCAGCTGGCTCAAAAGGGGGCAAGGTCAGCTTTTCTAGAATGAAATTGAGGTCCCAAGCAGGTATTGGTTGTTTTCTTGGGGGTTTTATATTCTTAGCCCCTGTGAGGAACTGTCTTAAGAGGGGGTGAGAGAATAAAGATGGATCAGTGTTGTATTCTGCAGAAATGGCTGAGGCATGGATTTTGATGTAGGAGAATGAAAGTCCACTGCTTAGCAGCTCAGCTAGATACTGTAATATTTGAGGTAAATTCAGTTTTCCAGGATTCTGGCCCTTTTTCTCATTCCAGGCACAAAACTGTTTCAAAGCTTTTCTAGTAGACGGCCTTCTGGCCTCCAAAATGACATCCTGCACCTCCTTGGAGAGTAGGGTCTGTTGTGATGTTAAGGAATCTTCCATGTGGCCAGATTGAGTGTTTTCAGCTGACTGTGAAGAGTTTTGAAGCTGTGCTGAGTCAGAAGAAGAGGCATTAGAGGTAGGGTCCATGGAGGGGAATGCGTCAGGCTCCTCAGGAGTGGGTACCAGTGCTGTCTTGGCCAGTCTGGAGCAATGAGAATCATTTTTGGTCTGTCTGCTCTGGTTTTTAACAGAACTTTGGGCAGCAGAGGAAGAGGTGGAAAGACATAAACTGTCATTGTTGTCCAACTGAAAGAGAGAGTGTCCACTCTCCAGGCCTTTGGATGAAAAGTCCTTGAGCAGAATTTTGTCAATTGGTGATTTTTGTGGGAGGCAAACAGATCTATGTCTGGCCTTCCCCATGCTTGAACTATCTTTGTAAAAACTTGAGGATGCAACTTCCATTCGTGTGGATCTGTCATATTTCTGCTTAGGTTGTCTGCAAGCGTGTTTTCCTTGTCTGGCAAGTACTGTGCTTGAAGTTCGATTTGTAATTCCAGAGCCATGTTCCAAAGTGACATGGCCAGCCTGCATAGGGGGTATGAATGGGTTCCTCCCGGTTTGTTTATGTACCACATTACTGTGGTGTTGTCTGTCCTTATCAATAGTTGACCTGGATGCAGAAGGTCTTTGAAAGCTATAATAGCATTTATTACTGCTAGCATTTCCTTTTGATTGATGTGAAGGTGCTTTTCTTTTTGGGACCATTTGCCCTGAATGCACCGATCTGTCATGTGCGCCCCCCAGGCGTAGTCCGAGGCGTCTGTTGTGATGACTTGATTTGCTTGAGGCTTGCAGAATGGGAGACCTGTGTTTGTTTGGCATGCTTGAACCCACCACAGAAATTCCTTTTGAAGACATGGAATTAGTGGTATTATTGTTTCCAAACTAAACTGTGGCTGTGTTGAGACCATAGGTTTTTCAGGTACCATTGAAGTTTCCTCATATGCAGCTTTGCACATGGGATTAGTAGGATGCAAGATGCCATGAATCCCAGAGCCTGCAGGATTTTCCTTGCAGTCAGCCTGGTGAAATTTGCTACTGTTCTGAAGTATTGAGTTAGTTGCCCCTGCTTCTCTGGTGTGAGGTAGGCCATCTGAGAGTTTGTGTCCAAGTTGGCACCCAGGAAAATTATTTTCTGAGAGAGTATTAGCCTTGATTTCTTTTTGTTGACTGTGTATCCCAGAGAATTCAACAACATTATTACAAAAGCCAGATGTTTCAGAAGTATGTGCTTGCTGTCCGCTTGGATCAGGCAGTCATCCAAATATGGGTATATTTGTATCCCTTGCAGTCTGCAGTAGGCAATTACTGATGCCAGGCATTTTGTGAATACTCTTGGCGCAGTAGATAAGCCAAAGGGCAATGCAGAGAATTGATAATGGGTTGAACCTGCAAGAAATCTGAGGTATCTTCTGCAATTTTGTCTGACTGGGACATGTAGGTATGCCTCCTTGAGGTCCAATGTTACCAGCCAAGACTCCTTGCCCAGCATGGGAAGAAGCTGCTGTAATGTGAGCATCTTGAATTTTGGTACAAGTAAAAATGTGTTTAGGATGGATAGGTCCAAAATAGGTCTCCAATCTTTTCCCTTCCTTGGTACCAGGAATAGTCAGAAATAAAAACCTTGACCTTGTTCGTGAGAAGGTACCTCTTGAATAGCTTTCATGTCCATGAGATCTGAAATTTGTCTTTGTGCCTCTGCCCTTTGATTGTGTGGCAGGTTTGGCATGCCTCTCATTTTTGGAAGGGTGTGAAAATGAAATCTGTAGCCTCTGTTTATAATGTCCAGGATCCATTTGTCTTTTGTGACAATATGCCAATTTTTTGAAAATAATGCCAGTTTTCCGCCTAAGGGTGCTGCCATTTGAGCCTTGCTTGGCATGCAAAGGGGAAAGTCATTGGGCTTGCTTTCTGAATGGCTGCGAACTATCCTCACCACCTCTTTGTGTAGCAGCTTGCCATTGTCTGCCTCTAAACGATCCTTGAGATTGCCCTCTGCCTGTA
The DNA here is from genome assembly GCF_019279795.1 of Protopterus annectens. Classification (NCBI taxonomy): domain Eukaryota; kingdom Metazoa; phylum Chordata; order Ceratodontiformes; family Protopteridae; genus Protopterus; species Protopterus annectens. The sequence continues at coordinate 634,186,659 of NC_056750.1, forward strand.
TCTACCTCTTTGGGGTCTGTCCGTGGCTGGAAAGAACCAATTTTTGGAAGGCCAATTTCTACTGAAACGTGGAGGTTGTACCTGTAGAAAATCTTTCACTGTTTGCATTGATTTAGCCTTTTCCTCCATTTTCTTTAATACCTCCTCAGCTTTAACACCAAATAATACATCCTTTTGTAGAGGGGCATCTAGTAATTTAGCTTTGCTCCTTGAGCCAGGCATGTCTACGTATGACTGATCCTGTAACAGCAGCTCTACATGAGGCCTCTAGAGCATCAAAACCGCATTGCAAGGTATGTTTACCCACTTGTTCTGCACTATGCATCAAATCCTGCAACTCCTTCAAGTCTGGTTGTTCAGGTTGTGACATTTTACTTCTCAACTGTGATAACAGAAACTGTTGGTACTTTAACATATGGAACTGGCAGTTTAATGCCCTCATGGTTAAGGTGGCCGAGGTGTATACCTTTTTTCCCCACCTTTCTACGGATCTGGAATCTCTCTCGGAAGGTAATGGATTTTTAGCAGTGGAGACCTTAATTCCCTTGGGGCTCTGTGAGATAGTTTCTGGGTCAGCCGCATGGCTTTTGTATAAAAATTGGTGAGAGTCAGGAACCCGGTAGTACCTGTCAGGCTTGACTGGGGCTGGAGGTAAGGAATCTGGGTTAAGGCAGGCCTCCGAGTACACATCATCTAGTATGTCTAAGACAGGAGGTATAGCCAGAGGCCTGTGCTGAGTTAGCAAGAGAAAATCCCTAAGCCTTTTCTTGGAATCTGAGTACTCTTGGCCTTCCCAGTGGAAGTGTTCCCTTAAGGTATGCAAGGTTTCCCCAAATGAGTAATCCTCTGGGGAGGAGACAGAGGGAATGGACTCCTCTGCATCAGAATCTTCAAAAGGGGAGTAAGAATGTTCCTGTTCATCAGAGTGCTCTGAAATAATGGAGGCCTGGTCAGAGGAGGGGATTCTTCCTCCACTCTGGGCCTTTTGCCCGGGGTTGTGAACCCCTGATAAGAGTAATTAAATCCTCAGCCATTTTAAGCATCTGTTTTTTAGGCATGAGGCCTGGAGAAGGGCCCTGTGTAACTTGTCTCTTAGAATGCATGGCTGCTTTAGACTTAGTGAAAGCCTTGATGGAAAAAGAAGAGGAAGGTCTGAAGACACCTTGAGAGGAGGCAGACCTGTCTACATTTTGAGATTCACCACCAAGAGTGGCTTCGGTATCTGTAGTCGGGGTGTGGGCCAAGGAGCCTGCGACCTCGGGCACAGAAGACACCGCCAATGAAGTGTCGTCGGTAGGCAGGGGCTGCGTAGGCGCCTCACTGAGAACCGGACCACCTGTAGTCGGCTTTGGCGGGATGTCGGTAGAGGCCGCGGACCTCGTGTGTCGGTCCTTATCTTTGCGTTTTTTAGACAAAACTGGAGTCGGAGTATCCAACGACATAATATCGTTAAATTTTTTGTCAAAATAGTGCTGGGCGAACTCCGCCCGACGCTTAATAGTGCGTTTGTTGAATGTAGCACAAAAACGACAGACCGAGACGTCGTGGTCTGGGCCTAAGCAAGGAATGCAGAGGGAATGAAAATCCTTATGCGGTATTTGCTTCCCACATGAAATACAATTATTAACTTTGTCTGACATCGGTCTGAGGCAAGAAAAGTTTCAACGGGTACTTAGCTTTCAAGAAGACTTCGGTTGCAAAATTTTCGTAATTTCAGGAGCTGGCCGACCGGCACTTGCGAACTGCTTCTGCTTCGGGCACCGCACGGCAAGAAAGACTGAAGAAAATGGCGTCGGCTGGTTCTTTTATACCCCTGTCACACTGACATCAGGGAAGAAGCGACGACAACCGACGCCGGACCTAGACTTTGGAATTCGGCCGACCGAGGACCCACCTGACGGCAGGAGAACCCATCTGTTATGACTGCAGCTGTATGCACGATGAACATCTTAACTGTTCTCCTTTAATATTTATTCATTTTATTTCCAGGGGCAAGTGTATCTGTAACCCTTAAACAGATATATCCCAGCTCTGACAGTGACATACCTCCAAGGTAGGCCAATACTTGAGAAATGACAATCTCAGGCTTAGTAAATGTAACATGCATTTTCGGTCATTGATTCTTGCTCTTCCAGGACTAAGTAACAAGTCTCTGTATATCAACTATTACCTTGTTTAACCTTACTGGATGCATTTCACTGCTCCTGATCAAGAAATGCACTTACATTTCAGTTTTTAGTGTTTCTATTTATTTATTTGACTTATTTATCTATTGCTTTTGTCGATCAAAACAGTCTGTCTAGGCAAGCAGCCTCTTTTCAGTGGAGGCCTACTGAGAAAAATTGCACAATTAGAAAAGACTTTGTTACATAGAAAAGAAATGAAAAAAAATATATTACCTTGTTACATACAGTACAAAGGTAAATATCACACAAGAGCAGTGAAGATTAGGCTACATATAAGACAGGAAAAACAGAATTATATCAAATACAAGAATTATATTCATACTCCAAAGGTAAAACTAATGCACAAATTATATTTATACATGTATTACATTTGCATTATATGATTAATCATACATCAAAACACATTTCTACTAGGTCAATGAGAAAATACAAGTAGATTTTAAGTTTCAAGCTTAACACACAGATAATAGTGACAAAGTCTAACTCGTGCATATGTTAATGCATGAAAAGGTGGTGTGCGTAATAAAATGAAAAGGTGGAGTATAGTAGCAGTGTGCTAAGAAGGAACCGTGTTACAAAGCAGGAGCATAACAAAGAACCGAATTCAGGAGACAGAGTAGTACAGGATGGTGAGAGTGGCAAAGGATATGCAGATGGGCTACTGAAGTGCTGCTTTTGACAAATTCTGACAGGAGGTGAAAGGAGTATTAACTTGGGTTTTGAGCGTTATACTGTTATGGGATAAAAAGTTGCTGAGGCTGTTAACATGGACAGAGCCACTGTTTAGGTTAGTTTTAAACATTGTTAGTTTGTGTACCTGTTTAAGGGAAAGTGGTAGTTCATTCTATAGAGTGAATAAATAGTATAAATATAAGAAGTCTCCTCCTGCATTTTGTAATTTACTAAACTGTTAATATTTAATTACTTATGTGTAGGGTTTATGGGTTGGTAGTAGATCCCAAATGATTTCACTTTTTGTGGCTTATGCATGAGGTTATGGGCTGTAACTAGCTGAAAGTATATGAGGTGCTGAAGTAATTACTATAAGATACGTTTAATTTGTGACATAGTCCTGTTTCTGCTTTGTTTCCTTTTTTTATCATTATGCACACTTACTAATGTACTTCAGTTGTGGATGCATATTTCTGGTGTTGATTTACTAGTCTGACTTTTATTTCTGGAGAACTTAAGTGTGTCAAAAAAATGAACAGTGAATTCTTTGGAGAAAACAAAACTGAAGAAATTTTTATTGTCATTTAAGTGCTTTCAGCCTTTATTAACAGACTTCGTCAGAACAGTTAATCATCCACAAATAATAGTATTTAAACAGTAAACATCAAGTGTCAAATTAAGTCACATGATCTTTTATGCATAAAAAAGAATTACAGTAAACATCAAGTGTCAAATAGGTTCATAGGTTCATACTAGGCTATCTGCCCAAGGGCATTTATAAGCCTAGCCCAGAGTTTTGTGGCTTTCGCCACCCCCTTTAGTTTGGAGGATACTTTGCCCATTATTTTGCTGTGCCTCTGTCAAGCAGTGACACTGAGATAATCCCTGGGGTATATCTGCGATCTCCCATCCACTGGTCAAGATTTCTCTTGAACAAAGCCAGCGAGGTGCTCTGCCTCACATGTACTGGGATTTTGTTCCACAGCATAGGGAGTCTCTGAGTGATGAATCTGTCCCTCCAGCACGTCCTATTAATAACCGTGTCAAGATTTAAGTCTCCCGCCCTTGTAGTTCTGAGGGATCTAGATTTTTTGAGGTGAAGCATGTTCATCAATTCTGGGTTGGACATGGCCTTGTATGTCAGGCACAGGTCACCTCTGAGCAGACGGTAAGCGACTGAATAGAGCTGGAGTTCCTTCAGTCGGGCAGCATAGGACATATTTTTGAGACCCTTTATCCTTTTGGTGAGGAACTTTTGGGGCCTTTCCAGTTGCTGCAGGTGTCGTGTCAGATACATTCCAAATGGGGTATTGTACTCAATCATTGGTCTGATGAGTGATGAGTACAGGGGGACGATGACCTCCCTTGATCTAGATGTGAATCCCTTCATGATCAGGTGGGCAATGTAGAAGGTTAAGTCACATGATCATTTATACATAAAAAGCATTGTTCGTTCAATAAAATATCAACAATGTTGGTAAGAAATGGAAAACTATAAAAAGAAATATGAATTTTTATTTTACATTTGTTGACTGGGAATGTCCGACTAAGCTACTGCCCTTTTCCAGCGGAGACTCAGGGAGAAAAGCTCCAGAACAAAAATATACACTCATAAAATGACATATACAAATGATATATACAAGAATATTAGAGAATTACAGTTTAATTACAGTACTAATATACCTTCTATACAACTTAAAAAAACTAGAGGGTGGTTTTCATACTAGTAAATAAACATCACCTATGCATCAAAAAACTATTAAATATGTTATGAAGGACATTATTTCATAAAATTATTTTAGTAAAATTCCCCTAAAATACTTCTGCTCACTTCATAGTTCTACTTGACTTGCTTGTCACTACAGCTTAGCCACTCCTAGCTTGTGCACACTCTGTAAACTGTAATATTCACCTAAACCAGGGGGTATCTGTATTCAATTTCCATTGTCATGTTAACAGCTTAGCCACTCCTAGCTTGTGCACACTCTGTAAACTGTAATATTCATCTAAACCAGGGGGATATCTGTATTCAATTTCCATTGTCATGTTAATTCTTTACATCCCAGATTCATTTCCAGAAGAACCCCACCCACTGCCCTGAGACCAATATTGTTTTTTTTCTACAACTGTGAACATAAATTTTATGAAATTATCATGTTGTTAGGAGTGTTTACTAAGTGAACTTTTACTGACTATTTTATAAATGTTGTAATTGCTGTAATTGTGCTCATAGATTCCTTCTCCGAAGGATCTCTCTGTTATACAGAGGTAGAATACATCACAGATGTTCCTAGTACAAATATATATCACACCTTTACTTCTACAATTTGCCCTAGTATTTTATGTGTGGCAAAACATTTTGAAAACCTGACCTTCATATTTTATGTTTATGTAAGCAATAATGCCCAACAGGGTGTGTGTTACTGTGTAAATAACGTCCACCCATGAGGTGTTATGAGGCCCAACGCTTAAGACACTCCTAGTAGGGCATTATTTTACACAGTAGCATACACCTTGGAGGGCATTACTGAGCTTAGAAAATGAGGCTGTATTCAAAACTGTCGTGTTTTACTTATGTTTTTTTTTACATATTTTTGACATAAAGTAGTTCCTCTGCCTAATGTTTCAGACTTGCTGCAGTGTATGTAAATAGTGGCAAAGGAAGTATTTTAAAAACAAAATATAACATGTTAAAGAAATATCCAGATATTTACTTCCTTTTTATTTTTTTTTGTGGGGGGGGGGGGGGGGATTCCCTTAATATGCTGTTTGTTGCCAGTCATTGAGGATTGAAATCACTACATAATGAAAACATTTGCGTTTCACACTATTTCCTACAGAAAATGCATGCTAAAACAAATGCTTTTATTCAAGCAAATTTGTAATTTTACAAGTGCAATATTTACCTGTTTTTTTTTCCGAGCCTTCGTGCTCCATTTCTTGAGCTAAGAGGTGGAGAGGTATGCAAACCTCTTAACTGGTGCTGTCACTCCTAGATCTTAGCCCCCATCAAAAGAAAGACCATTGTGATTCGGAAAATACATGCGAACACAAATCTTGTTATTCAAATTTTATGAGTAACATCTGTTCTTATTTTTGAACCTTTGTACCCCCTTTACTTTACGTTGTATCCAGACACCTTCAGCTAAGAGGTCAAAAGGTATGCAAACCTCTTAAATGCTTCTGCTGAACTGTCGCTCTCTCTCAAGCTTCACAAACATACATAAATGCAAACACACACATACACAAACACTTTTGTTCTCATTCACAGATGCATGCACAGAGAGAGAGAGAGAGAGAGACACACACACACACAGACACACACACACGTACATACTAATTTCTTTTACTTTTACACTTACTAAACAGCAAAAGCGCTCACACTCTCATGCACGTACACACACACACACACACACACACACAATGACACACACATACACACACAATGACACACACATATAAACACTTTCCTGGGTTTTTTTGTGTGATTTTTTTTTTGATACTTGCTGAACAGCAAAGGTAAAATAAAATAAATAAAATAATGGCAGCCATTAGCTTTCTTTCAGTCCAAGCTCCATGACAACTTAATATGCTGCCATGAAGAGGTGGACTCATTTTTCAGATGGCATTATTTATATATTAACACACAGCTGGGGAAGGTTCATTCTCTAATCAGGGTGCCGATGAAGTGGTCAACCATTCTCTAAAAACATACACTATCTGCACAAGTCACATTTCTAACAGGTTACATAGTTGGTTCCCGCATTTTTCAAACTGTTGCCAAGCAATTCAAATAAGTTAGTTAAATGTAAGGAAGGACCTCTTGCAAATACATACAAAGGATTGTCTATAATAGATTTAACTGGTTTGTATGATGCATTTTACCCATTTACTGTTATTATTAAAAGGTAAAACCATTGCTCTCTCAAAAGTATCCTTGTTTGTCATTTTTAAAATAAATTTAAAGCAATCCTTACTCCTCTCAAATACTTCTGCTTTAATTTCCTACAATAATTTTTTAAGATATACCCTTTCTTTGAATATTTGCATCCGAAATTCTATCTGGATCAAAAACTTTTGGTCTTTGCAAATTATCCTTGACAGCTATAGCAAATGGCCCTTGACCAATTTTTTTTTTTTTTTGTGCTTAAAGTGGTGACATCTATGGAAATGTAAACAAGAATTTGAAAACATTTTCTTTATATACATATCAGAAATAAACTTGTTGATCCCCTATCTTTAATAATCACTGCATCTAAGTAATATATCTCATCACTAGAATAAGTGTATACAAATTTCAAAAAGGGTGTGGTTCAATTTGATAATGCTATACATTCAAAAAAGGAGTTAACATCCCTTGCTCACATTAAAAAATATATCATCCAAGAATCGGAAATACATCTTCCATTTGTTCTTGTGTTCAGATTAAAACATGTAGTCTTCCTAATACCAAAGGACAATACTGGCTTATAAGTGGGCACACACTACCCCATTAGTACACTCTTTCAATAAACACAATTAGATTGTAGAACAAAATACATCCCCTGTTCTAGTACTGAAATGTCCAATGTGGATAAGTCTGTATGTTTTGGGATCATGTCACTGAATGGGTCTATATATGGTATTACAGAGAAAGTAAAGTTGTCTAGTTGGACTTGCCTGCAACATTGTTGCAGTAGCCTTTAGGCTATATGGGTTGTTTCCTCCCTAGGAAACAACAGGCCAGCTTCAAAAAGCAACCCCCCCATCACAGACACACACACGGGCACACACACACACACGGGCACACACACACCTTCACTCTAACTGATAACTGGCTAATCTCAAGAGGAAAAATCAGTAATCAAGAGTGAAGATTTCTTCAGGACTTTCTTGCCCATACAGAGAGAGAAGAGCCTGACCATCCTGAATCAATCAACCAACAATAAAGCATATATAAAGCAGAAACAAAGAAAACACTACTTTATCTCCCAATTATGACTAACTGCAAGAATGGTGTGGTGGTGGAAGGTGAGTGAAGCTATTGCAGCAGTGTGGAATTCAGACATCTACTGTTATGGGTAAGTGTAAAGTACAGTTTTGTACCTACCATAAATGTAGATGTCCGAGTGTATTCACTGCTGCAATCATTACACTTGGGTTATCCTGCCGTCAGGCGGTCCTGCAGTCGGCCAGAGTTCCAAAGTCTTGGCCCGGCGTCGGTTGCTGCCGCTTCTTCCCTGACGTCAGTGTGCCAGGGGTATACAAGATGCAGCAGACGCCATTTTCTTCAGTTTTTCTTGCCCCAAATGTCAGGTGCCCCCAAATAGGTACGCAATACATACTGCTAATAAAACATACATAAAAAATAATACCAAAAAGTTCGGTTACCAGCAAATACTCCACATAGGTAGTATAGGGTAGAAAGGTATGGATAAGTCCCAGCTAAGAAAGAGAGGATGGAGGGAGGGTAACCTGGACTGCAGCAGTGAATACACTCGAACATCTACATTTATGGTAGGTACAAAACTGTACTATGTTCATCGTGTTTCACTGCTGCAGTCATTACACTTGGGTTGAATCCCAACGCTGAGGAAGGGTGGCTGGTTCTATAGAGGATTTGGGGTGGCTATGAGGCCCTGCCGCACTGCAGTGGCAAAGCCAGTTCTGGATTTAGAATAGAGAGGCAGGTGATAATGTTTGGTAAAGGTGTGCATAAACTCCAAGTTGCAGCTTCCAAGATATCTTTGGTAGGTACTCCTCTAAGACAGGCAGTAGAAGTGGTAGTTGCCCTGGTGGAATGTGGTCTAATGTTACTAGATGCAGGTTTCCCATGCTGTGTGTAGCAGAACCGGATACAGTGCCCTATCCACTTTGAAATGGTCTGCTTTGAAATAGCCTTTCCCTGTGATCCTGCAGCATATGCTACAAACAATTGCTCAGTTTTCCTGAGAGCTTCTGTTTTGTCCAAGTAGAAACATAACTGTCTGTGTATGTCCAATGAATGCAGGAGTCTCTCCCCTTTATTCTGGGGATTTGGATAAAAAGTTGGCAAGTGAATAGTTTGGTTAAGAACAACACTGGATACCACCTTTGGCATAAATGAAGGGTTTGCTCTTAGAGAAACCCTGTCTTGGTGAAAAATGATGAAAGGCTCCACTGCCATTAGTGCCTGTAACTCTGTGACTCTTCGTGCTCAGGTTATTGCCAGAAGCAGAGCAGTTTTCCATGACACATTTTAATTCTGCTGCATTTGCTGGCTCAAAAGGAGGTAAAGTTAGTTTTTCCAAGAAGAAATTGAGGTCCCAAGTTGGTGTTGGTGCTCTCCGGGGCAGTCTTATGTTTTTAGCCCCTCTGAGGTACTGCATTAGCAATGGATGAGAAAAAATAGGAGGATCTGTGTTGTAATGAGCCGAGATGGCAGAGGCGTGTATCTTAATGGATGAAAAGGATAGGCCTTTGTCCAGCATCTCAGTTAAATATTGTAATATCTGAGGAATATTTGGGACAAGAGGGTCAAAGCTTTGAGCCTGGTTCCAGGCACAGAATCTCTTCCACTTTTCTGAATAGGATTTCCTGGTGCTAGGCCTCCTGGCCTCCAAATTGACATCCATAACAGCTTTAGAGAGAGGTGTTTTCTGCTTGACTAAGGAATCTGCCATGCAGCCAGATTTAAGGTTTTGAGCTGGCTGTGCAGGATCTGATTGTTTTGTTGAGTCAGAAGATGCGGAATTTGAGGTAAGATCCATGGTGAACCTTGAGCTAAGTTCCCAAGATTGGGTACCAGTGCTGGCGTGGCCAGTCTGGGGCAATCAGGATCATTTTGGCTTTTCGTGTCTGGCTTTTAGGAGTACCTTTGAAAGGAGAGGCAGTGGTGGGAAGGCATACACTTGTAGGCTTTTCCAGCTGAACGAGAGGGCATCTACTTTCCATGCTTGTGTGTGTGGTAAGTCCTTGTGCAGAATTTCTGTAGTTGGCAATTCATTGGGGAGGCAAAAAGATCTATGTCTGGGCTCCCCCATTTTTGTGTTATCATGCTGAATACTTGTGGATTTAATTTCCACTCGTGAGGATCCATGATGTTTCTGCTTAAGTCGTCTGCCAGAGTATTTTTCTTTCCTGGCAGGAATTGTGCTTGCAGATGAACTTGATAGGTTATAGCTGTGTTCCACAAGGTCATGGCTTGTCTGCAGAGGGGATAAGAATGAGTGCCCCTTTGCTTGTTTATGTACCACATAACTGTGGTGTTGTCTGTCTTTAGTAATAGTTGTCCTGGATGCAGAAGGTCCTTGAAAGCTGTTAGGGCATTTTGTACAGCTAGCATCTCTTTTTGATTGATGTGAAGATGCATTTGGTCTGCGGCCCACTTGCCCTGAATACATTTTCCTGCCATGTGTGCTCCTCAGGCGTAATCCGAGGCATCTGTTGTTAGTGTCTGCCTGGCTGTGGGTACAGTGAAAGGCTGACCCTTGTTGAGGTGACATGCCTGTGCCCACCATTGAAACTGATGTTGTAGGCAGGGAATGAGTGGTATTACTGCTTCCAAACTGTGACAGTGTTGAGTCCAAACACTTTTTAGGTACCATTGTAATTTCCTCATATGCAGTCTGGCATATGGTATTAGTAGTATGCAGGATGCCATGAACCCCAAAGCCTGCAGAATTTTTCTTGCAGGGAGTTGGGTTTTTGTTGCCATCAACTGAAAATACTGAGTCAGTTGTCCTTGCTTGTCTGGCGTGAGATAAGCCATCTGGGCCATTGTATTTAAGCTGGCACCCAGGAATATTATCTTTTGTGAGGGCACTAGTTTTGACTTCTTTTCGTTTACTGTGTACCCTAGGCAAATTAGCAATCTTTTTACAAACGCCAGATGCTTTAGAAGAATGTCCTTGCTCTCTGCTTGAATAAGGCAGTCGTCCAAGTATGGATATATTTGAATTCCTTTTTGTCTGCAAAATGCAATTACTGGTGCCAGGAATTTTGTAAAGACCCTGGGCACAGTAGATAAGCCAAAGGGCAGCGCAGAGAATTGGTAATGCATTGAACCAGCTACGAATCTGAGGTATCTTCTGCAATTTTATCTGATAGGGACATGCAGGTATGCCTCTCTGAGGTCCAAAGTAACAAGCCAAGCCTTCCTGCCAAGCATGGGAAGAAGCTGCTGAAGTGTCAACATTTTGAATTTTGGAACATCCAGGTAAGAATTTAGAGTAGAAAGGTCCAGTATGGGTCTCCAGGCATTGTCCTTTCTGGGGACCAGGAAAAGTCTTGAATAAAATTCTTGTCCTTGTTCCTGTTGTGGTACTTTTTGAATAGCTCTCATGTCCATGAGGGCTGCAATTTGTTTTTGTGCCTCTGCCCCTTGATTTTGTGGCATTCTGGCATTCCTTTTAGCCTTGGTAAAGTGTGAAAGTGGAACCTGTAACCCTGAGACACAATATTCAGAACCCATTTGTCTTGGGTGATTATATGCCAATTTTGTGAAAAAAGTGCTAATTTTCCCCCTAAGGGAGCTGCCAAAAGGTAAGTGCTTGGCATTTGAAGGGGGAAGTCATTGGGACTGTTTCCTATAAGGTTGTGACTTGTCTTTCCCTCCTTTTGGGGTTGAAGCACCCCACTGTCGTGGTATGTAAGAGCCCTGGGGCTGAGATCTGCCTCTTGGGCATCTGTATCTGCCTCTTTGTGGTCTGTCTGACACTGGAAAGGACCAATTTTTTGAAGGCCAATTTCTGCTAAATCGAAGTGGCTGTACCTGTAAGAAATCCTTCACTGTTTGCATAGATTTTGCCTTATCCTCCATTTTCTTTAATACCTCTTCTGCCTTAACACCAAATAAAATATCCTGCTATAAAGGTGCATCCAATAATTTTGCCTTAACATGATCAGGTAAACCTTGTTCTTTTTACCAAGCATGCCTTCAAATCACAGATCCTGTAACTGCTGCTCTACAGGAAGCCTCTACTGAATCAAAACCACATTGCAGAGTATGTTTTCCCACTTGTTCAGCTGCATGCAATAAATCCTGCATTTCTTTATAGTCAGGATGTTCTGAACTTGTAAGCATTTTCTGTTTTAACAGGGACATTAAATATTGTTGGTATTTAAGCATGTGAAACTGGCAATTTAAAGCTCTCGCTGCTAAAGTTGCAGAGGTGTAAACTTTCTTCCCCCATCTGTCTAATGCTCTAGAATCCCTGTCAGAGGGAACTGGATTTTTAGCCGTGGAAGCCTTTACCCCTTTGGGACCCTGGGAAATAGTTTCTGGGTCAACAACAGGGTTTTTATAAAGAAATTTGTGAGAGTCAGGGACTCTGTAGTACCTGTCGGGCTTGACTGGAGCAGGGGGCAAAGAATCAGGATTTAAATTGGATTCAGAGAACACATCATCCACAACATCTAACACTGGCGGAATAGCAAGGGGCCTGTGCTGAGGCAACAAAAGAAAGTCTCTGAGCCTTCTCTTGGATTCTGAGTAATCCTGGCCCTCCCAGTGGAAATGCTCCTGCATGGTATGTAAAGTTTCCCCAAAAGAGTAATCCTCAGGAGGAGAGGCTGAAGGAATTGATTCTTCAGCATCAGAGTCCTCATAGGGGGGTAAAGAGTATCCCTGGTCTGAAGAGGAATCAAAAGAAATGGAAACCTGGTCAGAGGAATCATAGTCTGTATCCTGCCTAGGGGCCTTTTTATCAGGAGGGGGATGGGAACCCTGATCAGAGTAGTTAAGTCTTCGGCCATTTTGAGCATCTGTTTTTTAGGCATGGAGGCCTGTCCAGGTGAATGCTGTACTTACGTCTTTGTCTTTAATGGAGTTTTAGACTTTGCTGTAGTTTTGATGGTAAGCTCTGAAGGTCTGAAAACACCCTCAGAAGCCGATGGCTGCTCAGCGGCTCCGGACCCATCTAAGGGGTTAGTTTCCGTAGGCCCAATACCTTGAGTATCCAGAGGCCTAGACATCTCCACATGGGAGTCAGAGGTGGCCTGTGGCTCTGAGGTAGCGGGTGTCAGGGGCTGTGAAAGTGCCTCACCGAGAACCGGCTACTGGCCTAGAAGAGGCTTTGTCAGTTTTGGGCCTCGGATGCCTGCCCTTATCCTTGTCTTTGCGTTTTTTGTGTATTCCGGTCGTCAGTTCTGACGGCATGGTATAATTGAACCTTCGGCCAAAGTAATGGCAAGCAAAGTCAAACCGACGTTTAATAGTGTGCTTGTTAAATATAGCACAAAACCGACAACTAACTAGTGACGTCGTGGTCTGGTCCTAGGCATGGAATACAGTAAGAATGAAAATCCTTATGAGGTATTTGCTTCCCACAAGAAATACAATTATTAACTTTTACTGACATCGGTCTGAGGCAAGAAAAAGTTTCCCCAACGGGGTACTTAGCTTTACTGAAGACTTCGGTTCTGAAATTCGAATTGAAAATCTCAGGAGTTGGCCAACCGGCACTTGCGAACTGCTTTTGCTTTGGGCACCGCGCGGCAAGAAAAAATGAAGAAAATGGTGTCGGCTGCATCTTATATACCCCTGGCGCACTGATGTCAGGGAAGAAGCGACAGCAACCGACGCTGGACCAAGACTTTGGAACTCTGGCCGACTGCGAGACCGCCTGACGGCAGGATAACCAAAGTGTAATGACTGCAGCAGTGAAACACGATGAATATCATTCATTCACAAGTAGACTGTGTTCAGCATTCCCATTTGCTGCAGTAGCCCTTGGGCTATACGGCTTATCCAACCCAGGAGGAGAAAGAATATGGATCCAGAAGCCCATGGATAATGGTCCTAGCAAACCTAGACCTGGACCCCAAAAAGGAATCTAGTTTGTAATGCTTAATAAATGCACAGAGGACCACGTAGTTACCTCTAGAATGCTTCAAGAGTCCACCCCTTTCTAGTATGCCATCAAAGAAGACAAGGCCCTAGTATAATGTGCACTGATACTGCCTGGAATGGATTTGGCATGGTGGGAATAACAAAATGCAATAGCTCAAGACAACCACCTGGAAATTGTCTATCTACACATGGGGGTATTCCTTTTTTGCTGATCAGATTTTGTAATGGCTTAATTATGCAGAGTTAATACCTGTGGTGTTTATGCACATCTAGAATATCTAGAATCCTTTCTCCCCGTTTTTTATGTTCTGGATAGAAGAGTGGGAGACTGATAGCCGATTTAAAGTAAATTCTGAAACCACTTTGGGCAAGAATAAGAGAGTTTGTTCCTTTGGAAATGAGATAGGCTCACCCATCACAAGACCTTGCAACTCAGATAGATATTCTTCTTGCAGATATCAGAGCAATGATGAGTAAATTTTTTGAAGAATGTTAAATCACCTTGATCGGCAAATTCAAAAGGCGATACAGCCAATTTCTCCAGCACAAAGTAGAGATCCCGAAGAGAAGCAACATGTTTATGAAGTTACCTCAGGCATAAAACTTCTTTCAATAACTGCTTCTCAGAAAACAGAGGAGAAAGAGGAGGATCCATTGGCATAAATGCTAAAATGGTCATATGATGATGATATACAGAGGAATAATAGAGGCCAGATGAAAGTAACTCATACATATATTTGAGCACAAAAGGAGTACAAAAGCCATGATGGGCCCCAGTTATTGGTTAGGCACCAACTAGAAAATCGCTTTCAACTACCAATATGTGATTTTCTAGTAGCAGCCTTTTTTGCCTTCTTTAATGCCTGCTGAACATAATCATGAAATAAGTGTCAAAAAGATATTAGAATTGAATCATTCAAGTAGTCAGATGAAGTTGCTTGATATTGGGGTATATCAAACTCCCATTTTGTGTAAGTAGATTCGTTCTGTGAGGATGTTTGTGGTAATTGCCCTTGGTCAATTCTATAAGAAGGGCAGAACCAATGTTGCCTGGGCCAAAAGGGGTCACCAAAATAATTTTGGGATTTCCTTTTGAATCTTCAGAATTACTCTTGATGTCAAAGGAAGAGGAAGATCTCCACAGGCCTTGCACTTTTAACCCATGGAAACTGCACCCCAAACAAAATCTGACATGTCTGTGGTGACAGATTGGTTTTAAGGTCTGAGGAGAAAAGGGGAGATTTGGGTTCAGTTGAATCTGTTTCCACCAATGTAGTTCCCTTTTTATAAACCTCACCCAGAGAATGCAAATGCTGGGTTCATGTGTTTTTAGAAGCCATTGCATCTTTCTCATGTGTAATCTAGCTAGAGGAATCATAAGAATGACAGAAGCCATGAACTCAAGGATAATGAGAAATTCTCTTGCAGAAGTCTAATTGGAAATCAGTCTATTATGGGGATAAGAAAGACATTGGAATACACTCCCCTATCCCCTCCTATTCTAGGGAGATACTTTCTATGCAGCTAAAAAAAAAAGCTAGTCTGGCATGGGCCCTGTCAAGGGCAAATGATCAGGAAGAAGGAAATGCTTTCCCATGAAGGATGGAAACGCCCAGAATTGAATCTCAAATTATCCCTAGAAGCAGCAACCCCCTTACCCCAAAGTCTGTGGTCAGTTTAAAATAGCAGTCCTTGAAATATGCCAATCTTCCCACTAGATTCTGGTGGGGGGGGGGGTAAAAGAAGATAGGAGGGTTAGGTTCAGCTAGACAAAATTATTGAACACTCTCTTGGCTGGGAGGGAGACCATTCCCTCCTGCATCTGCCCTGTTGTCTGCCATGCCCTTTGTCTCCTTTCAATGGACCTTTTTCCCCCAAAGATCTTCATTTGTTCTAGCCATGACCGCTTCTTATAAAGGGGCCATTGTTTTACTGAACAACCTCTACTGTACTTAAGAATAAGGGCATGGAAAATGTACCAATAGTTTACATACTATTTCTCTTTTCCTCTAATCCTCAAAGCCTTCTTGAGATGGAGGCCTAAACAAAATACTTTTAAGGGGACATTCAAAAGCTCCTCTTACATTACCTGGTAAAGGCCAGGCATGCATCATAACTTTAACACAGGTAACAGTTTAGACACGTGTCAATGAGTTTATACTACACTTAAAAATTGTGTGTTTGCAGATTTTTACTGTAGTCTGCATCTGAGAAGGTTTCAGCCATTTTTACACTGGAACAACTCTTTTCCAGTCATCATTCTCTTAGATGTGTAGCTCTTGTTTCCAGGGTGAAGAATTAATATATATTTAACCAAATCTACCCAATTGGAAGAGTGTTACTAGCAGACATCAGTTTAGATCACTGGGTAGTATCTAAAGACATGACTACTAGATCTACCACCGGGTTTTTTTCAGAACTGCTTAACGTTTTTCCCCATATACATATAAAGCCTTTCTAATTTTCAATGGAGATGGCTGAGAGTCTGAGAAGCATTAACGGCATCTTCAAATGCCTGAAAGAAGAGACAACTGCTATGGGATCACATTCTTAATTTCCTACTAATACTAAGAATTTGTTATAACAGTCACTTATTTCTTTCACTCCCTATCCACCCACTTTAAATTTAATGCAATGACATTTCAAGTTTCTCTGAAGAAGATGCTGTTCCAAGGTAGAGCCAGACAAAAAAAGAGACTTCATACATTCACATTTTATCGGGGGGGGGGGGGGGGGGCAAATTTGGCTGTAATACACCATTTTCTTTCCTGCTTTTTAAGAGCGCTTGATATGGAAGACAGTCCTACGTAGGCCTCCCTTTGCCTTTTCATGCCAGGAAAGTACAGTTTTGTACCTACCATAAATGTAGATGTTCGAGGATTCCATTGCTGCAGTCCTTACTATTGGGTATAGTCCGCATCCAGTCGGCCCGAATACCAGAGTATAAGGCTGACGTCAGTCAGGGCGCATTAGACTGACGTCAGTACGTCAGGGTACTAATGCGCATGACCGGCGTCATATCCTCAGTCTTTTCTTGCCCCAGATGTCAGAAGACCCTAAAAAGACAAGGCCCAAAATACCTGCACCAAAACATGAACAATATATACAAAAATATAAGCAGGTAAACTCACCTACACAACCACCCCTAAACACAGAGGGGAAGGAGGGAGGGTAAATTGGACTGCAGCAATGGAATCCTCGAACATCTACATTTATGGTAGGTACAAAACTGTACTATGTTCTTCGTCTTCCATTGCTGCAGTCCTTACTATTGGGTAGAATCCCAAAGCAGAGGTAAGGGAGGCTGGCAAATCATAAAGAAGCAGGAGCTGACAACATGCCTTGCAAAACAGCAGTGGCAAAACCAGCCCTAGACTTAGAGTAGAGAGGAAGGTGATAATGCTTAGAGAAAGTATGCACTGAACTCCAAGTAGCTGCTTCCAAAATATCCTTAGTTGCCACCCCCCGTAGAAATGCTGTTGAAGTGGCAGTAGCCCTAGTGGAATGAGGCCTGATCCCAGCAGGAACCTCCTTGCCATGATGGGAATAACAAAATGCAATGCAAAAGCCAATCCACCTAGAAATAGTTTGTTTTGACACAGGCTTGCCCTGAACTCAAAGCAAAAGAAACAAACAACTGCTGAGACTGCCTAAAATCCTTAGTCCTGCTTAAGTAATAACGCAATTGCCTGTGTACATCTAAAGTATGCAAAATCTTTTCCCCTTTATTTTGGGGGTCTGCATAAAAAGTAGGCAAATGAATAGTTTGGTTTAAAGCCACACTAGAAACCACTTTAGGCATAAAGGAAGGATTAGTACGTAATGATACCCTATCCTTATGGAAAATCAAAAGGGCTCGACTGCCATAAGGGCCTGCAATTCAGACACCCGTCTTGCAGAAGTAATAGCCAACAAAAAAGCAGTCTTCCATGACAAATATTGCAATTCAGCAGTAGCCGCAGGCTCAAAAGGTTGTAGAGTAAGTTTTTCCAACACAAAATTGAGATCCCAAGCAGGAGTAGGAGCTCATTGGGGGTCTTATATTTTTTGCCCCTCTAAGAAACTGCTTGAACAAAGGATGCGAAAACAATGGTGGGTCACAATCATAGTGAGCTGAGATTGCTGCAGCATGAATCTTAATGGAAGAGAAGGACAGACCCTTGTCCAGTAACTCAGTAAGATATTGAAGAGCCATACTCAAATTAGGCTCAGAAATCTCCAAATTCTTTGCTTTACTCCAAGATAAAAATCTCTTCCATTTAGCTGCGTACACTTTCCTTGTACTAGGTCTTCTAGCTTCCATAATCACATTTAAAACTTGTTGAGGAAGTTGAGACCGGCTGTGTTTCAACACAGAATATGCCAGGCTGTCAGATGAAGAGAGTGAAGCTTGACATGGAGCAGATAACCGTCCTGCTGGTATAACAGATGTGGAATCAAAGGGAAAGGCCATGGAGGCTTCTTTACCAGACTCCGTAGTAGAGGGTACCAGTGTTGCCGAGGCCAATCTGGAGCTATCAAAATCATCCTTGGCCTGTCCTGTCTGACCTTTAACAGTACCTTTGGAAGAAGAGGCAGAGGTGGAAAGGCATACACAGGAAGGTTCGTCCAACTGAAAGACAGAGCACCCACTTTCCAAGCTGTGTGATGAAACCCCTTTGTGCAAAACTGTGGCAGCTGGTGGTTTAGTGGAGAAGCGAACAGATCTATGTCTGGAGTTCCCCCTGACACTGTCAATTTCTGAAATACATGAAGATCCAGTTTCCACTTGTGGGGATCCATGATTTGTCTGCTTAACACATCTGCTAAGGAGTGCTGTGCTCCTGGCAGAAACCTTGCCTGAAGAGTTAGGTGCAAGCGTAGTGCAGTCTCCCATAAAATCATTGCTTGCCTGCATAGAGGATAAGAATGTGTTCCCCCTGGTTTGTTGAAGTACCACATGACAGTTGTGTTGTCTGTTAGAATCAACACTTGCCCTGGAAGAAGTAACTCCTTGAAAGCCAGTAATGCGAACTGGACTGCTAACATCTCCTTCATGTTGATATGTAGATGCTGTAGTCTGGCAGGCCACTTGTCTTGTATCCACTTTCCATGTAGATGAGCTCCCCAAGCAATGTCCGAGGCATCTGTCAGTAAAATCTGACTCGCCTCTGGCTGGGTCACAGAGAGTCCCTTGTTTAGGTGACATTCCTGAGCCCACCACAAAAATTCTCTTTGAAGGCAAGGTATTATTTGAATGACAGTGTCTAAATCCTGGCAGTGCTGTGTCCATACAGTTTTGAGATACCATTGTAACTTCCTCATATGCAGTTTGGCATTGGGAAGCACCAGAATACAAGATGCCATGAACCCTAATGCTTGAAGGACTGTCTCTGCAGTCAGCACGGACTGATGAGATAGTTGATGGAAGTAAAGTGATAGACTCTTTTGTTTGTCCGGGGTTAAAAAGGCCGTCTGGGCTGCTGTATGCAGTCTCACACCCAGAAAGCACATGTCTTGAGAGGGTACTAGACTGGACTTTATTTCGTTCACAGAATACCCTAGGCATCTTAGCACTGCTATAACATATTCCAGATGCTGTAGAAGGTCTTCCTTTTCTTGAGCCAGAATCAGGCAGTTGTCTAAATAAGGATAGATTTGAAGTCCTTGTAGCCTGAAGTAAGCTATCACTGGAGCCAGAACCTTTGTGAATACTCTGGGCAGTAGATAAGCCAAAGGGCAATGCAGAGAACTGATAATGAGAATCTCCAGCTCGAAACCGCAGATACTTCCTGTAACTTAGCCTGATAGGCACATGAAGGTAAGCTTCCTTGAGATCTAAAGTTACCATCCAGTGATCTTTGCCCAGCAGGGGTAAAAGCTGTTGTAACGTCAACATCTTGAACTTGGGAACGTCCAGATAAGTGTTGAGGAGAGATAAATCCAAAATTGGTCTCCACGTGTACCCCGTCTGTGGTACTAGGAACATGCGAGAATAAAATCCTAGGCCCCTTTCTGATACAGGGACTGGCTGAATGGCCCCCATTTGGAGTAACAGAGAAACTTGCTTGTTAGCCTCTTTTCTTTGTGGAGGAGGAACGTCTGGCATGCCTGTGAAAGGGGGCATTGTATGGAAATAAAATCTGTAACCGTGGTGAATGATGTCCAACACCCATCTGTCTTGAGGAATTAAATCCCAATTTTCTTTGAAAAGAGACAGTCGTCCTTCCAAAGGAGCTGCCAGACGAGAATCCACTGGCAGCTGAAAAGGCAGGTCATTGGGTCTGTTTACGAAAGGACTGACCCCTGCCCTCACCAGAAGTCTGAGCAGGTGAACTCCCTGTTCTAGGCCTAAAAGAACCTTGGGCCCTGCCCCTACCACGTCTAGACCTACCCCTAGACTGGGAATCATAAGCAGGATAAGTCCACCCCTTAGCAGGCCAATTTCTACTAAACTTCGGTGGCTGTACCTGCAAAAAATCTTTAACAGTTTGCATAGACTTAGCTTTGTCCTCCATTTTCTTTAAAACTGTTTCCACAGGTGAACCAAACAACACATCAGACTGTAAAGGAGCATCCAAAATCCTTGTCTTAACATGCTCAGCCAAATTTTGATCCCTCAACCAGGCATGCCTGCGAAGAACAGAACTAGTGGCAGCCACCCTCGAGGAGGCCTGCACAGCATCAAAACCACATTGCAAAGAATGCTTGCCCACTTGTTCAGACACATAAACCAAATCTAGCAATTCTTTACAATCAATACCTTCCGCCAAAGCATCCACCTTAGATTTTAATTGTGAAAGGAGATAATTTTGATATTTCAGCATGTGAAACTGACAATTCAATGCTCTCATGGCTAGAGTGGAAGAAGTATACACTTTCTTACCCCACCTATCTAACGCCCTTGCCTCTTTGTCAGTGGGAACAGGATTTTTAACCACAGAGGCTTTAACACCTTTAGGCCCCTGAGAAACAATTTCTGGGTCCGCCCTAGGACTCTTAAACAAATACTTATGAGCTTGGGCACCCTATAGTACCTATCAGGTTTAACAGGAGCAGGAGGCAAGGAATCAGGGTTCAGGGAAGCCTCTGCAAAAACATCTTCTACCACAGTCAACACAGGAGGTATAGCTAAGGGCCTATGCTGGGGTAAAACAAGAATTCCCTAAGCCTCTTCCTGGAATCAGAGTAATCCTGGCCTTCCCATTTAAAGTGCTCCCTCATGGAATGCAGAGTCTCTGAAAATGAAAAATCCTCAGGAGGAGAAGCCAAGGAGTGGCATCATCCACATCAGAATCAGAATAATGAGGATACTCCTGCAAATCTTCCGCAGAAGACTCAGAAGCCCCTGAACCCTGTTCAAAACTGTCAAACTCTGGTTCCACCCTAGGCCTCTTATCAGGAGGGCCCATAGAACCTCTAATCATAGTAATCAAATCTTCTGCCATTTTAAGCATATGTTTCTTAGGTACAGAACCCGAAAGGCTAGGAGAAGCCCCTACTGAAACCGAACTTGGCCTTCCCCTAAAAGAAGTTTTGGCAACAGAAGGAGAGGCTCTAACTACATTGGGAAGAGAGGGAAGAATAGTTACCTGAGAAGCCCCCTCAGCCTGGCCTGCCTCCTGAGAGGGTACATCCTGTAACAGTAAAGTTTCTGCCTGAGACTCCATAGAAACTCCTGGCAAAACCTCTGGCTCCACTGAGCCTCCTAAAGAACCGACGTCCGGGACTGCGGTTCATCAACCCTAGGTTTCGCTGTTTTGTCCTTACGCTTCTTGCGAAGCGGCCGGAGCATCCGGCGGCATTTTATAATTGCAACGCTTCCCAAACACTAATCTGGCACAGTCTAACCTCCTCTTAATAGTGCGTTTGTTAAACCTAGCACAAGAGCGGCAACCAACAACGTCGTGCTCAGGCCCTAAACAAGGTATACACAATGTATGGTAATCCCTATGAGGTATCTGTTTCCCACAAGAAATACAGTTATTCACTTTTTCTGACATCCGGTAAAATACTGAGGCAAGAAAAACCAAAATGTTCCCCAACGGGTACTTAGCCAACTCTGATTCGGTCTGAAACTCCGGTTTCGGAAATATTTCAGAACGCCAACCTGCACTCGCAAAACTGCTTCTGCATCGGACAACGGCAAAAAGACTGAGGATATGACGCCGGTCATGCGCATTAGTACCCTGACGTACTGACGTCAGTCTAATGCGCCCTGACCGACGTCAGCCTTATACTCTGGTATTCGGGCCGACTGGATGCGGACTATACCCAATAGTAAGGACTGCAGCAATGGAAGACGAAGAACATCTATGTCTGTGGTACACATTTCTGCCAGGGAAAGGGGCTACAGGTGCATTCATCATCTGCTGACCAGTAATGCTAACAGTCTGTAAACAACCTATAACAAGAAGTAGCAGGGTTGAATTTGGGGTGGGAGGCAGGCATTCACAAGAAGCATATCAGTCTCGAAGAGTTATTGGAGGTTTGTCCTTTTTTATACTAATAACAAAAGACAACGGTATCCCGGCCTGGAACTCTAGATGTCTGAATGCAAGATACGGTAAATCCAAGGAGGCATAGCATTCTTTAACAGTATACTCCTTTTGCTGACACTCACAGCTGCCAGGGAAATGGCATCCAGCTGTGCTGCAAAAGGAGAATCTACAAAAGAACTGGACGGATTCTGAAGCTTCTTTCCTGCTATTAGCTTCCAAAGAGCAGAGAACGATGAAAGTATGGGAAAGCAGGTGCTGTGCTGATGGGCAGACAGAAATATGTCTCACCAAGGCTAGAATCCTTGGGTACACGACTTCTGCTTTCATTAAGACCTCACAAAAGCTATAATCTAAATTTTAAGTTGCTAACTTTCTATGTTTCTCTATTTCATGAAAGACATTGTGCTGCAGTCATTGTTTACTGTTATTCCCAACCAGGTGGGGGTTGAACATTTTAAGGAATACCTGCTGGAAGATGGGCGATGCGTTGATTTATTTATCTCTTCTAATGGAGCTTATTTTGGAAAATAATTTATTTTTGTTTGAAGGCACACTGTACAAGCAGTTGGATGGTGTGACCATGGTCACTTCCTGTGCCAATGGCTAAACCAGTATTGTTATAGCCCGTTGGGAGAAGGAATTTCTGTTGGGAGAATAAGGCAAATGCTTGAAATTCTATAGGAGGTTTGTAGATGACCTCTTTATCTTATGGGAGGGGGGCGAGTCTACTTTTGCCCCCTTTTTTTCACATTTGAATAGATGCACCAGTTTCCTGAGGTTCACCATGAAGAGTTCTTTTAGTACAGTTGACTTCCTGGATATGAAGGTTATACAGAAGGATGATGGACAATTTAAGAAATACACAGAAAGGATTGCTACAGAAATAGTTATTTACACAGAAAGAGCATGCATCCCCAACACATTTTTAAGAACATTGTGAGGGGGCAGGGACTGAGGACTTCTAGGCTGACAGCCGATCAGGATAGATTTGAAAGTGAGTTGGGTGATCTGGGAATGAGGTTCTCACAGAGGGGTTATGCCCTCACTGAACTTTAGGACACTCTGAGGGGTGTAATGGAATGTAGGAGCACAGATGGTAGACCATACTTCTCTGATGGTGAACGGCCAGTGCAGAGGGTAGGGACTATGGAAGGACAAATGAGAATGTCAGTAACTTTCTCCAGTAACATCAAGCTTCTACACAACATTTTTCACAGGAATTGGA
This sequence comes from Protopterus annectens, assembly GCF_019279795.1. NCBI lineage: Eukaryota > Metazoa > Chordata > Ceratodontiformes > Protopteridae > Protopterus > Protopterus annectens. The sequence goes on from NC_056750.1 coordinate 634,210,032, forward strand.
ACATCCTGTGTGCTGATGATTCTATTAAAGGTTTAGTAGGTGATACCCCAAAGTTTGTATATAAAAATAAAAAGAACTTGAAAAGGATCCTGTGGGGACCTAGGTCACAACATGGCCTGGCAAAGGATCCTGTTAGTGGGGGTAAAGGTGGTACCATTCCCTGTAAAGCCTGCAATTTCTGTATGTACATAGATTGTAGTGGAGAATTCAAGCATCCTGATATGGATAGAGTGTTTAAGTTTAAACTCTCTGCAAACTGTAATAGTAGAAATATTGTGTACATGGCCCATTGTGTGGCCTGTGCGTCATTCTATGTAGGGATGACGACCAGGAGGTTGAGAGATCGCATGCGGGAGCACTGCTATGATATAGGGAGGAAGGCAGAGACAAATGCCTTAGCAAGACATGTAGGAACCTTTGGTGATACACATAGGTTCACCTTCATGGCCATTGACAGAGCTGTGGACAACCTCAAAGGGGGGTGATGTGAAACTGAAAGTTGAGACGAAAGAACTTGAATGGACTGAGAGACTCAGGGCCAGTATGGGCAGGGGGCTTAATGACAAAATGAACATCAGGCCCATTCTCCCAGGAAGAGACTTGTTAAAGTGAAACATTAATATACCTTTGGTGTGTTTTAGTTTTTAAAAATGTTGGTTCATGTTTTTAAATTTGCTGTTTCTTATATGCTGTTTTATATACTGTTTTTATATGCTGTCTTTTATTTGCACATGGAATGACCTGTGATTTTAAATTAAGGTGGGGTCCCAATTAGTGAGTGCAGGATGATATATAAAGGAAATTTATACTTTGTTTCAATGTCTGATGAAGGTGCTTGGCCCATGAAAGCGCTCACCATTCTATGTTCGTTGTGGATTAAACTATTTTGCATTCTCTACAGCCGTGGTCTGTTGCTTCCTTTACTTTTTATGTATGTATATGTGTATGTGTGTGTGTATACACACACACACACACATATATTATATATATATATATATATATATATATATATATATACACACACACACACATATACATATGTATGTATATATATATATATATATATATATATATATATATATATATATATATATATATACATATATATATATATATACATATGGGTCCCCTTCACATGGTCGACAGTTCATTTGATCAACTTTTACTTGGTTGACAGTTCATATGGTCGACAGGCAGATTTGCCCCCCTCCCCAATGTTGTGCGACCCTGGAGTTGATATATATAGTTAGGGGGGGTGTGGGGGGCACAGCCCCCCACATAAAACTGCTTGTCGATCAAATGAATTGTCGACCAAATAAAAGTCGATCAAATGAACTGTCGACCATGTGAAGTAGACCCATATATATATATATATATATATATATATATATACATATATATATATATATATATATATATATATACACACACACACACACACATATATATATATATATATATATATATATATATATATGTATATAAAACACACACATATATGTATGTATATAATACACACATGCATATTTATGTCTATATTTTATACACACACACACGCATCTATATATATACCTATGCATAAATATACATACGAAACAAATGCATTGGCAGTTATTTATAATGTACTTTAATGTTACATTTGGTAACAGACGGGCAACATCAAAACACTGAGGCAGGGCTAGCCACCTCGTGGTTTGAATACTAGCTTTAAGTGATGTTCACTATTGATATCACACCCCAACCTCAAGTACAAAACTGGGATAAAAGGGGCTGATGCCTATGTCTATATATTATGTTACATAATATATATATATATATATATATATATATATATATATATATATACACACACACACACATACATACACACATAACCAGCAAGACTGAAAACCTGCTGGGATTTACTGTAGTACAGGATTCACAGAGAGATGGAAAGCAATCCGCTCAAATACCTTTGTGGAATGCTTGCTGAGCAAGTTACTGTTTTATTCGCTGAATAAAGACTTGAGCAAAAATTTTGTTTCATTGTGTTGTCACTGCATTGCTTTTTAAACTATGTTGGCTAAATGAAGCATGCCTGCAGTTAATCTGGTTAAATAGAAAAATAAAACTGTGTTCAAATGCAACCTGAAGCCCATGAATCATGTTTAAAGACTGAACTGTTGCCCTAATTCCATTTGAAATAATGCAGGTGCTTTAGCACAGCATTTCAGAATCCCAACTCAACAATGCTGTTGCTCTATCTTCAGATGTAGGAGTAAATGAACTTCACCCTGAAAGTGATGAGGTCTCTCCCCAAAGCCAGACCACAGTACACTTTGTAGATCTATTCATGTTGAGCTCTGAAGGCTGCTCACCTCTGTAAATGATATAGGAAAAGTGGTTGCCACTTAGCCACCCTCTGAGACAATCCTCATGTGCGTTAGCCAGAGGGACACTCTTGATGGCGACAAAATAGCAGATGAACCAGCCACTGCAGTAATCCTACAAATGTTATCAAACCTACAATGGAGAAATGTCCTGACACAGATAATCACTGGGGCATGACAATGCATATTACACAAAAATAATTAAATAACTACCTTAAGACTGTATTTTACTGATTTATTAGTTCGTTCTTTATTTATGACATTTGCAGCACACAAGGCCTGAACTTTATTGGAGTACATGTTGCAGCTCCTTAAACCACTTTGAGGTTGCACTGTAAAGCACTGAACAGGCATACCAGTATCATAAACAATCTGTGCCTGTCTGCAACATTACATTTCACTGGACACTCCAGATGGCCCGCAGATGTGGGTTTTATATTAGAACAACCACAGCGGGACTAGTCACCAGGCAGTGTGAACACTGGCTCTAGATGATCGTCACTGGTGATGTGACATCCTCACACAATGTGTAACACTTGGAAAAAGGGGTTTGTGGATGAATGGATGGATGGTGTCAATGCCTTATTTGACTATGTTGTTACAATATTTCAATCCTTGGATTACATAAACACTGCTTTATTACAAATTCAAAATGTAATTTACTACACAAAGTGCTGCTGCACCATTTTGAACAGATTTCAACAACGGAAGCTTATTTTTGTTCATTTTACAGTATTCCAACTCTGCAGTAAACCACTACATTTCATAGGTTCATAAGTGTGCACTAGGCTAATGGCCCTGTGAAGCCTTTACAAGCCTAGCGCAGAGAAGTGCCCTGGCATCGTGCCATCAGACGTTAGTTCCCAGTCCCTCTATCAAGTAGAGCCACTGTAGTGATCCCTGGGGTGAACTTTCTATTTCCCATCTACGCATCAAGATTTCTCTTGAACAGGGCCAGTGAGGTGCTCTGCTTGACATGTATGGGAAGTCTATTCCACAGCATGGGCAGTCTATGGGTTATGAACCTGTTCCTCCAGCATGTTCTGTACTTTTAAAGTTTTCTTTGTCTTCAGACATGGAACAAATGTGATTTATTTTAAAATGTCTGACTAAGTATTACTATGTTCACAATACAAAGAGGTTTATAGCTCTACTGTTTTTACAGTGGAAGCAATACTTTTTAGTTACTCATCCTTTAAATACTCTGACTTTATATACAGAGTTCAATTTCCATTGTAATTTAATGTTGTTTTCAGGATCCACTGTTTCTGGCATGGGAAGAACAGCTTTATTTTCTTAACTGTGCTTTCACTGTTGTGTTAAAAAGATATGATAATACAATGACAGCTATATACTTATGCCAGTTTATTTTAAGCTGTACTAACAAAAAAAAAAAAAAAAATCACAGAGCTTCTCTTAATCCAGACAGCTTATAGCAGGTGATTACCATGCATCATTACACGAAATGTTGATCTTATTGCCTGCAGTATATCCATTCTGTAGTTTTAAGTTTCTTTAAACTGCATTTTTTCACTTGAATCAGGAGTTGTTACTTATGCAGTACTCCATTTCACCACAGGAGAGTGGTAATGTGCCGCTTATAACTTCCTTAGTCTTACAGGGTAGGAATTTTTCTGTTCAGCTGTTGCCCTTAACTAATCTCTGCAAAGCTATTCTGCTTCAACAAATTTGCTGATGAAACACGGATACTGAAAATGTAAAGAGCTGCTTCTTATAGAAAAACATCTGATTACCTCAGCCTTCATTTGCCTACTGTGCTATTCTGAGCAAGTCACTGAAACAGTATTCCCGGGCTGACTATGAAAAAGGGCTTTGTGGATCAGTATTCCTTCACGGTTAATAAGCACAAATACACAAACAAGAAAGCATTCTGTCTGCGGGAAACAAATCTGGTTGCTGTTCTTTCTTCCTTCATGGAAGTGACATTCTTCATGATTGTTTCTCATTTTATCAGCTGATTTAAGCATTTACTTATTTTTATAAATGAATATGAGCAGCAGTGTTTTATTTTTTATTTAATTCATCAACCAGATAAGCCCACTGGACACAAGCACACTTTTGCTGGGAGTACTGCCTAATTACGGATTGCGCTCTGAGGCACACTATTTTTATTTTGGTTAAAGACATCTAGTGGTATTCATTTTGTATTTATTCTTTGTGAGTGCACATTTGCAAACACTACAAGAACCATCTGACTTTAAAAATCTCTACTGTAATTGAATTTGAAACAAACCTACTGAATTGGAGCTTTTCTAGAAAGCCAAGCAGTATATATATATATATATATATATATATATATATATATATATATATATATATATATATATATATATATATATATATATATATATATATATATATATATATATATATACATATACATATGACTACAATATTTTCATAACAACAGTGACTAGTAACTAGTAATGTATTCATAGGTTGGTACTAGGCTATCAGCCCTAGGGCCTATACAAGACTAGCCATAACAATTCCCTGGATATTTCTTCCCACACTACTTACTTCCCTAGACCCCTGTTCAGCACGGCGACTGACGTGATCCCCGGGGTGAATTTCCTTTCTCCCGTCCAATCGTCAGGGTTCCTTCTGAAGAGGGCCAAAGAGGCGCTCTGCTTGACATGTATGGGCAGTCTATTCCAGAGTCTGGGGAGTCTCTGCATCAGGAACCTATCCTTCCAGCATGTTTTGTTTACTGTGATGACAAGGTTTAGATCCCTGGAGCGTGTGGCTCTGAGGAATTTCTTTAAGTGCTGCATGTCCAACAGCTCTGGGTTTGACATGGCCTTGTATGTTAAGCACAGATCGCCTCTGAGTAGACGATATGTGACAGAGTATAGCTGGAGTTTTTAAGACGGTCAGCGTAGGGCATCTGCTTTAGGCCTGTGATTCTTTTAGTGAGGTTTTTCTGCAGCCTTTCCAGTTTTTGCAGATGTCTTGAGAGGTACATACTGAATGGGGCATTGCATTCTATAATGGGTCTAATGAGGGATGAGTACAGTGGGACAATGACCTCCTTTTTTCTGGATGAAAAGCCCTTAGTGATGAGTTGTGCCACACAGAAGGATTTCCTGACTGTTGTGGCGATGTGGTTATTGCAGGTGAGACCACTGTCCATCTGTGTCCCTATGTCTAATCACACTTTCGGTGTTTAGTGTACTGCCACCTATGTGGTAATTCACGGGTACATGTTTTTTCCCAAAGGGGATAACTATACATTTTTTGGCATTGAGCTCAAGCCCATGGCTCTGGCACCAAGCATCTGTTTCTGTAAGACCCTTCTGTAGAGTATCCGCATTATTTGGGGATTCAATAATGGCTCCCAGTTTGCAGTCATCTGCGAACTTTATTAGCCAGAGTCCCTTAGTGTTGGCCTGTACTTCAGAGACTTAGATGCCAAACAAGAGCGGTCCCAGGAATGAACCCTGAGGTACTCCACTTGTCACGTGTCTGGAGCTGGATTTTGAGTCGGCTACTTTTATAGTATGGGTTCTGTCAGTAAGCCAGTTGGCAACCCATCGAGTGATATAGGGATTAATGCCCAGCTTAGTAAGTCTATCTATGATTCCAGAGTGGGGGATGGTGTCAAAGGCCTTGCCGAGGTCCAGATAGGTTGTGTGGACCACCTTTACCCTCGTTCATGGCTCTGGAGACTGATTCGAAGAAGTCAATCAGGTTCAGGTGACAAGAATGGCCCTTCACGAACCCAAACTGGGTGGGGTCCAGTGTTTGAAGGTTGCCAATGTCTTTGCTTATAAGTTCAATGATAATACGTTTCATGGCCTTGCAGATCAGGCTCGTCAGACTGATGGGGCAGTAGTTCCCAGGAACCAAGGTGGATCCCCCCTTGTGGAGTGGGATAACTGTAGCTGTACGCCACTCAGTGGGCACAAAGCCTGAGGTGAGGCTATGATTAAACATGACACTTAGGTGAGGTGCCAGTTCATTTTGTAGTTCATGTAGTACACAGCCCGGGATGTCATTTGGTCCCATGGATGCTGTATTCTTAGCTTTGGAGAGTGCATTTTTTACCTGTGTGGCTGTTATTACCGGAATTTGGCAATCTTCCGGTATTGAGATGGGTCGTTTAGGGGTGAGAGGGGGGTGAAGTTTGCACTGAATTGATCTGCTAGGATATTGGCAACATCCTTGGGATCAGTATATTTAATGCTATTCTGTTGTAGCTCAGAGCAGATCTGAGCATTGCCACTTAGATTCTTGACATAGTTATAGAATGCCTTGTGGTTGTCTTTGGAATCTTTGGCAATTTTATTTTCATAACTAGCTTTGGAGGATTTTATGAGGGATCTCAGCTTCTTACTTAGGCTGGTAAGGGAGTTTTTGGCATCCGGGGATTTTCCTCTTTTCTGCAACCATTTCTTCCTTTTGTTTTAAAGTTTGTTTATGGCAGGGGACCACCAGACTGGCTTCCTTTTTTTGGAGGAGAGCATCTTGGTTCTATTTGGGATGGCTCAATTCATGCATGAGTGGATGTGCTCATACAGTCCCTTAGTGTAGGATTCAGCAGTCGAACTTTCAGTTCCCGTCTGCATGGGTGTCATGAAGTCTGTCACTTCTGACTTGAGTAATGAAGTTGGCTTTGGACAAGTTTTTTACAGAGGTTTCCTTACTGGGGGGGGGTGGAGGTGGGGTGTGGATGTTAAGGGTGATTAGCTTATGGTCAGACCTGACCAACGAGGGGGTGACCATAGTTGTGGAGCATAGATTTCCCATGTTGGTAATGACCAGGTCTAGGATACTGGAGCCCCTGGTGGGACTATGGATTAGTTGATTCAGGGTGTTGGAATTTATGAATTCCAAGAACCGTTGGGCAAAGGTGTTGGTACACAAGTAGTTTTCCCAGTTAATGGCAAGGTAGTTGAAATCACCTAGTATTAGGGTGTTTGGTTGTATCTTAATATTTTCCAGTATGTTTAGAAAGGTGTAGTGAGAATCTTGGGGCATGGTGGGGGGTCTGTAGCAAGCTACAATTTGGACTGCAGTCTTACCTAGTGTTAGTTGCACCTGGAGAATTTCAGACACATTGTGCTGGGCAACTAGCTTGGTGGTGTGAATATCCTTGGTGAATATGGACATTCTTCCACATTTAGTGTTTCGGTCCTGGTTTGGTGGCTGAAAAGTGTGGTAAGAGTTGTAGCCTGGTACTGCAGGGATGCTCTCTGGAGCCTTGAACCAGATCTCAGTTACTGCACATATATCAATGTTATCCATTTTTAGGAGTGCCTCAAGAGAGTGCATTTTGAGGTTTAGACTTCTAGCATTGAGCAGCAACACCTTCAGAATTTGCATGCTTGTAAATGCATACTAACCGATCCTCCATGAATTCTGCTGTACTACAGGTGACCAAACAGTAAACATGCACACCAACATATCACAGACTTTAATGCTGCAGGTGGCACTATGATGGGTAAAAATTAGCTTCCTGCTTAGACGGTATGGGTGTTTCACATTAATCGATTCTTATAATGTACACTTCAACATAATTTTATAGCAAAACAATTAAATTCTATGAATGGGTGCAGAATGCGGTGTATAATTTAAATCAATAAGTTCACCAACACTGTTAAATTACTATCCAAATGATATAACGTTAGACAAACTATTTCACTAGGTTATGTTACACCAAGAGAATTAAGAACATGCACAGGATACTGTTTGAATGCATACCAGTAAAATAAGTTTACACGGTTAGAAGAGCAAAAGCAAGAACAGAAACAGAGCTACCAGAAGGGTAAAACGGCGAAAAATGTCAGATACATGCAGGTTTCAAAAAGACCCAAATGAGGCAGAAGTACTGAATACCGTCTTTGTCTCTGTCTTTACAAAAGTGAACAGTGGAAAGATGGGGAAGAAAAATGAAACATGGACAGATGATGAGTTTGACTATCGCACAGTGGAGCGGGTCTTACTAGTAGTCATCAGAGAGGGTGAGTCATAGAAGCCAGATAGGATAAGGATCCTCAGAAATTTTGTCAGGGTTTTAGCAGAGCCTTTCATGAAACTAACAAATCGCTACAGGAACACAGACACTTAATTGCAGACAGGCAATTACAGTACAGTACTGTTTCACAAAACAGGAGCCAAAATGAACCCAAGAAACTATGGATAATAAGCCTGACCTCAGTGGAAGAAAAGGCTAATGGCATTGTTCACCAGAACTACAACATGGGTTCATGGCCAGGAGGCAGTATCAGCTGGACCTAATCCAGTTTTATAAGTAGGGGACTTTGGAGGGATACAAAGGGCTGCCAGTGGACATAATCTGCATGGATTTCTGATGGTCATGATGTAAAACACCTTGCTGAAGACTTGCTGAGAAAGCTTCACTAGTAGGGCCTACAACTGACAAACACAAAAGTGTATGAACAGCATAACAACGAGGGATGGATGTGGGACAGTACCCAAAGATGGGGAGAAAAGCAGTGGTGAACCTACAGGGTCAGACTGAATCCTGAACTCTTCAGTGCACGTACTGAGGACTTTGCAAGAAGAGTAAAGAACAGGCTCAACCACAGTGCAGATGATACGAAAAATGGTGATGGGGTACAGCCTCAAGACAGGTCTAAGGTTACAATATGAAAATGCTGACATATGATAGCTTGGGTGCAACACTGACCTAAGTTTCAGGGGCTAGAAATGAAAGGCAACAATCCAAAGGTTTGATAGAAGCTCAGAACTGCTAAGTGTAACATTGAAAATTGCTGAATGAAAGAAAGCCCATTTAGAAATCATCACAGTAAAAGTGAACAGCCAGGCAACACAGCAGAAAGGCAACAGCCATGGCCAACAGAAAGCTACTCTGCATACAAACTGATACTGGGCCTAGTAACTCAAGGTAATACTTCCAAATTCTACTGGGTCAATGGTCAGTTAACTGCAGTACTCTTCCCAGTTTATGAAGACATAGGTACAAAAAATTATCTTCTGGAAAAACTATACAGAGAAGCTAGCAATAGAGTTAGAGATAAATGAAGACGCATAGCTGATAAGGATACAGTAAACTGGATTCTTATCCCCAAAAGGTGAGGGGTGTGGAATGGTTATACAGACCAGTTAGGAAGAGCTGTGAAAAGAACAAACTGAAAGAAAAAGGATACAGAAAGCAAACAACCAAGCTAAAGGATCAAATTAAATCTGGATTTGAGGGCAGCACACAGATGTAAAGGACTTTTTTGGCACAGTGGAACAATTAACTCATGGAAGCAAGCATGGGACAAAGAGGAACAGGGAAGGAGATTTGGAAGTAAAAGCTGTGTGATAATTTCTGCAATGAATGAACAAAGAGATGAAATTAATACTTCTGCCAATCTTCTTATGTAAGTATATATGCATATACATTTACATTGTCAACAAAATGAGAAGACCTTACACTGCAATCTTGTGTTCACCTGGCTGAGTAAAAGTCTTAACCTCTCCTTCTGTGTAGAGTTAGTATCACACACATCTCATCACTAACAGTATGAGCTTTTTTTTTTTTTTTAAGAAATGGGGTGCTGTTGATATTCCAAGAGCAGTCACTGCATTCTTTGAAGACAAATCGAGTAAATACAAATAGAGGAGATATATATCAAAGTACAAGGCTGCAGTATCACAAAATATTCCCCTTGTCTGAGGTACAGTAATCTAAACAGTTAATAACTTTAAGTAACAAGAGTAAGCATGCATAAGTAGTAGGGGAGTAGGAAGTGCAAAACACTAAGGGTTATACAGCAAGTTTCAGCATTTGCTGCATTTCGTCTGAAGTCATACATTTTGTCTCACCAGTTAAGGGACCCACAAGTGCAAGCTTTGTACTTCTGAAGGCAAGTAACTGGACCGGACTGCGGCATCCACTCTCATGGACAGTGATCTCAACTCAGCCCTTGTCTCTCTTACAAACCTGCTGTTACAATGGCAAGAAAGCATTTTTCATGAAAAATGGAAAAAAAATTAGGATGACGGGGCATCACAAGTGAGTCAACAAAGAACAGAAGTAGCTCATCAAACTCATAAAAACTGGCAGCTTACAACAGATGTAGGTCTTTACCAATAAGGAAGTGTTCTTGCAAGCAAGACAAAAGCTAATGTTTTGTCACATGCAACAATGTTACTATGGCAGCAAAACAGACTGAGGATTTCTAACTCACACATGGTAGGAGGTGATAAAAATTGGGGGAAACAGCAGGTTATTAATTCAGTGATAAGTCATTAGCCATTATGAATGCATCATTCACTGATGTGGAAGGAAGGAGGAATTTGTTTTAGAAGGGACAAATGCTCCCAGGGTGTCCTCAGTATAGGGGCTGTTGCAACATCCAGACCCATAAAATCTCAACTTTTTACTTCCTTAGGATTCCCCTAAAAATGTCTGAAAATATCCCATATGCAAATGCAGTCCGCTCTAGATTAAAAGATTTACTTCACTTCCTGCTACGTACTTAGTACATTTGCTAACAGAGAGTGCTGCTCTCCACATCCAGAGGAAAGCAAAGGTGACAAAGTCCAGAACTGTTTCCAAAGCATTTCAAATGGACATTCTTACTTCTAGTTCAGCCAAAAGAATAGAGAAAGGGGACCACTACTCACAGTATATTAAGAACTACAGTATAATTCCTAGTAAAAATCATGGGATCAGAAAGGGCTACCATGACTTGTACAAGGTCAGTAAATATAAAAATATTTGCAGGAAGACAGATCATACAGCTACTTACTAAAACCACTATTCTTAACTTACTAAAATATTCAAAACTATAGGATCACAGGTTCTAAGCTTTTGGCTAAGGAGACCACTGAGAAGCTCAGTCACTTTACCCAGAACTAGTGGGTGATTATCAGTGTACCCCATTAAGTAAAATTTTCCCCATATATTTCTAGTGAAATTTTGTCATCATTCATTAAGACTGCTTTTAAGGGGTGCTGGGGAAGTACACTGCTTGATATGTAAGGGGAACAGCAAAGCGTATTCCAAAAACTGGAAGACACATTGGGCAAAGTATCCATCGTGTCAACTGGCATTGTAAATGTGGCAGAGCTGGTTTGGGCCTCTACAACAGGTGTTTCTTTACCACTGGTTCTCCTTAGGAGGAAAAAGTTGTGTGTGTGGGGTCATTTGTAACACAAAAGTCTAATCCAAAATCACCCCCTCTGGAGCTTATACAAGACTTTGTAAAGGGATAGGTCTTTCAGTCTACTAGAATGGTTAAGGGTACAAGGCCAGAGATCCCTTTGGTGAGGAATTGTTGAGAATGGTTAGGTTGGTTTTAGTTGTTGTTTTGTCTTTCGGCTATTCATGGTTATGAGTCACCACAGCGGAACTCCGGTCCGCTAACGAGTGGCAGTTGATTTTTACGTGCCGAGTTGCCAGCCCTGATGTACAACCTTCAATGAAGGTATACCCATTCACACATATCTCCACACAGAAGAGACACTAGCTGAGAATCGAACAGGACAACGTGTTACTGTGAGGAGACAATGCTACCGCAGCACCACCACCGCGGATGGTTAGGTTGGTTTTAGTAATTAGGTATATGATGAACACAGCACTGTTTTCAATGCTGGGCTTAATAAGGGAGGAATAAAGTGGGACTATAATGTCCCTGGACTTTAAGGAGGGACCACAAAGGAAACTTTGTGCAAGGCAGAAGGATTTTATAACCACAACATATAAGTGGTGATCCAAAGAGTGTTGTTATTAACAGATGCACTTGAGTTCTTGATGCCTGGGTCAGATTAAAGTGGAATATTACATATGTAGGGGATATGTGAGACTTACCATAGGAAGGCCTGTTGCATTTCCTGGCACAGAAGGCAGGACTGAAATTAACACACAAAACATCTGTTCAGTTAAACCCTTGCTGTGTAATCCAAGTACCGGACTGGGATTTGAGAAGTGACCTAGACTGCAGGCATCAGCTTGGTATGCCACAGTTCCCAGATATCAGCTTTGGCATCAGAGAGCTACAGGCCAAAAAGGAGTTAAGGCAAAGGACAGAGCCCTGCTGGAAATTGCTGGTGACGTTTTCACGCCTACACCAAATACAAGTGATCCTTAATGGTACAGGCTCTGTCAGACAGACAGTTAGCTATCCAGTGAAATAATTATGGGTTAAATGTTAATTTAGGAGAGTTTACCAATAACCACAGCAGGCATTGGCAAGGTTAAGTTTGGCAGAGTGGACTGAATGCCCCTTATCCATGCCTCTGTAAACATTCCAAAGAATGCAACTAGACCAAACCAGTAAGACCTGCCTTTTACAAGTATGAACTGGTGTCTATCTAAGAATTATGACCTCCTTATTGTCAAACCGAAAAACCACCCAAATTGCTCCTGGGCCATAAGTATGGCTGCATGTTAACTATCTGAGTATTTACAGTAAAGGTGCAGGATATACTCAGATTCTACTATGATATGCTTGGCATATCCCCAAGATTCCATTCCACATGTGCAGTTTTCTCATATTACTAAATACAGGCACAACCAGCTTATCAGCTTGCCTGAACGCGGGGCCAGTGTGCATGGAAATGATGCACATAATCACAACAACATTCTCTTCAGCTCAGAGAGGTCAAACAGCTCCTGCAAAATTATTGCAGCTCTCTGTATAAATATTCTGAGAGGTGTTTCTTGCAAGACAACCCCCTTAGAACCAAAACCAAAATTAGTATTATGCTGGAGGTTCCTGTGGTAATCCAACATGGCAGGATGTTGAAATCAGACTTTCTGACAGTGGATAATGTATTAGGAGTAAAGTAGTAAATCACCATATCAGGAGTGAGGAATGTAGCGAAGCAAAGCTGCAAACACACCTGTGCATTTACCAGAGTTTAGAAGTGGTTCTCAGCAGCCACAGGAACCCCACAGGTACATAGACAGGCAACAGTATACATTATAAGCAGCTAAGGATTCAGGAAATGGCTGAAAGCCTGTCACTTTACTCTGTACCTTATAGGCAGCAAAGACATGACTTGCGCCAGGCCTACATGGCAATCTCCAGCTCTGCCCTAATAGAAATACTGCACAACCATGTCAAATGGCACAAGAGAGACTCACTCTAGGGATCTAAACCTAGTTGCGACATTAACAGAACATGCTGGAGAGAAACATACATCTCCCAGAGACTGCCACTTCTCTGGAACAGACTTCCTAATCACATAAAACAGAGCTCCTCACTAACCCTATTCAAACGCAACCTAGATAAATCAGATGGGAGAGCACAAATTCGTCCCTGGGGTGTCACCCATTTCCCTCATGGACAGGGGTAGCCAGTGTGGATCACAGACCTGCTCTGTTCATAAATTCATTCTGTGAACTACCCAAAAAGAACAAATGGGGATACTTGGGATTAACATGGCTAGGCTTGTAAAAGCTCTAGGGCCACTAGCCTAGCAACCTCCTATGAACCCAAAGATAAAAAAAAAATGTAAGAAAATATACAGTGGACATGCCATGACTATCCTTGGTGGTGACAAAAAAAAAAAAAAAACCTCCTGTGGTTCACAACCTAGCAGCATGGTCTAGAACCATGCAAAGTGGGCAAGAACATAAAGGTGTGCCAGATCAAAGACAGAATACTGACATTAACAAAACCACCTATCGCAAATCATCCAGCAAATAATGTCAGAGACAGGTGTGGTGTAAGGCATGCCATATTTAAAGAATATGAAGTGCACATTGCACAGACACACCAGAAGGCATGCTAGCAGGACGCCCAGAACAACTGAGTCTCCAAGTCATGCTCTGGAATGGCATGTCCTAATGAAAAGAAACTTCATGCAGAGATTCAAGAAGGATCTAGAGAGAGATTCAAGGAAATGACCCCTGATGCTAACACAATGAACCTCTGCAACTCTGACATGATCCTGGGGGACAGAACCTTCCAAAACCAGTCTTCTACACGTAGGATGCTGTTAACCCTACATGGATGGAATGGCAAGTAGAAGAATTACCTACTGCCTGACACTGCATACCTTGACCTGGATGTGGCCGGTACTGCTTAACCTTGCTGAGTAGCCCATAATACCCATCTTAACATACTGACCGTATTGCTATCTAGGAGATGCAGAGAAATGCACACAGTATATCCACCAAAAATTGCCTCTTCCACCTAAAACTGATGATCTGGACAGAGAATGTAAAAACAATGCCTGACCCAGATGTATAGCATCAGCCTTTCCTTTGCTACCCAGATGAAGACATTACTGGTCTTCTAAGGCAATCTTGAAGAAGTAATCTTTGCATCTGATGAGGCAGCAGCCTCATGCACAACTCTGAGAGAGAAGTGGCCAAGTACACAGAGTGAGCCTATATCAATAAATGCCATCAATGGAGTGGAAAACATTTTCATACTGATAAGTCTGCCCGCAACATCCCTTTTCCTTGTTAGTCACTGGAATCTGTCAGAGTTGGTGGACTACAACCAGGTAGGAGGTTGAGATCTTTGTCTCTGTGTCCTTTTAACCATTACAGATTCTCCTTGAAACAGCTTCTGACCACTATTCAAGGGAAACACAGCAAACCAGATGAATGGAGACAGACAGAGAGAGGAGGAGAGGGACTACTGAATGAGAAAGAGCTTTCTTCAAAAAGTTGAAGCCACTACCCCCACATTAAGGAACACAGAGATATTGCACAGCAACGACTACCGAACACAGCTCAACTTTCTGCACATGATGCGCGCCACTACAGTCTGTAATCCACAAGTGTTCTCTCACTCCTGTCACTTATTTCTCTGATAAAGTGATGACATATCAGCATTCCATCTGCATATGTGCCCATTCATAAAAATATTGTTTACAGGCTTTACTTTATGCCATGTTCCCCAATCTCATGGGTGGAGAAGCCAGTGCATAGCACCAGTCGATAATTACTCTGCCCATGTACCATCTATCAGCATGGTAAGATAAAGCAGTGGTACTCTACTTGGGGACAGTGACACTCACTAGCCACCCAACTTCTTTTCCCTTACCAAGTGGTGTGGCCACTATGGCGACTATTTCAGGTCATCTTTGTGTCTTTCAGAAGGAAGTCATGTGATAAAACTCATCAATTCCACTCTCTGGCACTCCTAGTAATTTACCAAAGCATACTTCAGTGGGAACTTCTCTACCACTGAAGATACTGTGGTGACAGATTCCTCCATTATCTTACAGTATATACGTGTGTGCGTGTGTGTGTGTTTATATATACATATATATATATGTATGTATGTATATATATATATATATATATATATATATATATATATATATATATATATACATTTATAGATAGATATACACACACACACACACACACCTATATCTATTTATCTATATACACATATACAGGTCTACTTTGACCCATTGAAATTACATTTCAGAGAAATGCAATTTTGTGAGTCTGTTTTCGTGAAAGTGCATTTATCTGAAAATCCCTGGTCCTTGGGACTGCACCTTTAGGGAGCCAAAAGCTGCTCCCCATCCCATGTCTGAAGCATTTGTGAACAGCTCCTGAGAGGAAAGAGGGGGATGAAAAGGGAGCCCTCGATTTAGAGACAACTGATGGATCCACCAGTGAAGTTCCTTCTTTAGACAAGGTAGGAAAGGAAGTACAAATTCTAGGGGATGTACATATTGAAGCCACAGTGACTTCAGAAACCACTGAAACTTTCCATGTGGAGTTTGGCCAGAGAAAGCATAGGGATGGTGGATCCCATGAATCCCAGAGCTCTCAGAAACTCTGTCTGTAATACACGCCAGAGGAAGAAGAGCTTGAAATAAGGAAATGAGTGTCAGGGCCTTGGTTGAGAGGCAGAGATGCCAGCATAGGTACCGTCTGAATCCTGCACCCCAGAAAAACATGGTTCTGAGAAGGAGTCAGAAAATACTTTTTGAAGCTTATTGTGAACACCAGGCTTTGCAGAACAGAAATGGCAAAAGGAAGATTTTTCAACAGGATGTCTGAAGAGGATGCCTGAAACAGGAGGTCGTCCAAGTAAGGAAATACTTGGATCCCCTGAATCCTGCAAAAAGCAATCACAGGACTGAGGCATTTGGTAAAAACCCTTGGGGTAGTGGAAAGTCCAAAGTGCAAAGCAGAGAACTGAAAATGCCACAAAGCTACAGAGAAACATAAAAACTTCCCGAAAGGGAGATGGATCGTAATATGGAGATAAGCATCCATGAAATCCAGAGACAGCATGTAAGCCCGAGGAAGCAAAAGAGGGAACAAAGTATGTAGGGACAACATTTGAAAGGAGGGCACCTTCAGAAAAAAAGGTTTAGATAAGAAAGGTCTAGAAGTCTACAACTGGTCTCCAAGTACTCTTTTTTTCTGGGTACCAGAAACATCCTGGAGTAAACCCCACTCCCCCTTTGGGACACAGGCACCTCTTGAATAGTACCCAGAGTTAAAATGTCCCAAAGCACCTCTGGAAAGAAGAGTTCATCCTGAGGGGGCTGAGGAATACCCATAAAACTGGGGAAGGGATATCCAATCCATGAAATACACCTGGTGAATAATGGACAAGACCCAGTAATCCTGAGTAATCTGTAGCCAAACATAAACAGAGAGAGGAGAAAAGAAAGAGAGAGAGAGAGGAGAAAAGAAAGAGAGAGAGAGGAGAAAATAAAGAGAGAGAGAGGAGGAAAGAGAGAGAGGAGAAAAGAAAGAGAGAGAGAGGAGAAAAGAAAGATTAAAGGGGCTGGAAATAATATGATAGTCAGACAGCATCTGGTTTATCTGAAAAAGGAGACTTCTGAGGCACTGAAGTCTGAGTAGCCTTAGCAGGAGGAGCCCACTTGCAAACCTTTTTGCCCTTAAGAGGAGGGTGAGATTACCTGCGAACAAAATCTGGCTTATTGAGGTAGCTTCTCTGAAATTTAGGCACATGAGAAACATACACATGTTTAAGTTCCTAGAAAGAGTTGCCCTTATCCTGAAGGGACTTAAACATATCAGCAGCAGCTTTGCCAAACAAGTGTTTATTACCAAGAGGGGCATCCATCAACTTAGCCTTAATATCATCAGGCAAAGGTTGGAGCCAAGGCCAAGAATATCTCCTCATCACAGAACCAAAAGCGGCAGCCTCAGAGGAAGCAGCTGCTGCATCATGACTACACTTGATGGAATGATGAGCCACCTGGGAGGAAATCCCTAAGAGCGAAAGGGCAGAAGTTTTACCCACAGAGTCTGGAAGATCAGAAATAACCTGACAAGCCATGGATAGGAGTGCTAACAATTACCTGGACATATGGGTCTAATAATTAACAGTCCTAAAAGCCAAGGTAGCAGAGGTGTAAACCTTCTTGCCAAGCCTTTCCATGGTCCTGTTATGTTTATCAGAGGGCAGTAACTTGGGAGAAGGAAGCAATTGAGAGGGCTTGCAGAAGCTACAGATACCATCAAGAGGTCAGCAGCAGGACATTTGTACAAAAATTTACAATTCTCAGGCACCCTATAGAATACATTGGGTTTCT
Organism: Protopterus annectens; assembly: GCF_019279795.1. NCBI lineage: Eukaryota > Metazoa > Chordata > Ceratodontiformes > Protopteridae > Protopterus > Protopterus annectens. The sequence goes on from NC_056750.1 coordinate 634,227,893, forward strand.
TGGGAGCAGAGGGCTCAGAATCTGGAGCCTTAGAAGCATTGGAAAATGCATCCAACAAGGCAGCCAAAACAGGAGGAACAGCAGAAGGTTTAGATGAATCCATCTTCAGTAACGCATAGTACCTTTTATGTACCTCACAAACTTCAGCACAATCCCATTTAATGAACTCCATCATCCTGGAGAAGTGTCTCCAAAAGAAATTTTTTCAAAGGGAGTATCAGGACTGGTAGATTCCTCTTCATCCGATCCACAGTCTAAGGGACACAGAATCTGTGAAAAGTAAACAAGGGATTCCTCATCAGAACCCAGCTCCACCTTTGAAAAATCCTGGTCCCCGAGTCTTTGCAGGGGAGTAGAGGACCAAGGTGAGGCTGGAACAGAAATTCCCTGAAGAGTTTTCAAGGCCATCAAACCACTAAACAAACCCTGAGTGAACACCAGCCATTCACTCTGAGGATCCCTAGTACCTGGAGAAATAGGTTTAGACTTTTGCTTTTTCTTCCATGGGATGTCCACCTTATAAAATCTGGATGGCTCTGATCCACGACATAACTGAATGACAGTAGTAGGGACTTTTTATCGGAGTAATATCTGACGAACATCCCTAGGCTCCTCAGAAATAATCATCCATGGTTCCCCTTGAGCATCTGTAAAGGACATCTGCAAAGTCATCTCGGATGTGCTTAAAGTTGAATCTCCACTGGCCTCCAACCCAGTCACGGCAGTGGAATCTAACAAAGCCAGGCGAATCTCCAGGCATTCACTTGCCTCGGGAGAGAAGTTCGGCGGAGGCTGAACAGCATAACATTCTGGCTTAGGCTTCTTGGCCTTCTTCTTTACTGACGGCTGTCCTTTGGCACAGGAAGTACCCTCCATCATGTCTTTTATAACAGCTTAAACCACTGATTTTCAAGATAAAGCGCCACAGATGAAAGTCTACTATGAAGGGTTTTAGGTACAAAAGCCTGACAAATGGAACAGGACGTATGGTTGTAACAGGCTCCTAAGCAAAAAAGACACTGGTTGTGGCAGTCTTTATGGGGAATTTGTCTCCCACACTGGCATTTACCCTTCTTGGATGACATGACACCCACAAGCAACAATAAAAAAAAAAAAAAACATAATGGGGCATTTATCAGCAATGGCTTGGTGAACCAGCAACGGAACGAGCATTCAGACTAACGATCAAGCGACGGCATTTGGACTGGTGGTAAAGAAGTTGTGAAGATGGTACGTCCGGATGTCATCTTAATTCCCTATGTTACGCAAGGAACATACGTGCGACATACAACGTACCTTAAAGCAACCTAAAGGCTTTGATATACTGGCTGGAAGTTGGGCCACCCTTGGCAGGGATCCCTAATGGAATGAATACTGCACCAGTGAAATGGAAGTACATCTCAAGTACTCCCACCAGGAAGAATCCGAGTTAATGGTGCCCATTCAGTGTGTGAAGGTCTCTTTGTCCACTGCTTTCTGCCCTCCCCCCCCAAAGAAAAAGGGATGGTGAGTGGCTTGGATTAATCCTGATTCCAATTCTGTACAGAAATGCAGGATACTCCTAAGTGGCACATCTTTGTGAGGGATCAAATTTAGTTCTCTGTGAATAAAGGCCTTAAGCTGTGAGGAGCTCCAAGTAGAGGTGATGGTTACTAACAAAAACATTTTACAAGACACAAATGTCAAAGTCAGTAAACTAGCAAGTATGAAAAGGAGGTTGATGAGTAAATTAATTGTGAAGTTTAGGTTTCAAGGAAAAGCAGGATTCCTGAAAAGTGAGTGAAGATGCATTAGCCCAATGTGGAACCATCAATGATAAACAACTTGGGCACCCAATCCTCCATTTGAAAAGAAATGATATATTACATCACTCTGTAGAACACTCATGGTCTGTACATGCAACACAGTAATATATTATTCAGATAACAGCTCCACCTCAATTAATGATAAATATTCAGATTTTCTGTGTCACCTGAAAACACAAATAACTGCTACATTCCAGCTGGCTGTATATACAGCACAGTAAATTACATGTACAACAGCTCCTGTAGACTGTTACTAACCATGTTCCATACCTGCTCTCTGTCATCACAACTTTCCAAAGCAGAGAAAAACACTCTAGCTTCAGATCCTAACAGAAATATATGATATATATTTGTGAAGTTACAGAACTTTCCACTAGTTGGTGACAATTTCTTTACCCAGTGAAAAAATTCCTGCTACAGATCCAAACAGCAAAAAAGCAACATGTTTGTGAAACAGTTACAAAATCTTCCACTAGTCTATGGTATCATTTTTTTAGAATTACATTGTTAAGACCATAACACTCCAACCCAGCCAAGGAGAACAGGTGTCCCTACAATAAATGCCGTCACTTGCCTTGTACAATACTGAGCAGCTGTTGAATAAAAAGCCTTTTGAATGAATGTGAGGAACAATATATCATTATGTCAGTACTTGATTCTGAATTTTATGGCCTTTCTATAGTGATTCCTCCAGTTTATCCAAAATAAATTACATACTGCCATGACACTAGCATGATATGTGAATTAATTTTACATTTTCTACACCCTCTACAACTGTCTGTAGCTTTTAGAGAGCCAATGATATGAATCAAATTATCCAGCTTAAGTTAACACTTAAGAAAGAAAATGAAACACAATTAATTCTCCCTTTTGTTGCCTGAATGACCTGGATTTTTAATGTACATTTCATAATAGTCGTCACTTGTGGGTTGTAGGTTTATCGGATTTCTGCCATTGTATATAATAATACATTGCATAACAGCATGCAACTTGATTCTGCAATAGTACGGAAATCTACACAATAGGGAGGTAAGTGGTTTTACCATGTGATCACTCTGTCCATCTGCCAAGTAGCTGTAATAAGCGAGTTGTACTCTAATCAAAAGTAAAGCATTACAGAAGACCTCATGTAACTGCACAGTGGAGTGGTAAACCAGTTACCATTGTTGCCTCACAGTGTTTTACTGTTAGCTAAGCACAAAAAAAAAAGAAAAAAAAATACCTATGAAGCTTGGACTTCTAATTTAGAAATTGTGTACAAAATACACACATCCAGTCAGCTTTTACAGCAAATCCACAGTAGCTAGAAAGGGAAGAAAGGCAACATACTGTGACATAATTCTTCCAGTCTATGTTGGTCAATGAATCCTGTGAAACTGTTGTTCAGTCCTGAAGTCCTGCATTCCATTCAGGTGCAATATGTGACCCACTGGGAATAGTTTTGTACAAAGGTGTGGCTATCGTTTCTCGCATCATCCTGATTTAGCACTTCCAACTAAAAAAAATCAGAAAAAAAAAAAACTCTAGCATACTGCTTTTGTAGCAAACTGCTGCTACAATCTCTGCCTCAGTGCCCATCACAAGTAGAGCACTAAAGCAATTCAATCCAGAATGGAAATGCTGTCATTCAAACACTGCGGCCAGGGTAGCTTGCTCATTAACGCAACATTAGCTACACTTCTGGTGTTGTACATGCACAATATCAAGATCAAGTGCTAAGCATTCAAATTACCTGCTGTTATTGTTACATTAATACAGTTAACTAAAAGCACTGCATCCAACGTTTCCTACTCATCTTTTTTTCTCCTCACCTTGCAGTGTGTTCCTTCTCCACACCATGCAAAAGTGTTGCAATTTACTATCCTTTTTGGGACAGCCTCTTTACACCCATAACCTGTTCCTTGTCTTTTCCACTGGCAGTACTAGAAGCTTTTTGTACTCCATACTTCAGAAACTGCTGGGTATCCTACAACTCAGCATCACATATGAATAACTACACAACAACTCTCGTTCACAAAAGGCACTAAAGTGCAGCCTTTACAGAGACCATTTTCTAAGGATAAGAATTATAAAGATATATAGCACCCCATAAACTTAACCTTATGTTAATGGCATAAGCACAGAAACTCCTTTCAGTTTACATAAAGGCAGTAAATGCATAGCTCCTGCATGTGTACTAGGAGAAGCAATTGTGTAGAACTGAAAATGGGCCCCTGCTTCCTTCTTTCCCTCCTAATGCCATAGCCACCGCACCTTTATTAGTTTATACAAGGCTATGTTGAATCAACTAATTATAAAATGACCATTACAAAAGTGAAACACACACACACACACACACACACACACACACACACACACACACACACACACACACACACACACACACACACACACACCAAACAAAAAACAATAACTCCCTAATGCCTGTACAGTTTCTAAAGAGATTCTCCCAAGGAATCAATATCCCTCTTAAACCACTCTGGAGTTTGCAGCAAAAACATCTTTTAATAGTACTCGTTCCACATGCTGCACAGTGGCTGCCATGTTACCACAATAAAAAATTTGCTTCCATTAAAAAGACAGGTTCCTTACAAAATCCAAAGGAAAACATTTTACTAAATGTCGTATCACCCTACTTTATTATAAATACTCAATAAGATAATGTATTTCTTTTTTTTTTTCCATAATAAATCTTTATTGTTATATACTTTTCATACAAAATTATAAAATAGAAACTACTAACTAACACTGTAACAATCACACCAAACAATATACAATATTTACAAGAATGCTTCCATATAAGACATTAGAAATATAAGAAAAACATAGGAATAATTAGTAAGTTTCCAATATTGAACAGTTTGATTAGACATTTCTCTCCAAATATAGCAATGATTATTACTACTTTAAATTCAAAAGTTTTATGCCAATATAATATTAAATATCTGTTCCCAAATTTTCAGATTATTGATACCCTTGCTATGTGAATTTAAAAGTGGTTTATGAGCTAGTATATGTTTTGTCGCCAACACACTGAAGTTTTGCCAAGATGTTTTAGTTGGATCTAGCCAATTTGAAGCTATATAAAGCTTCATTAGTAAGAAAATATTAATATGAACTATACTCTGTGATTTGGAAATTTATGATTCTGCATTTTCCCCCAAAGGAACATAATGTATTTCTATCTGTAATGATGTGCATTCTAACCCTGGGCCTTCTTTTTCTCAGAACTTTCTTCTTGCTGATCTAAATACTTAATCAACAGCTTTAATATCAGTTCTTCTAAATGCATACACTGACACAGATTATGTGTGTGTGTGTGTGTGTGTGTGTGTGTGTGTGTGTGTGTTTGTACACACACACACACACACACACACACACACACACACACACGTGTAAACTGGACATTACTGTTAACTCTGAAGTTGGTTGAACTTCATAACATAAAACTCTCAAATTTATAACTGAGAGCATTCTATCATGGAATAGACAGAATATTAAAGGTGAATTTCTGATCATACAGGATCTTCAGTCTCGACAGAAAGGCCTCCACCAATGACTTTGTTCATTCTAGTATATAGCTCTGTTATTCAGCCCATTTTACTGACACTGTGAACCAGCAATGTTTCTAAAACAGAAAGCACTTTAGACTGGACAGTGTACTCCATGCTTCAAAACATTCAAAGTTTCGACAAGTCATGGCTGACACCCTCAGTGATATTTTTTCCCCAATATTTACTGCTTAGGGTCATAGCAAAATTCTCAAGTCAACATTTATTTCCTTCTCCTGAAACATAATACTTTCTTTTACTATGCCCTTGTGCTACTATTTCTCAGGAACATAATCTGATCTAAATTGCATAAAGCTGGCTTACATATGGCAGTTGCCTACTTTAATCACACTGTTCTCAATAGTCTTAATTTTTTGATACAGATAAGTAATATAACTTTCCAAGATGGCTACACACTGATGAACAACTTAACTTCAGCTCTCCAAATGTGAAAAACGAAACAGAAAGACAAGGGCCAGAAACTCTGGCACTTTTAGTAAATTCAGTTACTGGCTAGCAAGTGCACTGTCTGGATGCCAACAAAGAAGAAACTAAGGGAGCATGAAAGAAAATCAACTAGAAAAGGTGAAGAGAAAACACTGACTGGGAAAAATCCTGCAGCTGTTCAGCAAAATGCAGTTCAGGCTCTAGTTTTGGTGAAAGGTATGGCGTACAGTAATCTAGAGGAAAATAAGTCAAATCTGCTCAGAGATGATAAAATAAATGAAACACTGAAGAAGTATATCAACTCAAATAACAAAAGGCTGGAAAAAGGAAGAAGCTTTAAACAGATATTAGATGAGCTAATAAAACTGCAAATATCAAAGATCAAAATGAAGAAAAGGCTGTCTGAGGTATTAGACTGCTCAAGATGAGATATTTAAAAAATGGTACAATTAGAGGGCAAAACATGTATTATAATCTGGGATTTTCTGATGTACCAGAGAAACTAGGAGGAACAGACTGTATTCATTTTATGAAGGCACAAATAAGCTACTGGACCAGTGTTCCACAAAAAGAACAATTAACTGAAAAGGCCCACAGTGTGTATGCGCCAAATCTGTACATAAGAAAGCAGCCAAGACATGTATTAGTAAAGATGCAAACCTACCAACAAAAAGAGATGATCTTGACAAAATTGTGGAAAAGGGTCAAACTATTAAAAGTTGGAGGAAGTAGTGTTTGTGGAAAATGATTACTCACTGTACACCACTCAGAAGAGAAACAAATTTATTCTAGTAATTAGGGAATGTCGAGAGGCAGTTGTTGGATTCAAGCTGCTGCATTCATTGCCTTCAGAATATATTTTTTGGAGGTTCAAAGTCATTTTTTGATGCAGAACAGTCTAAAGAGGAAATAAAAAAGTTTGTCCAACAAAAAATGAGCCATCAAGCATAAGGGGACTCTGCTTTTCATTTTTCTGTTAATGAAGCACATGGAGAGAGACTTTGTCATTGAAACTTTTCCATTGTTCCAAAGGAAAATGTTTGAGAGAAAGATAAAAAGCACAGGAGTTGACTAGAAGAATCAAGAGTACCTTGAAATTGAACCAGAGTCTGGAGTTGGGAGATGGAGATGAACAGGAAGACCACCAGCAACACAGAAATTAGTAAATAAATACAAGACTGCAAAACATCAATTACATTTGTGAAAGTCAGCTGTATAGGAAAGAGTAGAATTTTGTTAAATGTGCAGGGAACTCGCTTCATGTCAGTAATGTTTGGAAGGACACTGAGGGGAGGGAAAGAAGAAAAAAGGTAACAGAGTAAAACAATTTTTGTTCTTAACAGTATTCCAATGAAACTTTTCATGATATAAAATGCATGTTTTACACCAAAAAGTAAAACATTTTTAGTTATTCTGTGTAAAGAAGACACTAAACTAAACAAATGTCTTTTTTCTTTCTCCTTTTTAGTACTAGGAAATGTAGACATTACAATTCAATAAAAAACAAAAGACTACACAAAAGCATGTTTAAGTTAATACGCTATAACCCTGGGTTGTTCAGGTGGGGCACTGGATGCAAAGGTACACAGATCATAATATATGCAGGGCTGATATTTTTTCTTACTTTTGTATACGTGAATATCTGGATATATCTACTAACAAAGTTTTAAGTGGAAATAACTACAAAAAGAACAAAAAATATAATGAATAGTTTTTAGCAATAAGTGCTTCGGCTCATCTTTAGAAGCCTGCAGCAGAGGACTACACTTTTTCTCTAAGGATTCCATGGAGACAAGATGATTATTGGCAATTAAAAGAGCCAAAGCACTGTTTCTCAAAGACTAAGAGTTAATGTTTTCTGACAACATGCAAGTTGTTTTTCATATCTGAGAGGGGAATAAATATTAAAAAAAAAGTACAGACACCAATTATTTGTGTAACTAGAAGCACAAGCAATAATATACATCTTAGTGAGAGCATCAAGGTAGGTTAGTTAAAGCCTGTTTTTGCAGCTATTTGGGAGAACTGTTCCCATTAGGAGAATTAAACATTATTTGAAAATGTAGATAGTTTTGTGTGTTTGTATTATGTTAACAGGTTTTAGGGGTGTGCTTGTTTTTTTGTTTGAGGATTTCATTACAACAAAAGGTCTTGTAAAATTCGACCAAGGTTCCAATGCTGATAAGAAAAGAAAATGCATAAGGGATCAATCTGCCAAACATTAGTGAGTGCATATATCACAAACGTGGAAATAGACATTTAAAAAAGCTCTCTAATATAACAGGCGAGAATAAAGACTTCTTATAATGGTGACACTATCCATATTATCTTGTAATATGAATGGTCTCACAGGTATGGACAAAAACAAGAGAATTATATTAAGAAATGCAGAGTGCAAATAGCAATTCTACAGGAGACACATTTGGAAAGAGCAGAGTATGGTATGTGAACTTAATAAAGAAAAGATTTCAGAATTGACAGTCAGCAGAATATCAGGGTCAAAGGAAAAGAGGAGTACTTATATTAATTACTAGAGGAGACCCAATCATGACAGAAGAGGGAAAAATGTAAAAATGCCATATATGGGGTAGTAAGGGGTTACCTGTCAAGGGTATGAATTATGCTTGTGGGGGTAACAGGTGCTGACTGAGGTTTCTTTTTGGGGATAAACTCTTGGCTAGGCTTGGAAGGGCCCCAGGGCCATTAGCCTAGTAACCTCCTATGATATTTCACCTAAACTGCTATTATGGAGCTTAAAAAGTTTTGGGAAAAATAATCAGCTTTCAAGGAATATTACTTATAGCTGGAGACTGGAATTTGATTTGCAACAATGAGAATCTAGCTGGGGGGACCCGGAAGGGAACATATAACAAAAGGGTAGATTTCTGAAGAAATTTATGAAAATATTTGGTATGGAACAAACTGACTCAGTAGTACGAACTTAGAATTTACATATAATTTCTGTCTTGTACCTTGGAGAATAATATTTCACAGGAACATATGCATTTAATTAAGAACTATGACACTTCCAATAATCATTTCAGATCATGTGCCAATAACTACCAAGATAAAAATGCACAATAGAGTAAAGATGAGACAATGGCACTTCCCCACCTACATGTTAAAAAGAGAGCAGTCTAAGGAATGGATAGTGGAAATTATTTGGGAGTTAATTAGGAAACCTAGAAAGTACTGCTAAAGCTATAGCTAATGAGTGGGTTACAATGAAAGTGTAGTTTAAAAACTGAGTAGAAATAAAAGAAGTACAATAATTATTTAGAGTGGCTGATGAAGGTTAAAGTACTACAGAATAAGTGGAATCCAAAAGAAAAATTGCAGAGTGCTAAAGAGAAAATAAGGGAGTACCTGGATAATATCCATTATGAGTGTACGCCAAGCAACACATGGCTGTAGGCTAGGTGCATTCGGCACCCCATTTTCTGCCCCCTCAATAGCAAATAATGGTTTCCAATACAAATTATTTCCATCACAGTGTACTTTCACATGGTTATTCGTCCGTAACTTAGGTCCCTCCATGTGACTGTTGTCTCCCGGGTGCACTCTCTCCAGCAATTTTTACTCGCACCCCGTTTACACTTATACCTATTTGAACGGGTCTACTACACATGATCGAAATTTCATTTGACTAAGACCATAACATCAAAAATTCAAAATACTGAAAACTCACTCGACTGAAACTCATAAGACTGAAACCTTAACAATTAAGTAAATAGAAATTTCAACACAATAGTGGCAGCATGTAGACTATTGTAAGGCAAGTAAAAGGGTTTACTATCATTTGTGCGAACGACATTCTGATGTTCGGCAGCATTACTGCCGACAGAATTAAAAGTACACTGGATAGTCGAACACACTTATGCGAATGCAGTAGTGCATTCGCATAAGTGTGTTCGACTAAATGTACAAGATCACAGTACAGTAGGGATTAGAAATTCATCCATATCCCCACTGTAATGCGATCTCGGAGATGGAATATATTAGTAGTAGGTGGTGTGGGGGGGGGTCACGGGGGGCTTGCCCCCCCTTGCAAATATGTGATATGTCATATAGGAGTTCGGTTTACATCAGCTTCTATACAGCTATCACGTCACATTTTTGGCAACAATGTTGACTCAAATGTGTAGATCATTTGGGGAGACAATGTGTACAAGCGAAATGTTTAGTTTTGGTTTTAGTTATTTTGATCAGCAAATGTTTTGCCGTTCGAAATAACAATAGGAAACCAGTAAAAGGTACATGCCTGTTTACCCCACTGTAGTATGATCATGGAGTTAGTATATATAGTTAGGGGGGTTGGGGTGCACAGAGTTTCTTTTAAGAGGATGCGTAAGTAGTTTTTAAGTTCTGGAAAGGGTAAGTCATTGGTGTTGTGTGTGTGCATGTCTATAGTTTACAATTTAGTATGTTGAAATTTAGCATTGTCAAGGTTTCAATCTTATGAGTTTCAGTCAAGTGGGTTTTCAGTATTTTGAATTTTCAATGTTAAGGTCTCAGTCAAATGAAATTTCAATCATGTGTAGTAGACCCATTTGAACTACCTAGCTAGGGTTGTTTTGTTATCCCCTAAGGCTACCAGACAGTGCTCCTTAGAATTAGAATGATAGCATTGCCCTTTCTAGAACCCCTACCCCGTGCTGTTCCACATCCTCCCTTTTAGCCAGACCTTTTCCGTCAGCCACATTCTTTCTGCCACCCTGCACATCCCCAGCCTGCCAAACGCCATGCAGTTTTAGTGATAGTTATCACTTTCCTATGTGCCTATGTCTTTTAGTTCCACCTAGCCCCTTTTCTGCTTTTAAAATTTCAACCATTATTTTAACATTAGCTGCATTTAATCCCCCCAAATCAGCCAGACAGCGCTCCTCTTACGTCCACCTAGGCTGACTTGTGAGGTCTTCTCTCATCCCTCCTTTTTTTCCTTTTTTTTCCTTTGTTCACTTTGTACCTTTTTTGTTTTTTTCCTTTTATATCTCCCTCCACTTTTCCCCCCTATGCTCAGCTTAGCACTGTACGGAAACGGTTCCACCAGATATGGGATATATCTCATAAACTGATTTAGTACTCCTCACACATTTATTAAATTTCTCCATTAAACTAAGGAGAAACTCATGATAAAATAATAAGCTTTAGATTGCTGTTATTTGCTTGAATTTAATTTGATCTCTGCACCAGGTTTAGTGTTTCCATATTGTACCCATTTGGGGCATGTTGTAATGAGATTGTTGTTTAATCAGAGTACCCTCCATAACATGGATGGGATGAATGTTGTAATTTTTTAGCACTATTCCCATGTCATTTGGTTTTACGCTAATTTGTACTTAACAAGGGTCTGTTTCAGGTCTGCCAACAGCCTGTAACTGGAGGGCTGAATAAAGGCCACTTCCCCTACACACCCTCCAGAAGACTATTGGTTAAATCCTTTGGACCCGCCCTTAATCTTGTACATAAAATGTGACTCCCCACACACTGTAAAACTACAGTGAACAGTGCTTGGAGAGCACTGTCTTGACTTTTGTAACGTCTATTACTGTTCAATAAAAAGGACCTTTGAAAAACTTAACGATGACTCCATGGTCTCTATAAAACAGGATCCAAATGGACTGTAATCTGACCTGTTTACCTAGCTTTCTCACCACCATCCAGGATACCACAGCCTGAACAGCCCATTTTAGGGCTATAATAATAACAACAACATTATTCTCACTACCTTGTCTACCTCCGAAAGGCCCGCTTCTTGGCCATCTAAAAAGGACCACCTGTTACCAATAGCCCTTTTGAGGGCTCGGTCGGTTCATCAGATTTCTGATACCAAAAGGATTCAACGGTTCTTCTGAGGACCACTACATAAGGACTACAGACTACTAGACTACTGAGCCATCTGAAAAGGACTACCTCAGATTAATAACCCTTCTGAGTGTTCGGAAGGTTTATCCAATTACTGATAAAAAGTTCAAAGGTCCTTCTAAGGACCACCTCATAAGGGCTACAGACTATCTAGGGAAGGCCCTTTTTAGGGCCATCTAGTAAGGCTGTGGTAGTAGGCCATCAAGACCGCCTGCTTGACTCACACTTTATAGGATACGGGCAAATCTACCCCAGAGAACGATACTGCTAAAAAGAGTCCTTCTAAGGACTTACACAGGAGATTTCCCCATCTTTCTGCTCCCTAGACATAGGAGCCACATCTCTCTCGCTTATAAATAATACTAGCAGAACTCTCAAATTCAAAAGTGAATACTAGCAGAACGCTCCAAGTCAAAGTGAAAAGGGATTGCTGATAATGAAGTGGAGGAAATTCAAGAAATAAGAAAAGAGTGGGATTTTGGATGCAGATCTTTAAGGAAAATAAAAACAAGGCTTCAAAACATCATATTCAAAAAGTAGCAGAAAGTATACCAAGAACTAAGCCAAGACATGAATGGAAAAAGATTCTGCCGATAGGTATGACTGCAATGAGGGTTGCAAAGAGAAGGCTGGAAATTAATGAACCAAATTATTGGGAAAATGATTACAGAAGGTAACTGACTGGGAAGAGGCCAAGAAGACATTTTGACTGCAGGCTAGAGACTGAATTCCACATACTGGGGATTGATATCAGAAGATATTTTATTTATTTTATTTTACATTTGTTAACCGGGAGAGTCCGACTGGATACATGTCCATTTTCAGCGGAGGCCCAGGGAGAAAAGCTCCACATGTACAAAAGAGGACAATCAATATTCGTGGTTACATTGAAAAAAATGTAAAATTTTAAAAGGTGATTATTTATATACATGGTTACATTGAAGTTCAAGATCATTGTAGGTTTATAGTATGAAATATGTACAGAAATCATTGCACAGCATTTGAGTGTATAGAATGACATGACACCTAGATTGATGCTCTGAATGACAACCAGGAGAAGAAAAAGGTGGTTAGTTAAGAAGGGGAGTTATTGGAAATTAGATGTAGAAGAGTTAAAAACATATCCATAGAAAGGCTAGGATACCAGGATGCTATAGAAAAGTTAAACAAGGCATTAGAATGGTTAGGATAGGGAGTTAGAAACAAAGCATTATAATGGTAAGTATAGTAATTTAGGTTAGGTTTAGTTAGTGTTGTTCTAAAGGTTATTGAGAAGCATATATAATCTGGGTGGGTTAGGTTTAGAAAGTTTATTCATATAGGATAAGGAAGCTGTTTTTATTGCATAATTTACCTACTAGAGTTATATGTATATTGGGTTAGTCTGGATCTAGGCATGGGCATAGCCAAAGCTTGTTTAGGTGATTCTTTAGGGATGCTTTGAATTGGGTAAGGAGGTTATAGTGGTAAGATCTGGATGGAGCGCGTTCCATTTTTTTCCAGTGAATAGTGATTCTCCAGCTGAGTTGCTGGCTTTGGCAGATTGTACTTGCATTTTGTTGGATGAGTGGAGGGAATGGTAGGTTGCTGTAGGGGGTGATAATATTTGTCAGAATGGGTGTACTGTTAGGTTGGAAGAGGATTTTATGAATAACTATGAGTTGGTTGTACTGGAGTTGATTGGGTAGTTCTAGCCAGTCTAATGTTTGAATATTTTGACAGTGATGGGTTCTGTAAGCTGTGTCTGTGGCAAATCTAACTATATTGTTATAGCAGCTAGCTAATTTGTTTAGGTTTGATTTCCGTAGGCTTAGGAAAATGGGTGAGGCATAGAGAAGGGTCGAGAGACTGTGTGTTCTAGCTATGGCTGTTCTGGCAGGTGGGGTTAGGAATGGTTTAATCCTATATAAGAAGCCTATTTTTTTTTTACTGTTTTAATGGTTTTGTCTATATGAGTGTCAAATGTAAGGTTATTAAGTTTTGTGGCTGGTTCTGGATAGGATTATGGTGCCACTGTTGGATGAGATTGTAATATTTGGTGATGTGAATTTACGGGTAGGGAAGAAAAGTAGTAATCTGGTTTTGTTGGGATTCAATAGGAGACGGCGATTATTGAGCCAGACCTCTACTTTGTTGAGGGTCTTTTGGGATAGGGATTGTAGTTCTGAGGGGGTGGTGGCAGAACAGATAAGGGTAGAGTCATCTGCATACTGAATACAGGTTGCTTCTGGGATGTCTTTGGGTAGGTCATCAATGACTATGGAGAAAACGAGGGGGCCTAATATGGATCCTTGGGGGACACCAAGGGTGATTGGTAGAAGGGGGGATAGACTGTCTTTCCATAATACTGCTTGTTGTCTGCCCTGCAAGTAAGATTGGAACCAGTTGATTACTAGGTTGTTTAGGCTGAATGATTTTAGTGTGTCTAGGAGTAGGTGGTAATTCACCATATCGAATGCTATGGATAGGGCGAGAAAGAGGGCAGAGGAAAGGATGTTGTGATTACGGTTTTGATTTCTTGTGTGAGAGAAGGAGAGAAGTGCTATCGTGGTAGTATAGGCAGGTCTGAATCCATGGTGGGATGGGCTAGGAGATTGTTCTGGGTAAGGTGAGTTAGAATTTGCTTATGTATACATTTTTCCATTAGTTTGGCTAAGGGAGATAGGATGGCTATAGGTCTATAGTTCGAGACTTCAGTGGAGTTGCCCCCTTTGTAAAGTGGAATAATGTGGGAGATTTTCCAGATGATGGGGACATAGGACTCGTGGATAGTACGATTGATTAAGATGGAAATAGGGTATGCTATTTCATTAGTGGCCTTTTGTAGAAAGTCTGCAGGGAGTACGTCTGCAGCCAGGGTGGTGGGTTTGAGTTTTTTAAGTAGGGATTTAATATAGTCTGTGGGGATTGGATCAAATTTGAATGGAAGTACATTATCAAGAGTGGGTAAGGTGGTGTTGGAGGAGTTGGCAGGAAGGTTATTAGCTAGGGACTGAACTGTTTTTGTAAAGAAAGTATTGAAGGCCTCTGCTACACTTTTAGGGGGTAGATGTAAAGTAGATGAAGGGGTGGGGGTTGTGGATTTACCTGGATGGAATTTTTGTGGTTGATTTTGAGATGGACAAAGAGAAATGGATAAGGGAATCCTAAATGAAAGACCTTCACTGGTTGAATTTTTAGTTGAATCTAGAACAGAAACTGCTGTTAAAAAGGGATAATTAGCACAGCATTTAAAAAATTGTACAATATAACTGCAGGAATCAATTACAGGATGTTAGAAAAGATTGGGAGCAGAGATTAGCTAAGATAAGCAATTCAAAAAGAATCAATGGGAGGACATATGCATGCCTCCCAAATATGCAACAAAGTCAAGAAGCTTAGGATTTTTGCCTGGAAGTGTTTACATAAGTACTTTTATACCCCAAGCAGATTCCAAAGAAATTTCTTCAGGTAAATGGCAAATGTTGGAGATGTATTCTGGGAGAGAGAGATTCCTGGGAGCATGCGTTGTCGAAGTATAATGAGATGGCAAACTTTAAAAATTCCATACAGAGTTCTCTCTCAGGAACACTGTGGAATAAATTAATATAACTAAGGAAATCATCTTTTTTTGAGTTGGGATACTGGATCTGAATTGCCTAGACATAGTAAGGCTTTGCCAAGTTTAATTCTGATAGCTGCCAAAACAAACATTTACTAGAAAATGGAAATCAAAGTCTAAACCAATCATTTTTAAAGTAGTGAATATTGTAATAGAGATAAAACAACTGGAAGTGGGATCTTTACAAAAGGGTATGAGTAAATTGCATACATAAAAATGGAAACCGTGGGAACAATACAGGTAGAAAAATGTTTTGGAAAAGGAATGAGGTTTAAGAGAAGTAGGTATTGAACAATATATGTAATGATGGATTGATTTTACTGTATAGAACAATATATATGTGTACAATGTTTGTAAATGTGAACTCGTTAATAAGGTTTGATTACTCTTATATAAGTTTGCATATTTCACATGTGATATTTCAATAAAGGTGTTTTTTTAATACGCATATATATATATATATATATATATATATATATATATATATATATATATATATATAAACATTTTTTTCTTCCCTCAATTTCCAGACCCTTTAAGGAACTGTGAGAAAGAAAAAAAAAAAAAAAGATTTCTTCCTCATGATTCCCCCCCTGACATTAAAGCATAACATAGCAGCTTCAACTCTGAGAAATGCATCATTGTGGTAAGTCCATCCAAGTCTTCCTCAATACAAACAGTCGTAAAATAAGGTCAAGTCTTTGCTTTTTGATAGACAATACATTTTTAAACAATAAAGAAAAAAATATTTATCTTGAAAACCCAAAACAGTTCTTACAAAGTATCAATGCATTATTTACCCAAGGGAAACTAGTCAGCCTATCCCTAACCCTGTTGTTTGACTCCAACTAACACCCAGTTTACATCAATCTTCTTATAGACCATTCTGTTTACCACTCCCAGGTGTTGAAGAAACTAAAGCCCCCTTTTATGCATATTGATAACCTTTCACCAGAATATCTGAAGCTTGCTGCAGATGCTGCCCTTTTCCCACTTTACAGCCTCATCATTCATATCATTACAAAATCCTGTGTTCCAAGTATACGGAAAAAGTACAGTTTTGTACCTACCATAAATGTAGATGTTCGAGTGCTAATACAGCTACAGTCCTCACATATGGGTTCTCCTGCCGTCAGGCGGGTCCTTGGTCGGCCGAATTCCAAAGTCTAGGTCCGGCGTCGGTTGTCGCCACTTCTTCCCTGACGTCAGTGCGACAGGGTTATAAAAGAACCAGCCAACGCCATTTTCTTCAGTTTTTCTTGCCCCAGATGTCAGGTGCCCCCAGAAGGAAGGCAATACATAAAATTAGGTAATAATGCAATGCAATATAATCAAAAAAACAGTAGTTGCAAGCAAATACACCATGAAAGAATACCCCTAGAGGGGAAGGAGGGAGGGAAACCTGGACTGCAGCTGTATTAGCACTCGAACATCTACATTTATGGTAGGTACAAAACTGTACTATGTTCATCGTGCATACAGCTGCAGTCATAACAGATGGGTAGAATCCCAAAGCTAAGAAAGAGGTGGTAGGCACTAGGTGGAACTAGGAGGAGCCAAAATGCCCTGCAAGACTGCAGTGGCAAAGCCTGCTCTAGATTTGGAGTATAAAGGTAGGTTGTAGTGCTTGGAAAAGGTATGCACAGAACTCCAAGTGGCTGCTTCCAAGATATCCTTGGTAGGAACTCCTCTGAGGAAGGCTGTAGAGGTGGCTGTGGCCCTGGTGGAATGAGTTCTAATGCCTGTAGGTACAGTTTTGCCATGAAAGGAATAGCAAAAGTGTATGCAGTGGGCTATCCATTTTGAAATTGTCTGTTTGGAAATTGGCTTTCCTTGAGCTCCTACTGCATAAGCCACAAAGAGCTGTTCTGATTTTCTGAAAGGCTTTGTTCTGTCCAAATAATAACGCAGTTGTCTGTGGATGCCCAAGGAATGTAGCAATCTCTCCCCTTTGTTTTGAGGATTAGGATAAAAAATAGGTAAGTGTATGGCCTGATTTAAAGCTACCCTGGATACCACTTTAGGCATAAAGGACGGGTTGGTTCGTAAGGAAACTCTGTCCTGATGGAAGATGATAAAAGGCTGGACAGCCATGAGAGCCTGTAATTCTGAAACTCTACGAGCTGAGGTGATAGCCAGAAGGAAAGCTGTTTTCCAGGACAAGTATTGCAAATCTGCTGAGGCAGCTGGCTCAAAAGGAGGCAGGGTCAGTTTTTCCAGAATGAAATTAAGATCCCAAGCAGGCGTTGGTTGTTTCCTTGGAGGTCTCAAATTCTTAGCCCCTCTGAGGAACTGTCTTAAGAGAGGGTGAGAGAATAAAGGTGGACCAGTGTTGTATTCTGCAGAAATGGCTGAGGCATGGATTTTGATGGAGGAGAAAGAAAGTCCACTGCTTAGCAGTTCAGTCAAATTTTGTAGTATTTGTGGTAAATTCAGTTTTCCAGGCTCCTGGCCCTTTTTCTCATTCCAGTTACAAAAACATTTCCATTTTGCGGAGTAAGCTTTTCTAGTTGATGGCCTTCTGGCCTCCAAAATGACATCCTGCACCTCCTTGGAGAGTAGGGCCTGCTGTTTTGCTAAGGAATCTTCCATGCGGCTAGATTGAGTGTTTTTAGTTGACTGTGAAGAGTTTTGAAGCTGTGTTGAGTCAGAAGAAGAGGCATTAGAGGCAGGGTCCATGGTGGGGAATGCATCAGGCTCCTCAGGAGTGGGTACCAGTGTTGTCTTGGCCATTCCGGAGCAATGAGGATCATCTTTGGTCTGTCTGCTCTGGTCTTCAATAGCACTTTGGGCAGCAGAGGAAGAGGTGGGAAGGCATAAACTGTCATTGATGCCCAACTGAAAGAGAGAGCGTCCACTCTCCAGGCCTTTTTATGGAAGATCCTTGAGCAGAATTTTTTCAATTGATGATTTTTGTGGGAGGCAAATAGATCTATGTCTGGCCTTCCCCATTCTTGGATTATTTCTGTAAAAACTTTTGGATGCAACTTCCATTCGTGTGGATCTGTCATATTTCTGCTTAGGTTGTCTGCCAGCGTGTTTTCCTTGCCTGGCAAGTACTGTGCTTGTAGTTCCATTTGTAAGTCCATGACCATGTTCCAAAGTGACATGGCCAGTCTGCATAGGGGGTAAGAATGCATTCCTCCCTGCTTGTTTATGTACCACATAACTGTGGTGTTGTCCGTTCTTATCAAAAGTTGACTTGGTTGTAGAAAGTTCTTGAAAGCTATAATAGCATTTATTACTGCTAGCATTTCTTTTTGATTGATGTGAAGGTGCTTTTCTTTTTGGGACCATTTGCTCTGAATGCACCGTTCTGTCATGTTTGGCATGCTTGAGCCCACCACAGAAATTCCTTTTGCAGACATGGAATTAGTGGTATTATTGTTTCCAAACTGTGGCTGTGTTGAGACCATATGTTTTTCAGGTACCATTGTAGCTTCCTCATATGCAGCTTTGCACATGGGATTAGTAAGATGCAAGATGCCATGAATCCCAGAGCCTGCAGGATTTTCCTTGCAGTAAGCCTGGTGCAATTTGCTAGTGTTCTGAAGTATTGGATTAGTTGCCCCTGCTTTTCTGGCGTGAGGTAGGCCATCTGGGTGTTTGTGTCCAAGTTGGCACCCAGGAAAATTATCTTCCGAGAGGGTATTAGTCTTGATTTCTTTTTATTGACTGTGTATCCCAGAGAGTTCAATAACATTATTACGTAAGCCAGATGTTTCTGAAGGATGTGTTTGCTGTCCGCTTGGATCAGGCAGTCGTCCAAATAGGGATATATTTGTATCCCTTGAAGTCGGCAGTAGGCAATTACTGATGCCAGGCATTTCGTGAATACTCTGGGCGCAGTAGATAAGCCAAAGGGCAATGCAGAGAATTGATAACGAGTTGAACCTGCAAGAAATCTGAGGTATCTTCTGCAATTTTGTCTGATTGGGACATGCAGGTATGCCTCCTTGAGGTCCAATGTTACCAGCCAAGACTCCTTGCCCAGCATGGGAAGAAGCTGCTGTAGAGTGAGCATCTTGAATTTTGGTACGAGTAGGAATGCGTTTAGGATGGATAGATCCAGAATAGGTCTCCAATCTTTTCCCTTCCTTGGCACCAGAAATAGCCTGGAATAAAACCCTTGACCTTGTTCATGCATAGGTACCTCTTGAATAGCTTTCATGTTTATGAGATCTGCAATTAGCCTTTGTGCCTCTGCCCTTTGATTGTGTGGCAGGTTTGGCATGCCTCTCATTTTTGGAAGGGTCTGAAAATGGAATTTGTAGCCTCTGTTTATAATGTCCAGGAGCCATTTGTCCTTTGTGACAGTATGCCAATTTTTTGAAAATAATGCCAGCTTTCCTCCCAAGGGGGCTGCCATTTGAGATCTGGTTGGCATGCAAAGTGGAAAGTCATTGGGTTTGCTTTCTGATAGATTGCGAGTTGTCCTCACCACCTCTTTGTGTAGGAGCTTGCCATTGTCTGCCTCTGTACGATCCTTGGGATTGTCCTTTGCCACTCGGGCGCCTGTATCTGCCTCTTTGGGGTCTGTCTGTGGCAGGAAAGGACCAGTTTTTGGAAGGCCAATTTCTACTAAAACGTGGGGGTTGAACCTGTAGAAATTCTTTCACAGTTTGCATTGATTTAGCCTTTTCCTCCATTTTCTTTAATACCTCCTCAGCATTAGCACCAAATAGTACATCCTTTTGAAGAGGAGCGTCTAGTAATTTAGCTTTGACATGATCAGGTAAGGCTTGTTCCTTAAGCCAGGCATGCCTACGTATGACTGATCCTGTAACAGCAGCTCTGCATGAGGCCTCTAGAGCATCAAAACCACATTGCAAGGTATACTTACCCACTTGTTCTGCACTATGCATCAAGTCCTGCAACTCCTTCAAGTCTGGTTGTTCAGGTTGTGACATTTTACTTTTCAATTGTGATAACATAAACTGTTGGTATTTTAGCATATGAAACTGACAGTTTAAGGCCCTCATAGATAAGGTAGCCGAGGTATATACCTTTTTTCCTCACCTTTCTAAGGATCTGGAATCTCTCTTGGAAGGCAAAGGATTTTTAGCAATGGAGGCCTTAACTCCCTTGGGGCCCTGTGAGATGGTTTCTGGGTCAGCAGCATGGCTCTTGTATAGAAATTGGTGTGAGTCAGGGACCCTGTAGTACTTGTCTGGCTTAACTGGAGCTGGAGGTAGAGAGTCCGGGTTAAGGCAGGCCTCAGAGTAAACATCATCTAGGATGTCCAAGACAGGAGGTATAGCCAAAGGCCTGTGCTGAGGAAGCAAGAGAAATTCCCTGAGCCTTTTCTTTGAATCAGAATAATCCTGGCCTTCCCAGTGGAAGCGTTCCCTTAAGGTATGCAAAGTTTCCCCAAATGAGTAATCCTCAGGGGGGGATACCGAAGGGATGGACTCCTCCGCATCAGAGTCTTCAAAAGGGGAGTAAGAATGTTCCTGATCATCAGAGTGCTCTGAAATAATGGAGCCCTGATCAGAGGAGGGGGAATCTTCCTCCACTCTAGGCCTTTTGTCTGGAGGGGGCTGAGAACCTCGGATAAGAGTAATTAAATCCTCAGCCATTTTAAGCATCTGTTTCTTAGGCATGGGGCCTGGAGATGGGCCCTGTGCAGCTGGTCTCTTAGAGTGCATGGTTGCTTTAGACTTAGTGAAAGCCTTGATAGAAAAAGAAGAGGAAGGTCTGAAGACACCTTGAGTGGAGGTGGACCTGTCCACATTCTGAGTTTCAACTCTGACAGTGGCTTCGGTATCTGTAGTCGGGGTGTGGGCCGAGGAACCTGCGACCTCGGGTACAGGAGACACCGTCAAAGGCAGGTCGTTGGTAGGCAGGGGCTGTGTAGGTGCCTCACTGAGAACCGGACCACGTGTAGCCGGCTTTGGTGTGGTGTCGGTAGAGGCCGCGGACCTCGCGTGTCGGTCCTTGTCTTCGTTTTTTAGACAAAACCAGAGTCGGAGTATCCGACGACATAGTATAGTTAAATGCTTTTCCAAAATAATGCTGGGCGAACTCCGCCCGACGCTTAATAGTGCGTTTGTTGAATGTAGCACAAAAGCGGCAAGCCGAGACCTCGTGGTCAGGGCCTAAACAAGGTATACAGAGGGAATGGAAATCCTTATGCGATATTTGCTTCCCACAAGAAATACAATTATTAACTTTGTCTGACATCGGTCTGAGGCAAGAAAAGTACTTGGCTTTTAAGAAGACTTCGGTTTCCAAATTTTCGTAATCTCAGGAGCTGGCCGACCGGCACTTGCGAACTGCTTCTGCTTCGGGCACTGCGCGGCAAAAAAGACTGAAGAAAATGGCGTCGGCTGGTTCTTTTATACCCCTGTCGCACTGACGTCAGGGAAGAAGCGACGACAACCGACGACGGACCTAGACTTTGGAATTCGGCTGACCGAGGACCCGCCTGACGGCAGGAGAACCCATATGCGAGGACTGCAGCTGTATGCATGATGAACATCTGCTACTATAGTTTCTCTTAAGTGGTCCTCCTACTTCCTTCATCAACTTTGCAATAATTGCCATGTTTTTTTTTTTTCCCTTAGGATTATAGATAGTTATTAGGTACATAAGTCAAGGAGACCTTGAGAAGCCCAGCCCAATTTCCCAACTGCCAAATGGAGGCTGAAAGACTCAAACCATGGACTATAGGAAGCAGTTAATTAACAGCTTATACCCTTAATCATCTGCGCTAACACTTCTATTAAAAATACTTGCATCTACATTCAAATTCCTGACCACCTAATCATGAGTAATATGCTGTCATCCTCTAAGCATGATTTCAAATTGGGATATGGTATGAAATTACCTTATTGACCTTCAAAGAATACATCCATTGAGAATTAAATGAAAGGGAAGTTATCAGGACTTAGTTCTTGACAGGTCGAAGACTTTTAAAAACTGGACTAACTCACGTAAGAAAATAATAAAAAGCTGATACATAAAACCAAAAAACATTATTATAGAAATCAAGATTTAATAGCCTATTTAAAAAGAAGGGTTAAAACATTATTTGGCAATTAAGCATGTGATGAGAATTTAAGTATTTAAGCAGTTTTTAATTATACAACTTTCAGTCTGATGAAGTCTCTGTTTAACAGATTAAAGCGCTTACTGAAGGTGTTTTTTCTACAATAAAGTGTTTTGGTTTTATGTACTGGCTTTTTTATTATTAGGTTGAAGATTTTGACAGACTGGATCCTAATGCTCACCTACATGATCTCTCTAAATATGGTTTTATTTTTCATTCAGATAAACGGTTTCCCAGTTACCTAGGAAACAGGAGTCTATATTAAAGGAGCAGGATGCTCTCCCTCAACTTCTCAAAAATTCACCTTTAGTGTTATCCACTGTTCAGTTCTTGGATCTCTTCAATGCAACATTTATTTCAACAGTAATTTCACTCACTGTTAGAGGCCAAGAACATAATCAAACAACTCCACATTACTCATTGCTCTTCCTAGTAAAAGTAATGTTACATCTCCTACAAAGATGTTTAGTAAAATAAGGCCTTCACTTCAGATTTTCAAAAGAAATACAGTTACTTACTTTCAGGGGACAATAATATTAGTCACTCCCCAACTTCCCCAAATCCTAATTCTTTATGGATCATCAAAAAAGTCGTGCTGTTTTCAGCTAAAGACAGTTCCATCAACCTCCACCTCTCCAAATCTTAGGAGTGTCATAGCACCCCCTTTAGCTTCTGTTAATTCTATAAAAATAGTTTGCTATAAGATTGGATTGTGAATTAAGTATCGACCAATATGTCAAGTCAGTCATTCCTTACACTAGCCAACAATTAATGTGCATAAGTTTGACAGAGCAAAGAGCTTCAAGACAAATCATTCTCAATTCTCCAAACAACAGCTTATTTCCTCCCTACCACACTGTTTGCCTTTAATATACTAACCAATCTACCTTTCTAAAAAAGGATCCTGCTACAATAAAGCTGCTGAAGTTACTGCTGGTCATCCAGCAAGATCTCACCAAGGCATCTCACTCAAGATAAGTTGTCCTGAATTTAAGTTCTGCTTAGACTTGCCCCTGTTAAAGATAATTCACTCTGTTCTTCATCAAATGATCAAATTTGCTGCTCTCCTCTCCACATTACACAAACCCTATCCTGCTCATCCCCTTCACTCTGTAAACGTGCACATTGCCTCTGCACAACCATTCTAGAATGACCAGAGAGACTCCACCGCTGTAAAAGCTACTTCAAGCAAATGTTTAAATTATTGTTTATAGTGACTACCAACAAGCTTGGTATTTTAAATGAGGTATTAGCCAGTTTTAATTCTGATTCCCTAACATTTAACTCATCTCTCAGTTAATGGCTGAGCTCTCCTATTCAAATTTCAACATCCTCAGTCTCGTGGTCTTCCCCATTCACTCCCTCTCTCTTTTATTTGAAAAATATTCTACATTACTACACAGATGCTAACAGACAGTAAGAGTCCTTCTTGTACAGTTTGTGTGTTTTGGTGTACTTTAATCTAGTTTTTGATATTTCGGATTCTTTATACTGTTATTCTGCATTTACTTTTCTGTAGGTACATACTACCTTGTACCAATACCTACTCTGTTACCACAGTCATATCCTGCGTGCAGAACTTTTCATCATGATCCCACTCTAAAGACATATTCACTCCAGTTGGAATTTCCCAGAAACAAAGAATACAAGTACACAAGCAACAGATAAATCAGCTAGGGCCTGGCAACAGTTCTGCCTTTTACTAAGTCATGATAGGTAAAAATGCAAGGAACATGCAGCTTGCCAGGGCCTGGCAACAGTTCTGCCTTTTACTAAGTCATGATAGGTAAAAATGCAAGGAACATGCAGCTTGCCAGGGCCTGGCAACAGTTCTGCCTTTTACTAAGTCATGATAGGTAAAAATGCAAGGAACATGCAGCTTGCCAGGGCATAACAGTGTCCAAGACGCAACTTAACTACAGATTGCCTATTACCCAAGACTTGACAGCTGTTTGACACAGGTCAGGATCACAGGCATACTGGGCAACTAAAACAACAAATGGCAACTCTGCCTGGTTTTCCCAAATGAAGAATCTTTTCTACTTAGTAAAATTTATGAGGAATGGAAATCTTTTTGGTGGCCTCAGTCACACCTGTGCCTCTGGACAGAAGGTCTAGTGGAAAACAAAAAAGATATTATGTAGAAGGGTCACTTACACATGGTCTCATGTCATTAGCTTATAGATGTCTTTCCCAATGCTGAATGCTCAAAATGGCAAGTGCCTGACCTACTAGTTTGACTGTAGTAAACTACATAGTCCTCCCAGCACCTTAACTCTTACCCTATAACTTCCACTCAGTCCCTAACCATAGTTTTAGGACTCCTAGTCAATCCCAAACCCCACTTCCTAAATGTAAAACTTCCCCTTCACTACCTAATCCTAATCATATAACCTGCACTCCAACCCTACAACTCACAGTCACTACATAACCTGATTTCATACCCCATTCTCTAACCCAACACTCCACATTTTTCCTTAACTCTAATCCCGCTCCCTGACCTTAACCATAATTCCTCCATTCGCCCCATAAACCTAACCTCTGAACTCCCACTCCATTCCACTCCCTCACAATGGCTGTTTTACTGGCTTGAACTCTGTGTCCAGCTTTAATCCTTCCCTACAGCTGTTGCACTTTGCCTGAACTTGACTATGTTTAAGTGATAGCTCATGCAAGCTGGCAGACATATGAGTGCCCTGCTACAAGACCATGATCTGTGAGTAGAAAGGACTGCAGCAGTTGAAGTACACACAGGTAGAAATCAAGCCTTGAGGTACAGCCAGGTATTAGCTAAACAAAGATTATGTCATCTGCCAGTACTGGGATGCTTTTCTTAAACTAGAAGAACCCAACAGCCTGAAACTACATGCTTTTCAGTCGTCACAGGGTGGGCAGGCTGAGCCTTTTTTTCCTCTAGATTATGCATTAAAGCATGGAATCTGGCAGACAGGAAGAAAAGCATACAGGAATCTCTCTGCCAGGAAGAAAAGCACATAGGAATCTTCCCTGCCAAGGATAAGAGAGAAAGCATAAACCTACTCCTCCTTGGCCTACAGGACTGAAAACAAGAACAAAGGGAGAACTTCCTTCTTCAAAAAGCAAATACTCATTGTCTGGTGTGCCTCACTCTCAAAGCACGCTGACAACAGATGCGGACTGCAGCCAGAGCTCAGTAAGTCCATCAGCAAATTCAGCTCCCCAGGAATGTTAAGTACTAGAGGAGTGATGCTCCATCTGTATTACATTGCCAAAAATGCTCAGCCTGTCTGCACAGGTAGTGTTACAAAGTGCTGCCCTGTTGATGTGCATGCCACACCATGAATTGGCTGTATGACTAAAGCAGGAGGAGCTGGAACTCTGGTCTCAGATTTATTTTCAAAGCCTTTAGAAAAAGAAATACTCTTCATAGCTCTAGATTGTTTATGTGTGGCCAGTAACTCCCTTGGGAGTCCATTTCCCCTGAGCCATGCAACAGCCGCTCTGGGATAGTCACTTAGCAAGCAAAGCATCAATTGTCAGGAGCTGTGACAGGATCTTTTGCAGAAGCAAAGATCAATTCCACAGCTGATAGCATCATCTGTCATTACAAATCCCTGTTATAATAATACACCAGAAGATCCACAAGGGAATGGTGACCCTGCAGTCAATGACAAGTTATGTTCACTGTGCGCACACACATCCTCATGTACAAAAAAAAAAAAATGGAACTGAGAACCCTATGGGCATCACCATGCGCAGACAGTGCATAAAGGAAAAAGCTCTCCTTCCAATGCATCATAACCAAATGTGACAAGGACATGCTATTCAAAGCCCTTCCTGCAGAGAGCAACATCCAAACACTATATGGTGTTTAACTTACTCTAATAAAGGCAAATCATTTGATGTGGCTCAGAAAGGTGCCCACCATCAGCAAACTAAAGGAAACACCTCTAGAAACCCCCAGACAATAATGTGCTACATGTCCAGCAAAAATAAAAAAAAATGTTTATACATACACACATATATATATATATATATACACACATATACATATATATATATATATATATATATATATATATACACACACACATATATATATATATATATATATATATATATATATATATATATACACATATACATACACACACACACATATATATATATATATATATATATATATATATATGGTTTACTATCAAAATATGGAATGTCACAATGTTTTTGTTTAAAAGATCGACTAATAATGTTGATTTTTCAGAAGTTCATTTAAACAAATGTCGAACATGGGTCTATGTACAGTCATCAAATGAAACACTTCCATTGAACGTTCATTTCATCAATGTGAAAAATAACTAGTTGGCCACCACTTCCTAGTATGCCCCACTGCAGTATTTCAAACCACTCAGGTGGAGGGTTTCAAAATCCAAACCTCCCCCCCTAACTATAAAACTATACATACCACCTCGAAGACCACACTACAGTGGGGAAAATGGCAGACAGGAAGTAATGGCTAACTAGTTACTTTCCCTGTGAATGTTCGATAGCTAGGGTTCGATGTTCAGCCATTCGATGGATGTAGACCCATACAAACACACACATTTTATATATATATATATATATATATATATATATATATATATATATATATACATATACATATATATATATATATATATATATATATATATATATACACACACACACAAACACAGATATATATATATAGATGGATTATAGATTTTATATATATATATATATATATATATATATATATATATATATAGAGAGAGAGAGAGAGAGAGATTTTATATATATATATATATATATATATATATATACATATATATATATTTCTTATATATAGTATAGTATTATATCTAACTTCTTCTCTGTGTTTATCTGAAATTTGGCACAGGGCATTCCTGATTACAGCACTGAGATAAAAGGAGGATGGGAGGGAACTCTTCCAACCCCTATGGACTAAGAAAAGTTGTGAGTTAAGACCTGTGCATGCCTTCCACAGGAGGGAATCTCTCAGTGGCTCCTCTGGGGAGTACAGCTAGACAGTCATACAGCACTTGGTCCCCGAGCAGTTCTTTTTCTGGAAAAAAACTATGAGTTCTAAGGCATGGCAGTCCATGCCTATGTTAAGAACCCACCAGACCCTAATGATAGCTCTCCAAGGTAACTTGGTTGAGACAACAAAAAGCAGGACTGACAAGACACTTGAGAAGCTTCTTCATTCTATGCAAGGAACTTCTTCCTAGAAAAATGGGACAGCCAGGAGGAAACAGGCATGCAAGAATCCCTACATTGATTAATGCAGGTTTCCACTTTTGAAGGTCTTTAACCATGTCTGAGGGAAGCCAACTATAAAAGGGCATGTCCCTGAAGAAGGCAGCAAGCTGTCACAGTCCCGACTACTTTCCTGGGCTGTGTGTGCTTGTGTGTGTGTGTGTGGGGGGGGGAGGGGGGCATTTCTTCAATTTCACCCAAACTTTGAACAACCAAGCCTGTTCTGAACCTAAAAAAGGAATGCAGTTTGTAGTGCTTGTAGAAGTATAAACAGAGGACCAAACAGCTGCTTCAAGAATACTTCCAGAATGCAAAGATTTCCTGCATGGAAGTGATTTACCACAGTGGAAACAACAAAAAGCAATAGCATGGGACAACCATCAAGAAATACTCTGCTTTGACTTGGGTTGCACTTCCTTTGTTGAATCATACGGGATACACAACTGTTCAGCTTTCCTAAAGGACTTGGTTTTGTCAAGTTATCAGAGTTGCCTGTGCACTTCCAGAATATGAAGAATTCTCTCCTTGACTTTTATGTTCAGGATACAAAACAAGGAGACTGATGGCTTGATTCAAAGTAAATTCTGAAACACCTTTTGGCATGAATGAGGGATTTGTGTTTAAGGTAACCTTATCTCTAATGAAAACCAAATAGGATTCATCCATCACACAAGCTTGCAGCTCACATAATCATATTACAAATGTCACAACAATAAGCAACTCTCTTCTGTACCATGAACCATAAATCAGTTTGATGAGCTGGCCCAAAGGGAGACAGAGATGACTTTTCCTCACACAAAATTAAGATCTCAAGTAGCTGCTAGCTGTTTCCTTGTTGGTTTAACATGCAAAATTCCTTTCAAGTGCTGCTTAACCAAAGAGTGAGAAGAAAGGGAAGGATCCATGGGCAGACATGCTAAAAATGGCTGACAGTTGAATCTTGATAAAGAAATAGGAAAGGCCAGAGGACAGTAAAATCACACAAGTATTGAAGAAGCAATGGCACAGATTCTGAAATGGGCCTGTGTTACTATGGCACCAACTAGTAAATCTTTTCAATTTAGCAACATAAGATTTCCTATTAGCAGGCTTTCTTGCCTCCTTTAGTATTGGCTGTATGCCTTCAGAATCAATGTGCCCAAAAGGTATCAGGACAGAATCATCCAAGCAGTCATTCACAGTTGTTTCAGACTGGGGTGTATCAAACTACCCCTTGTTTTGTGTGAGTAGATCCAATCTGTGAGGAAGCTTGTGGTAATTGACCATGGCCAATTCCTTAAGAAGGGAGAACCACTTCTGTCTGGGCCTTGGCCAATTCCATAAGAGGGGAGAACCAATTATGCCTAGGCCAAAAAGAAGTCACCACCATAATCTTTGGAGAGTCCTTCTGAATCTTCAGGATGACCCTGGATATCAGTAGAAAAAGAGTGAAAATAAAAATTCAGGAACATTCCCATGCACGAGAATGACAAAGCATCTATTTTCTAGGTTTGGCTGCAAGGAGAACTGGAGCGGAATTTGTTTAACTGTCTGTTTTGAAAGGAAGCAAACAAATCGGTTAGAGGTGGTTCCAACAACTAGACAAATTCCTGGAAGATCTCTTCTTTCAATTTTCATTTGTGAGGGTCTGCTCTAGTTCTGCTCAAAATGTCTGCCACTGCATTTTGCTTCAATGGACTGTAAGAAGCTTGGAGAGTAAGACAGTGATAATTGCAATCTCCAAAGATAGCACAGCCAGCTTGCACAGAGGATAAGACTTGCTGCGATAGACACTGATGTAGAGGACTATCTACCTTCTTTTTTCTCCATTGTTTTTATTGAAATTTTTAACAAAACATTAATATATCAAAACAGAAATGCTATAAAACAAATATAAATATCTAAAAGAACAATAATAAACAACTAAAATAACTATTTACAATGGTGTCTACTTATAGAAAGGATCTACATTCTAAAGGCAAAAGGCAGAAAAGTTCACAGACTGTCAACTCAAGCCAGTATGCACATCAACATATAAGCCTGGCAGTAGTTCAAAATTCTGAAAGCTAGAGTAGAACAAGAGGAAGAAACAAAATTCTCTTCTCAAACCTGACAAAGGCTTTGTCTTCTTTTCATAAGATGGTTTAGCAGTGACCACAACATGCTAGCAGCTGAAAAAGAAACATAAATAGCTGCTGGGTCACTTCTGAGATGAGAAACAAATACTTGTTTGACTGAAGAACGTCATAAAGTATGTCTGTTTCTTAGTGACTGAGGATTGACTATCAGGATTAATGTAGGCTAAGCCAAAAGCATCCCCCAAGGCTGGCATACATGGTGGAATGGGAATAAAATGTGGCATACCCTTTTGCAACATATAACATCTCCTTAAGGACGAGGGATCTTCAAGCTGTTCCCACTGAAAAAGAAAATTCCTCAGCAGGAGAAATGAGGAGTAGCTTCTTCAGAACCATAACCTGGGACATGGAAAGAAAGCACAGCGGAACCCCTGTCCCTGCCCTCATCAGAATCATCTAATAAAGGCCCCTCAGGAATTATGGAAGAAGAATTATCGGTACTTGCGTATTATCTGTTCCAAAGGATTCAGAACTTGAAATAACCCTTAAGTCAAAGTAATTAACAGTTTTTCTGTTGATGAAGATGAGTTGGCCAGTGTAATGTTTTTAGTTTGTTTATTTTTCCTAGGGACATTTCTGGGAGTAGACCAACTCAAGGATGGTGTTTCTACTAGGGAAACTGGTTTCTTACCCCAGCCACCCTTGGAAGAAACACCAAAGATTGAAGAAAGTGGCTGATCCATTCCTGTAAGGGTACATGAACAGCTGCAGAGGATGTGGCTAAACCCCAGCACATGGCAGAGGAAGGGATTACACCAAAGCATCCTGTAGAAACCATTGAGTGGTCTTTGGAACAACCTGCGGCCATTACAGTCACCCATAAGTGGCCGAGACACCTGAGCCCATGGTGTAGGCAAGGGATTCCTGGTAAGCACAGCTTGAAATGTTCCCTCAGAAGGCAAGTTATCTATAAAATGTTCACAACCAGCACAACACTTACTCTTACCCAGATATATACCAGTCCCAATAAAAAACAAAATTAAATGCACAAACAGTACACTTTTGCAAAAATACTCAAGAAATACTTATAAAAATATAAAAAAATAGATGCTCAAACAGTGGGTCACATGACGGGCTAGACAACACAGAAAAAATAGCATGCAATTGCCATTATCCTTAGAGAGAGGCAGTAAAAATTTTACACAAAAATGAATAAGTGTGGCAGAAACTCCCTGGTGGGGACTTATCTCTCATGAAATTGGAGAAAGACCTGACCATCAATTCTATGAAGTCCAGGAGCAGAGGTCTCAAGGACATTAAGAAAGTACTTCTGTACTCACCCTATGGAGTTCAAGCCACAGCAACTTGGGCATGTATGTAAGGGAAAAAGGCAACTTTGGAGGGACTGTCCAGCCATTATATCCTTGGCAGGCTATAACCCATATAGCTAAGGCTACTGCATTAATGATTTATGGTGAACATCTGAAGATGGTACAATCTGCTCTCCTTTTTCTGACAAATACCTTAGTGATGTCTTTGGCGTAGGGAAGAGAGCAGATACAACACGGTGATGTCCTAAAGCCTGAATGATAGACCAAAAGGACAGGCATCCATTTACATGTATGCATGATGTCAACCAAACGTTTGGAAGTCAGACCTGAAGGCTAGACATCCTCCATCTTCAACTAACTACAAAGTATAATGAATTCCACTGTAGGTATGATCCTTATGATAAAGCATTTTTTTTTTGTTAAGCAGCTTTTGTTCTGGATCCCCAGTAACCCATGAAGCCTTCCTCAGACCTCTCTTCTCAGTCCTCTGAGGAGGTTCACACTTATGTTTCTGAAGCTCAATTAATACTGTAGGAGCTCAACTTTTGAAAATGTAAGGTGATGCTGAGTAAACTCATCACATACCAGAATGTTAATACCATACCCATGATCAAGCACCACTAATGTATTTGCCTGCATGTTAAGACAGAATGTAATTCTCCTGCTCCTACTGACCGTTCACTCCTACCTGCCACACACCACTCCATGCACACTTACATATCCAGATGACAAAGACACCGCCACGTTCAGCAATTCTGCAGATGCAGCCTTAGATGTCATTATGGAGCAGCCAAGCCTGATCATTTTCAGTTATTCCGTAAATACTGCTAGTGGCATTGTGAGGTGGCATGAGCAGCATGGCTGACTATGGGGGAATCCCAACATGTTCCAAATCATGCTCTGGTGTTGAATATGCCAGACGTTCTGCTACATTTCTGCAGCTCTCTGAAATTAAAAAAAGGTTAAACATATCCAAAACCGTTACTGTCCAGTCTGCCAAAACTGTAGACCTGAAGATGCAACGTTGCTGCAAAGCTACAAAAACAAGGTCAGCATAATCTACAGAATGTGAACATTATGAAATTGCCAAAATGGAAATGATTAAAAATTCAGCAGTAAACTGGAGACTGCCGTATCAATCAGCTTACCACTAAGTTTGGATATTACAATACAAAAGGAAGTGAATGAAGCAGTTTTGAGAATTATGTGGTAATCTGGATATCAAAAATGTGTATTTTATAAGCAGGTTTTTTATTTTATATTTTTAGGATACAATGGATATAAAACCTACACAGCCAACTTTTGAAAGGGCTTCCAGACATCAGTGTTATTTTTCAGCATGCAATGTTTATGTTAACACAGCAATGAATATATGCTTACTGGAGATCTCTTCCAATGGTCTTCATGAAGACTTTCATAAACTTCCATCCACCAGAACCCAAGTAAAATATTAGAATTGCTGGAATAACCTGAAGCCAGGGTAGATGCAGCAACAAGCGAAGGACGAACAGCAGGAGGACACAGAATGCCAGCCTGAACATATTGCTTCCTGTGAAGAAAAATTTACAGAAATGAAAATAACATTTGTGTCACTTTAAAAACAAGATTGGCACCAGTGCTTGCAACTGCTTTATCTCGCTATCATTATCCGTCATCTTACTGCTCTTTAATATCTCTTCTGTTCTTTGAATACTCAAAAAAAACAGTAAATCTGAAACAACGGAATCAAAATGCCGAAGCCAAGAAACTAGCAGTCCAAAAGCTTGATAAAAAGCAGGGTCTCCTCAGAATGAAACACTTGAGCTGCACTGCAGAAAGTTATTTTAAGAGGCTGTTGACAAGTCCCATCTGACCACCCTATCTGCCTGGTTAATAAATAAGGGAAGCTATTTCATACAGGTGCAAACAAAAGATACGGATTATCCCCCCCCAGTATGATGCACATGACTTGGTCAGAAAGTCCCTGTTCCACTATCACAGCTCCAGTTGACAACTCCTGTATCACTTAGCAATAAAGTTGTAGCAAAACAAGAATTTCCGATTCCCATGTGGAAACACCCACACCCTTACTCCCACTCCCAGCCAGCTCCTGGTACCTACGTTCATTTGTCAGCATTACCATTACATTTGTGCCAACAATCTGGCACCACAGGCTGAAGGGAGCAACAATTAATGCTCTGCATGGTGATATTTAGTCAAGCATTACAGTGCTCTCTGAATCAGGTTTCCAACTGTTATGTCTCATGTGAGCTTTGTTCTACATTCCTATAACTATCAACAGTACTCCAGAATATGGTTGAAGATTGACCCTTTCTACTGTAATGTTAACTACTATTTAACACTTGTAAAAGAAGCATAATGCATCAAGTCACTCTAGCACTTTGGCAGAATGCAGCCTGGCAGCTGTACTTTTTTCAGAATTTGTAGCATGAGAAAATTGTATTTACACCTGTCTTATGTGGCAAACATTACAGTTGACCATATCCCATTACATGAAAGGAGATGTGCTATGTCTTTACCAGAAAGTAATATTTCCTACAATTTGTGCAGTCGAGAGAAGTACTGTTTCTATCCCCTGGTTTAGATTTGATCAACTAACCATAAATTAAGAAAAGAGAAGAGATGCTTGATAGAAAATAAGCAACTGGTCTTTCAGCAACACACTTCTAAGTGCATGCTACATTCCATAAAACTTTGAAGTATTTCAGCATTACTGCATTCAAGGGAAGTGACACATGCATATAACCCACAAAAACCTACTCACATAATAAGAAAACCAATCAGAATTAATTAATTAATAACTGCATTCCAATTTAGGTTAAGTGAAATGAATATGAAATATTCAATTGTAAAATAAAACACATTTCTTTGAATATAAGCATCCCTGGGATGCATTAATGCCTACACTAAGTATATAACATTCTGAGTGAGCAGACAACACATGCAGAACTTATACCTTCTACCTCCTAATTTTAGTATTCCTACTGATTTTTTGCAGTCTTAAATAGTGAGGGGGAGTCATAAAGCTTACTTCAAAGTGTAGACTACATATACACTTTCTGTAAAAATTCTGAGCGATTAGAAAGCACAAACCAAATGTGGTAGGGATGTTCTTGAATATCAATGGTGTACATTTAATGTAGGCGTCAATGAATCTGGCCCCATATTTTAGTATCACCAACCAGACATTCTAATTTTTGAGCGCCGGCACTTTATTTTACCAACCTGGTACCTCGGCATTCACCTTCACTTCAATTAACCTCATTTAATAGGCAATACATCAATTAAATATCATTCCATCTAACTAAATACACATTAACAAAATACTTCCATATAAATAACCTGCTTAAATATTTATTAACTTATTTAAATATTCTTTACTTTGGGACACACCTTACAAATCCCAGATGAAAACAGCTCTTTATGTCCACTCAGTACATTCTCTGGTTTATGCACATAATTCAAAATCTCTTTTAAATTGTCGCTTCTTTTATAAGAAAATGTGACATGTTGTGGAAACAGCTTACCTAAAACTTCATCATTACTAACTATAAGACACAAATCCCTAATAAAATCCTCCAAAATTTGGGAGAAAGGAGAATATCTGGTAACAAAAAAATATTTTTTCTTCACTTCTAGCCACATCAAAATCACAGACTTCACGACTCAATTTACCATTCTACATCCTCATCTTTTACCTTCCAACAAACATTTTTTAGCTTTGCTAATTTGTTCAGCAGTATAACCTCACTCTTTGAGCCTACTTTCTATTCTACATGATTCCTTTTCCCTCAGCTTTACATCAAATGTATTATCAAACATTCTTACACTCTCCAAAGGGCAAGGAAGCTAATACATGGGGAGGATGCATACTAGTAACACTCAAAAAATTACTCACTACCGTCTGCTTTCTAAACGGTTTAAAATTAACAGTTGTCCCCCTCCACATAGCGAGTATCATCAAAAGACGTAATGCTTTCTTTACTTAATTCTTAAGAGAAATTGAGTCCATGGGGGTAATTATTAAGGGCCTCAAAAAATTCAAAAAATTCACACTCATCTCTCCTACCAACAAAAATCAAATCATCTACATACTGTTTAAATATAACGTGCTCGGTATAAAATTTAGTAGGGCACACAAACTTCTTTTCAGAGTCACCCATATAAATCACTGCATAAGTAGGGGTAAACAATGACCCCATTGCAGTTCCCTTCACCTATGGAAAAAAAAAAAAAAAATTCCGAATCAAAAATAATTGTGTGTCAGACAAAACTCCAACAAAGAAGGTAAAAAAGAAGTACAGGGTCCCTCCCCCATCTTATCAGTCACAGCTTCAAGTCGCCACTTATGTTGACTATTTGTATATAATGATATGATACCCACTGTTATCCAGTAATAATCATCTTTCCAAATCAAACCTTTAACCTCATTTAATAATTCTTGAGTGTTACGTATATGTGCAGGCACTTTCCCCAAAAACTTTTTTAGCTGAAAATCCAAAAACCTACCCACATTTTGCAAATAGCAGCCTACCCCTGAAATAACAGGCTTACCAGGGGGATTTAGCAGGTTCTTATGAACTTTGGGGACAGCATACATTCAACAGGGTTCATAGGTTTCTTAATAAAAAAGTTTTTTTTAATAGCATTAGCACCAAGAAACCCCAACCTCTCTCCCCTCTCCAAAATCTCAGGCACAACAATTAATTGGAGAAAATATGCTGCCAATTGTGTTTTAAATTGGGTCGATGGAGGTGGTATATATTATAGGGTCCAGTTATTTGGTCCCTGCATGGTTTATAGGTCAGACAAAATGTATGGCTAAGGTCCATATAATGGAGCACTAAGGGGACATAAGGAATCAACATTTAGAGAGTCCGTTGGCAGAACATTTTATTAAAATGCATGGAGGTTCAGACGCAGGCTTCTTCTTTTGTGTACTAGCACAACCCTACCTTCCTAGGGGAGGTGATTATCTTAATAAATTAATTGAGCTGGAAATTAAGTTGATATTAAATTACAAAACACTGCCCCCCCAGGGGGTTGAATCAAGAAGTAAATGTTTTTTTAAGTGGAATATACAAGTTAGTCAATATTTAGGAAGGTTATTTATATGAGAATATTTTGTAAATGTGTATTTAGTTACATGGAATGATATTTAATTGATTTATTGCCTATTAAATGATGTTAATTGGGTTTGCACCAGCATAAAAGAAGTACATGTGAACTTTTTTATCAAATCCTGTGACAGAGAATGGCCGAGGTACCAAATTAGTAAAATAAAGTCTTGGCACTGA
This sequence comes from Protopterus annectens, assembly GCF_019279795.1. Taxonomy (NCBI): domain Eukaryota; kingdom Metazoa; phylum Chordata; order Ceratodontiformes; family Protopteridae; genus Protopterus; species Protopterus annectens. The sequence continues at coordinate 634,264,178 of NC_056750.1, forward strand.
GCAGTTTGAATTTTTTTGTTTTCTGTAATTCTGAATTTTTGTAATGATACATTACTCCAGCCTTAATACCATTATAGTCACTATTCTGACAACTTAAGAAGTTTTCCATTACAGGGATATCCACATTTTGATTTTTGGGATTTCTATGATGTTCTTTAAATCTCAGGTACAATGGCAGTGTACAACATGCAAAACAGTTTTTCTAGTACAAACCAGAAGAATCACTGACAACCACAAACACAAATATGTTTTGGGACAATATTTGTTGCTATAACAATTGTTTCTTCAGTGTGTCTACAATGATGAAGTACAACAAAATCCTGAATATTAAAATATTTAGTAAATGAAGCCATAACCTTTTTTTGGTAAAAAATAAAATGCCCTTATTTTTCACTTTGTGTTAATGTGGGCCAAAATTGCTTCACAACTTTATATAATTCATCCGATCATGTACTATTTAAACAATAATCCTTGACTGTGTGTGGGTATATCAGGATTTGCCAACAGTTGGTATGGTTTGATCATGAGGGTGAAGCCAGGATGACTACACAAAGCCAACTATAGGAAATCCCCACAAACAGTTGTGGATTATTGCTTTTACAGAATAACATTATTTAAGAAAGAAATGATTTCCCTTTCTTAAATAATGACTTTGTATACTGGCACTTCAGTCTTCTGTGCTGATGTACTGCGTATGGTAGTCCACGCTTGCACAGTACATCTGTACATTGTAGGAGTAGCAACGCAGCAAAGAAAATCTCAGTTAAAGTTTTTTTTCATGTAAAAAAAAATATCAGGATTTACAAGAGCAGCACAGAAAAAAATGAAAAATCAAGTAGGTTTTAATTTTCTTTAATTTTGCAGAACATACCGGATTTTTTGCTGCCCCCTAGCACATAACAATAGAAAGTCTGGACGTTCAATGGTACTTCAGCAGCCAGACTTTTTTCTATTGGTATATGCTCAATTTACAACAGGCACATTGGTTGGGCTGTCCAATCACTGTGCTCGTTTTTGAATAGCAATGACCAGTTACTACATAAACTGCATTACAATATAGAGTTTTTTATTACTTGAATTTACACATTTTAAATAAAGTTACTACTCCAACAATTATTATAAATCATATATTTTCTGCAAGTCTTCTAAGTATGCCAATATGGGTCCCTTTCAAAGATCAAAATTTCAGGACATCAAATCACTGATCTGTGAAGACCAGATCAAAGTTTTGAAATAACAAACCTTGTGAATGCAGATCGCTGTACAGTGTGGAACGGGAGCTTTACCATTCTCTTCACTGTAGTGCGTTCTCAGAGTTGGCATATTTAAAGTAGCAGGGGGTAGCTTAACAGCAGTGTCCTTTCAAAATTTACTTTTATTTTAACGTCCATATAAGGTTAAAGCCATGTAACCTATTAACGGTTTATCAACCTTACTAGTAAAATTCAGATTAAAATGACTGTTCTACATCACCTTCTCATATAAAATAATAAATCTACATATCTCATATATAAAATTGCATTATTTCAAAAAATGAGGTGCTATAAAGAGACTTGGTCTCAAATACACCCTTCAATAAATTAGCATAAGAGGGCATACAACATGCACCCATTGCTGTATCCCATTTTTCAAAAATAAAAAGATTCTTACCAAAACAAAAACTAATTCACAACTATAGAAGCAGAAGGTCCTGGGTCCAAAAATAAGATAAGGAGTCAAGACCTGCCCCATTACTTAACACTGGTACACAGTGTCTTAACATCCATTGTAAGCTAGCAACAATAAACACCCAACCTAATTCTATAAATGTTTTTAAGTACTACTGTGGTATCCTTTACATATGAGCCTGGCTTCTCAACGTATTTTGACAAATGTCTACTTATTATATATCATGTTTTTTTTTTTTTCAAAAATGGCCTGAAAGCCAGTGATAAATTGGTCTACCTTGTGGATTAATAATATTTTTATGACCATTAGATAATAAAATGTCATAAAAAATACTGTTTAAATGACATTTTACCAAACAAATCAGTCATTTATCAATTCCATTATTATTTGCTCTTGTATAAACACCTTTACTAATAATCTTGTATCTCTATCAACTAAATGTTTCAAGCACATTCTGTAATATTGTCGAACATTTATAATAACTATATTTTTGCTCTAATATAAAGGTTTAGTAATGAAAACTTTATTATTAACCAATTTTTTCAATGCCCTTTATTCATTTTTAGTTGTACTGCATTATAACAAACTTTTTATACTACAATTATGTCTACAAATATTCAACCTGTCATACTCTATAACTGATAAAAATCATTAATGCACTTATTTACTGAAGTGGGCTGTAAAATGTTCTTTGAAACAATCAGAGCAACATAAAAACTCATCAGATTAAATAAAATAAAGTTCAATGTGCAAACTGCACCACTTTGGCAAGCTTTAAGTACAAACAACTCCCAGCAGAAGCACAGACTTTTGGACCTCCATATCAGATTCAGAAATGCTAACCAGTTTTAAACCTTCACACAAAGAAGCACAGTCATTTAACAAGCCCCCCGCTTAAAAAAATCATACATATATATATATATATATATATATATATATACACACACACACACACACACAAATATGGATTCACTTCATAATCTCAAAATATGAAACATCAAATTTCAGTATCTCGAAACTATGAAACCGAATCCACAAAACACCGAAACTACAAAACCGCGAAATTCAAAACACAGAACAAACCGCATACACTACATCATACATACATCACAACATAAACAAACAGAAATTACACACATACACAACTCATACACACACAAGCAGGGGGGCAAGCCTCCCTACGCCCCCCACACCCCCCTACTTATATATACTAACTCCGAGATCGCACAAACAGGAGACAAAAGCAAACTCACACACGCACATTCTCCAGTCCCTCACACACACATCAAACATATCAACACACTCTAACCCCCACTCAAATTCCTTACAAAACACTTGCATACCTGACAAAACACCTAGATCCACACACGGCATCGTGCACCATAAACACACAATCCCGGACATCACGTAGCGCAAGGCCATAACCGCAAATTTGAGATATTCTAATTCACGATTATGAACTTGCTCTATTTTAAACATTCGGGTTTATAGTCTCGAGATAATGAAATTTGACATTTCAGTATTTCAAGATTATAAACGGCTTTTATGCATTGCTTCTGAGAGGCACTTTGTCCAGGACTGTCTTGTTTTATTTTTTTGTTAAATAGTACAATCTGACATCCATGGTTGAGAATACATAAGTCAGTTTTGAACAGAGAGAGACAATCTTAATTCTTCACAGTAAACATGGCTTCTGATTATTCTAATGTATTACTACTAGCTGCAAAAAATGTACAGGTGTGCAAAGTGTTTCACAGCCTTGAAAGCTGAAACAAACTTAGCACTGCCACACAGCCAACAACTTTAAAAGCTGTAGATGCTTCTCTCCGCCACATTTATTAATATGTGAGCACAAAGTGTACTATAGCTTTTAAAGCTGTAAAATTGCTGCCAAAACTATTCTGTGGAGGTTGTCATGTGTGCTGCAGAATGAAATCTAATCAGTGAAACTTTGAAAGGTGTAGAACAAAAGCTGGTATGCAGCTTTCAAATTTGTTTTGATCAGGTCTCATGGCAGAGCACATAACAACCATCTTATCATTTTGCTGAATTTAGAGGCTAATCAGCAACTCTACATACTGCAAGAAGGTAATTACAGTGCAGCTGATAGCAGCTATATGCTTCAAATAATGCAGCTGCCAAACAGCCATATGTTTAAAAGAACACTGGTCACCATTTATTTTTCTTTGAAATACTACACTCTACATTTGACCGCCTCCTCTAAACCTCAGTAAAAAGAGTGATAATTTGAAATCTTTTCTTAACCAAACTCACTCTCACTTGCCTGGAACCCCCTCACATCAATTTGCAAGAGACATAGCACTTGAATCTTTCACACAGCAACTTGTAAGAGCACTTCAGGTAAGAGAATACAACTGTTTCAAATAACCTGATGACAAAGTACAGTTTTGTACCTACCATAAATGTAGATGTTCGAGTGCTAATACAGCTGCAGTCATAACAGATGGGTTCTCCTGCCGTCAGGCGGGTCCTTGGTCAGCCGAATTCCAAAGTCTAGGTCCGGCGTCGGTTGTCGTCGCTTCTTCCCTGACGTCAGCATGACAGGGGTATAAAGAAACCAGCCGACGCCATTTTCTTCAGTTTTTCTTGCCCCAGATGTCAGGTGCCCCCAGAAGGAAGACGATACATAAATTTGTGTAATAATGCAGTGCAATATAATCAAAATACAGTAGTTGCAAGCAAATACATCATAAATGAATACCCCAATCAGGTTGTATGAGGATGTGTTATCCTATAGGCCTGTCCCAAGAGGGGAAGGAGGGAGGGAAACCTGGACTGCAGCTGTATTAGCACTCGAACATCTCCATTTATGGTAGGTACAAAACTGTACTATGTTCATCGTGCATACAGCTGCAGTCATAACAGACGGGTAGAATCCCAAAGCTTAGAAAGGGGTGGTAGGCACTAGGTGGAACTAGGAGGAGCCAAAATGCCCTGCAAGACTGCAGTGACAAAGCCTGCTCTAGATTTGGAGTATAATGGTAGGTTGTAGTGCTTGGAGAAGGTATGCACAGAACTCCAAGTGGCTGCTTCCAAAAGATCCTTGGTAGGAACTCCTCTGAGGAAAGCTGCGGAGGTGGCTGTGGCCCTGGTGGAATGGGTTCTAATGCCTACAGGTACAGTTTTGCCATGAAAGGAATAGCAAAAGCGTATGCAGTGGGCTATCCATTTTGAGATTGTCTGTTTGGAAATTGGCTTTCCTTGAGCTCCTACCGCATAGGCCACAAAGAGCTGTTCTGATTTTCTGAAAGGCTTTGTTCTGTCCAAATAATAAAGCAGTTGTCTGTGGATGTCCAAGGAATGTAGTAATCTCTCCCCTTTGTTTTGAGGATTAGGATAAAAAGTAGGTAAATGTATGGCCTGATTTAAAGCTACCCTGGATACCACTTTAGGCATAAAGGACGGGTTGATTCGTAAGGAAACTCTGTCCTGATGGAAGATGATAAAAGGCTGGACAGCCATGAGAGCCTGTAGTTCTGAAACTCTACGAGCTGAGGTGATAGCCAGAAGGAAAGCTGTTTTCCAGGACAAATATTGCAAATCTGATGAGGCAGCTGGCTCAAAGGGAGGCAAGGTCAGTTTTTCCAGAATGAAATTAAGATCCCAAGCAGGTATTGGTTGTTTCCTTGGAGGTCTTAAATTCTTAGCCTCTCTGAGGAACTGTCTTAAGAGAGGGTGAGAGAATAAAGGTGGATCAGTGTTGTATTTTGCAGAAATGGCTGAGGCATGGATTTTGATGGAGGAGAAAGAAAGTCCACTGCTTAGCAGTTCAGCCAAATATTGTACTATTTGAGGTAAATTCAGTTTTCCAGGATCCTGGCCCTTTTTCTCATTCCAGACACAAAAACGTTTCCATTTTGCAGAGTAAGCTTTTCTAGTTGATGGCCTTCTGGCCTCCAAAATGACATCCTGCACCTCCTTGGAGAGTAGGGCCTGTTTTGATGCTAAGGAATCTTCCATGCGGCTAGAATGAGTGTTTTTAGCTGGCTGTGAAGAGTTTTGAAGCTGTGCTGAGTCAGAAGAAGAGGCATTAGAGGCAGGGTCCATGGTGGCAAATGCGTCAGGCTCCTCAGGAGTGGGTACCAGTGTTGCCTTGGCCAGTCCGGAGCAATGAGAATCATCTTTGGTCTGTCTGCTCTGGTTTTCAACAGAACTTTGGGCAGCAGAGGAAGAGGTGGGAAGGCATAAACTGTCATTGATGTCCAACTGAAAGAGAGAGCGTCCACTCTCCAGGCCTTTGGATGGAAGATCCTTGAGCAGAATTTTGTCAATTGATGATTTTTTTGGGAGGCAAAGAGATCAATGTCTGGCCTTACCCATTCTTGGATTATTTCTGTAAAAACGTTTGGATGCAATTTCCATTCGTGTGGATCTGTCATATTCCTGCTTAGGTTGTCTGCCAGCGTGTTTTCCTTGCCTGGCAAGTACTGTGCTTGTAGTTCCATTTGTAAGTCCATGGCCATGTTCCAAAGTGACATGGCCAGTCTGCATAGGGGGTAAGAATGTGTTCCTCCCTGTTTGTTTAAGTACCACATAACTGTGGTGTTGTCCGTTCTTATCAACAGTTGACCTGGTTGTAGAAGGTCCTTGAAAGCTATAATAGCATTTATTACTGCTAGCATTTCTTTTTGATTGATGTGAAGATGCTTTTCTTTTTGGGACCATTTTCCCTGAATGCACCGATCTGTCATGTGCGCCCCCCAGGCGTAGTCCGAGGCATCTGTTGGTGTTGTCCGTTCTTATCAACAGTTGACCTGGTTGTAGAAGGTCCTTGAAAGCTATAATAGCATTTATTACTGCTAGTATTTCTTTTTGATTGATGTGAAGGTGCTTTTCTTTTTGGGACCATTTGCCCTGAATGCACCGATCTGTCAGGTGCGCCCCCCAGGCGTAGTCCGAGGCGTCTGTTGTGATGACTTGATTTGCTTGAGGCTTGCTGAATGGAAGACCTGTGTTTGTTTGGCATGCTTGAGCCCACCACAGAAATTCCTTTTGCAGACATGAATTAGTGGTATTATTGTTTCCAAACTGTGGCTGTGTTGAGACCATATGTCTTTCAGGTACCATTGTAGTTTCCTCATATGCAGCTTTGCACATGGGATTAGTAAGATGCAAGATGCCATGAATCCCAGAGCCTGCAGGATTTTCCTTGCAGTCAGCCTGGTGCAATTTGCTAGTGTTCTGAAGTATTGAATTAGTTGCCCCTGCTACTCTGGCGTGAGGTAGGCCATCTGGGTGTTTGTGTCCAAATTGGCACCCAGGAAAATTATCTTCCGAGAGGGTATTAGCCTTGATTTCTTTTTGTTGACTGTGTATCCCAGAGAGTTCAACAACATTATTACATAAGCCAGATGTTTCAGAAGAATGTGCTTGCTGTCCGCTTGGATCAGGCAGTCCAAATAGGGATATATTTGTATCCCTTGAAGTCTGCAGTAGGCAATTACTGATGCCAGGCATTTTGTGAATACTCTGGGCACAGTAGATAAGCCAAAGGGCAATGCAGAGAATTGATAATGGGTTAAACCTGTAAGAAACCTGAGGTACCTTCTGCAATTTTGTCTGATTGGGACATGCAGGTATGCCTCCTTGAGGTCCAATGTTACCAGCCAAGACTCCTTGCCCAGCATGGGAAGAAGTTGCTGTAGAGTGAGCATCTTGAATTTTGGTACGAGTAGAAATGTGTTTAGGATGGATAGGTCCAAAATAGGTCTCCAATCTTTTCCCTTCCTTGGCACCAGAAATAGCCTGGAATAAAAACCTTGACCTTGTTCGTGCGTAGGTACCTCTTGAATATCTTTCATGTTTATGAGATCTGTAATTTGCCTTTGTGCCTCTGCCCTTTGATTGTGTGGCAGGTTTGGCATGCCTCTCATTTTTGGAAGGGTGTGAAAATGGAATTTGTAGCCTATGTTTATAATGTCCAGGATCCATTTGTCCTTTGTGACAATATGCCAATTTTTTGAAAATAATGCCAGCTTTCTTCCTAAGGGGGCTGCCATTTGAGACTTGGTTGGCATGCAAAGGGGAAAGTCATGGGTTTGCTTTCTGAAAGATTGCGAGTTATCCTCACCACCTCTTTGAGTAGGAGCTTGCCGTTTTCTGCCTCTAAACGATCCTTGGGATTGTCCTCTGCCCCTCGGGTGCCTGTATCTGCCTCTTTGGGGTCTGTCCGTGGCAGGAAAGGACCAGTTTTTGGAAGGCCAATTTCTACTAAAACGTGGGGGTTGTACCTGTAGAAATTCTTTCAGAGTTTGCATTGATTTAGCCTTTTCCTCCATTTTCCTTAACACCTCCTCAGCATTAGCACCAAATAGTACATCCTTTTGAAGAGGGGCGTCTAGTAATTTAGCTTTGACATGATCAAGGAAGGCTTGTTCCTTGAGCCAGGCATGCCTACATATGACTGATCCTGTAACAGCAGCTCTACATGAGGCCTTTAGGAGCATCAAAACCACATTGTAAGGTATGCTTAACCACTTGTTCTGCACTATGCATCAAATCCTGCAACTCCTTCAAGTCTGGTTGCTCAGGTTGTGACATTTTACTTTTCAATTGTGATAACAAAAACTGTTGGTATTTTAGCATATGAATCTGACAGTTTAAGGCCCTCATGTAGAAGGTAGCCGAGGTATATACCTTTTTTCCCCACCTTTCTAAGGATCCGGAGTCTCTCTCGGAAGGTAATGGATTTTTAGCAATGGAGGCCTTAACTCCCTTGGGGCCCTGTGAGATGGTTTCTGGGTCAGCAGCATGGCTTTTGTATAGAAATTGGTGTGAGTCGGGAAACCTGTAGTACCGGTCAGGCTTAACTGGAGCTGGAGGTACAGAGTCCGGGTTAAGGCAAGCCTCCGAGTAAACATCATCTAGGATGTCCAAGACAGGAGGTATAGCCAGAGGCCTGTGCTGAGGTAGCAAGAGAAATTCCCTGAGCCTTTTCTTGGAATCTGAATAATCTTGGCCTTCCCAGTGGAAGTGTTCCCTTAAGGTATGCAAAGTTTCCCCAAATGAGTAATCCTCTGGGGGGGGGGGGGACAGAAGGGATGGACTCCTCTGCATCAGAGTCTTCAAAAGGGGAGTAAGAATGTTCCTGATCATCAGAATGCTCTGAAATAATGGAGCCCTGATCAGAGGAGGGGGAATCTTCCTCCACTCTGGGCCTTTTGTCCGGTGGGGGCTGAGAACCTCTGATAAGAGTAATTAAATCCTCAGCCATTTTAAGCATCTGTTTCTTAGGCATGGGGCCTGGAGATGGGCCCTGTGTAGCTGGTCTCAGAGTGCATGGTTGCTTTAGACTTTGTGAAAGCCTTGATGGAGAAAAAAAGAGGAAGGTCTGAAGACACCTTGAGTGGAGGTGGACCTGTCCACATTCTGAGATTCAACGCCAAGAGTGGCTTCGGTATCTGTAGTCGGGGTGTGGGCCGAGGAGCCTGCGACCTCGGGCACAGGAGACACCGTCAAAGAAGTGTCGTCGGTAGTCAGGGGCTGCGTAGGCGCCTCGCTGAGAACCGGACCACGTGTAGTCGGCTTTGGCATGGTGTCGGTAGAGGCCGCGGACCTAGTGTGTCGGTCCTTGTCTTTGCGTTTTTTAGAAAAAAACGGAGTCGGAGTATCCAATGACATAGTATAGTTAAATGCTTTCCCAAAATAATGCTGGGCGAACTCCGCCCGACGCTTAATAGTGTGTTTGTTGAATGTAGCACAAAAGCGACAGACCGAGACGTCGTGGGGTCTGGGCCTAAACAAGGTATACAGAGGGAATGGAAATCCTTATGCGGTATTTGCTTCCCACAAGAAATACAATTATTAACTTTGTCTGACATCGGTCTGAGGCAAGAAAATTTTCCCCAACGGGGTACTTAGCTTTTAAGACAACTTCGGTTTCCAAATTTTCGTAATCTCAGGAGCTGGCCGACCGGCACTTGCGAACTGCTTCTGCTTCGGGCACCGCGCGGCAAGTAAGACTGAAGAAAATGGCGTCAGCTGGTTCCTTTATACCCCTGTCGCGCTGACGTCAGGGAAGAAGCGACGACAACCGACGCCGGACCTAGACTTTGGAATTCGGCCGACCGAGGACCCGCCTGACGGCAGGAGAACCCATCTGTTATGACTGCAGCTGTATGCATGATGAACATCTAATGTAGATATAATTATCATTAACCAATCAAAACATTACCTCAGTTACTATAACGCTAAATAACGGATGACAGCACTAATACAACACAGATTAACTGTGCAGAAGGCAGCTATAACTACTTCAGTTGGCGTTATCTTACTGATCTGCTGCACAGCATTTGTCACAGTCTTAAGCTGTGAATTCAGCAGCCATAATTAAATACATTTTCTCATATCAGATGATAAGCCATGATAAGTCCTAAATTGAGTTATCTTCTCCACCAATTTACATTTGGTCAAAAAACTTAGAAAGATCCTGAATTTGGAATGTTGTCATACTTGCACCAGCACACAGAATCATGTCTCACACATCATATATACAAGGACGCGTCTCCTGAGCCCACCAGTCTGACCCATACCACTAGTGAAAAAGCTTCCCAAAAATCAAGAATTAATGCTGAAGCTCTAATAGCTAACAACTAATGAGTTCCAATAGCCAAAGCTGGTTGAAGAGCCAACTTCCACAGAGGGAGACAGAGAAAATTATTTTTGTCCCATTAAGGAGTGACTTCAATAACAACAGTTATGTCTTAGGAGTATCATCTGAGCTATGAGGGTGTCCTCTTTGATGGGTTCTAACTCAGCTAAATCCTAAGCAGTAATTAGGCAGTAACCATCAGAGTGGATGCAGATGGAGGACCACAAACAAAGAGCTCAGAAAGTAGAGTGAGGAGTAGAGTTTTCGAACATTGGATATTTGAACAATATTAAGTGAGACTGCATGCCGCTACCTTCATCAGCTTTTACTTCCAAACTCTGCAAAAGTATAATGAAAACCAGGCGATGATATACATATGTGACACTGTTAACACTGAAATGCACCGATTATACATACACACTGTAATATAGAGACAGGCATGCTGGAGACATCAGCTCAAACAGAATATACGCCTTTAACCAAGTTCTTCATCATTTCCCATGCTGCAGTCATAAACCAGTCTGCTTTTCTTTCAAAATACTCTCCATTCATTGCAAAATTTGAATTTGAAATAATACACAGAACTGGCTTTCTTCAAACTTGTTCAGCAAAGAAAATTAGAAGTTATGTACCTACCATAACGTTCCATGTTAGTGGTCTTCTCTCGCCTTCTTTCTTGCTGGATGGGTTCGGAGCCGATCCTCGGCTCCGACTCGGCACTTGCTAAGCTCGAGAGTCACTTTTACCAGCTCGAGGCAGCCCCATATCCCATGATGCAAGGCGGTAATTACCCAGATCTCGTTTGGTATCTAGAGGAAAAACTGCCTGTAAAAACTTTCCACTAAGGAAAGAGAAACACTAACCTAAAAAGGCTGTAATGGAAACCAGGTAATCAAGGACAAGAACTATCAGATGTCCAAGGAACAAGAATCTTCCAGAGAAAAGGGGAGATCAAGGTCTGTCCAGGCTAGGGGGACAGGAGGGAGGGACGCAAGAAAGAAGGCGAGAGAAGACAACTAACATGGAACGTTATGGTAGGCACATAACTTCTAAATGTTAAGTTGTCAATCTCGCCTTCATTCTTGCTGGATGGGACCGCGTCCCTAGCACCTCTATCCTGGGTGGCTCAATGGAACAGACTCTTGAGAACAGTGTAACCAAAGCTTGCCCTGTCCCTGGAGGCCAAATCCAATTTGTAATGAGAAACGAAGGTATGAGGAGTGGCCCAAGTGGCTGCTGCACAAATAGTATCTAAGGGTAGTCTAGCCTGAAAAGCTGTAGAAGTGGCTAGACCTCTTGTGGAATGAGCTTTAGGTTTTGAGTTCAGCTGTTTGCCCCTAAGCTGATAAATGTCAGAAATGGTGGAAGATAGCCATCTGGATAAGGTCACTTTAGAAACAGGGAGACCTTTTTATTTTCAGCATAAGAAAGGAAGAGCTGATCGGACTTCCTAAATTGCTTTGTTCTGTCCAAGTAATATCTGAGTTGGCGATGAACATCTAGGTAATGCAATTTTTGTTCTGCCCTGTTAAAATAATTTGGAAAAAATACAGGAAGATCAATGGATTGGTTTAAATTTGTCTTAGAAGCAACCTTGGGCAAAAAGGATGGATTGGTTCTCAAGGATACTCTGTCCTTATGGAAGACCAAATAAGGGGGACGAACACAGAGGGCATGAAGTTCAGACACTCTTCTAGCTGAGGTAATAGCGACTAGAAAAAGTGTCTTCCAAGAAAGAAACTTTAGTGAACATGAAGCAGCCGGTTCGAAAAGGGGAAGTATCAAGGATGTCAGCACTAAATTTAGGTCCCACTGTGGTGGAGGATCTCTAACAGGGGGTTTAAGAAAGAACACTCCTTTGAGAAAGGCTTTACAAAGTTTGTGGGACATAATGTTGTGGTCTGCAAACCCGACATGGAAATTTGAGATTGCTGCCAATTGAACTTTGACTGTGGAAGACGAAGAACCGGAGTGAAAAATTTCCGCTAGGAAATCCAAGACCGACTGAATAGGGGCAGTAAAGGGGTCTATGTTCTTAGATTTTGCCCAAAAGGAGAAGCGTTTCCACTTGCTAGAGTAAATCCTCCTGGTAGAGGACTTAAGAGAAGCTACTATGATATCTCTAATGGGGTTAGAGATCATAGGAAGCCTGGCTAAGGAAGGAAGTGGAGCAACCAAGCTGTGAGGTTGAAGGAAGGAACGGACCGGTGCAGTTGACCCGATTGGTGGGTCAGAAGATCTGGAACTGGGTCCAGATGCCAAGGCTGCACCAAAAGATGGTGATGAAGGAACAGGAACCAAATTTGTCGAGGCCAGTAAGGGGCAATGAGAATCATTTTGGCTCTCAAGACGGTAGCTTTCTGGAGTACTTGTGGTATCAAAGGAAAGGGAGGAAAGGCATAAAGGAGTCCCCGGGGACAATCTTGGGTAAGAGAGTCTCTGGGGGGAATGGCCCGGAAGTGGGAAGAGAGAGAAGAAGTCTGGGCATTTGCTGTTTTGAGGTGTAGCAAAAAGATCGCAGCATGGGCGGCCTCACTTCTGAAAAATCTCCTCCACTATGGATTGGTTGAGACACCACTCATGAGGCATGAGTATAGCTCTGCTCAATCTGTCCGCTACTATGTTGGTTTTCCCGGGGATATGTGTTGCTACCAGAAACCGATGAGAGGAGATCGCCCATTGCCAAAGTCTGAGAGCTTCTCGACACAAGGGGTAGGACTTGGTTCCGCCCTGCTTGTTGATGTACCACACAACGGACATGTTGTCCGTGTGAACTGCAATAGTCCCTAAAGGAAGAAAGTCATTGAGGGCTTGCAACGTTAAAAGCACTGCTCTCATCTCTAGGACATTTATGTGCAGGTGGTATTCGAACGGTTGCCACGTGCCATGAACCATCCTGCCCTGATAATGCCCCCCCCCACCCGATCAGGGAGGCATCCGAAGTAACCGTGGCTACCGGGGCCGGGGAAACAAATGGTCTGCCCTGATGGACTAGAGGAGAGGAAGTCCACCAGGATAGATGGTTCTTGCAGGTTTGTGTCACCAGGATCTTGTGACGCATGGGAAGATGCTGGAAGGACCATTGGGTGAACAACATCCATTGTAGGAGACGCATGTAAAAACGGGCCAGAGGAAGAAGTGTGATGACAGCTGCCATGAGGCCCAACACTTTCAGGACCAACCTGGCTTGTACCCTTTTGCTGGATAGGATGATCCGAATGTGGTTTTGGATATCTAGGATTCTCTGACTTGTTAGGTTTGCTGACATCCGAGTAGTGTCTAGATTTGCGCCTATAAAGGTAATAGATTGGCAGGGCGATAAGGAAGACTTTTCGAAGTTGACTGAAATTCCTAAGTGACCACAGAGATGTAGAGTGTAATCTCTGGCTTGGATAAGTTGATGCCTGGTGGTGGCTGAGAGGAGCCAGTCATCGAGATATGGAAACACCTGGAATCCTTGACGTCTCAGGTGAGCCGTGACCACTGCCATGCATTTGGTGAACACTCTGGGGGCTGTAGTGAGACCAAAGGGCAGGGCTCTGAATTGAAAATGACTGGTCCCCAGCAGAAAGCGGAGAAAACTTCTGGAGCGTCTGTGGATTTTTATATGATAGTACACATCCTGAAGGTCTATGGAGCACATCCAGTTGTCTTTGCCCAGAAAGGGCAAAATCGATTGAAGTGTGACCATCCGAAACTTTGTCTTTTTGACAGACTTGTTGAGCCTGCTGAGGTCTAATATTGGTCTCCAGTCTCCCGTCTTTTTGGGGACCAAAAAGAACCTTGAGTAGATTCCGGACTCTAACTGATCTTTTGGTACTGGCTGGATGGCTCTTTTCTTTAGAAGCTTTGACACCTCTAATTTTGCAATTTCCCTTAGACCGGGTGGCAGGCCTGGAAGGGAACCTTTTTGAGGGAAGGGGCTTTCCTCAAAAGGAATCTTGTAACCCTCGGATATGATCAACTGTACCCATTTGTCTTGAGAGAGGGATAGCCAGGTTTCTGGGTACAGCGACAATCTTCCCCCGACTGCCTCCAAGGGTGGGCAGTCGGGCAACACCTCAGGGATGCTGGAAGGGCTTGTCAGAGAGAGGCTCTCTGGAGCCCTGGTTCTGCGGACCCCCTCTGCCCCTAGGGCAGCGTCTGTTATTATTACCCCCTCTGCCTCTGGGGGTAAACTGACCACGTGCGTCAGGCGTGACTCCCTGTGATTTCCGGAAAGTACAGTTTTGTACCTACCATAAATGTAGATGTCCGATAGGTATGCATCTGCAGTCATCACATATGGGTTGTCCTGCCTCAGGCAGCCCTTCGGTCGGCCGGATTCCAAAGTCTGGGTCTGGCCTCGGCTGATGTCGCACTTTCCCCGACGTCAGAGCATCTGGGGTATAAAAGCATCAGCCGACGCCATTTTCCTCAGTTTTTCTTGCCCCAGATGCCAGGTGCCCTCTAAGGAAGGCTAAAATTTTGAGATATGCATTGCAAAAACAAATCCAAACATGCACAATTCTATAAAAACAAATACACCATAATAGATCCCCCCAGCTAGCAATAAGAGGGGTAAGTACCCAAGAAGTATACCACAGAGGGGAAGGAGGGAGGGTAAACCTGACTGCAGATGCATACCTATCGGACATCTACATTTATGGTAGGTACAAAACTGTACTATGTCCTTCAAGGATGCATCTGCAGTCATCACATATGGGTAGAATACCATAGCCAATCTGGGGGTGGAGGTACTAAGTAAAGGATGGTGTAGCTAAGATACCCTGCAGGACTGCCGTAGCAAAGCCTGCTCTGGATCTGGAGTATAAAGGTAAATTGTAATGCTTGGCAAATGTATGCACGGAGCTCCATGTAGCAGCTTCTAAAATGTCCTTGGTAGCCACCCCTCTTAGGAAGGCTGTGGTGGTGGCTGTGGCTCTCGTGGAATGAGGTCTAATGTCAGCTGGCACAGCTTTTCCATGAAAGGAGCAACAAAAATGAATGCAATTTCCTATCCATTTTGAAATTGTCTGTTTGGAAATTGCTTTTCCTTGCGCCCCAGCAGCATATGCTACAAACAGCTGGTCAGTCTTTCTGTAACGTTTAGTTCTGTCCAAGTAGTAGTGCAACTGTCTGTGTATGTCCAGGGTGTGCAGAAGTTTCTCCCCTTTATTTTGTGGTTGTGGGAAGAATGTAGGCAAGTGAATAGCTTGGTTCAAAGATACCCTGGATACCACCTTTGGCATAAATGTAGGATTGGTTCTCAATGAAACTCTGTCCTGATGAAAGATCAGAAATGGCTGAACTGCCATTAGAGCTTGTAACTCAGATACTCTTCTTGCTGAGGTTATGGCTAGAAGGAAGGCAGTTTTCCAAGACAGAAACTGT
Source organism: Protopterus annectens (assembly GCF_019279795.1). Classification (NCBI taxonomy): domain Eukaryota; kingdom Metazoa; phylum Chordata; order Ceratodontiformes; family Protopteridae; genus Protopterus; species Protopterus annectens. The sequence continues at coordinate 634,279,830 of NC_056750.1, forward strand.
AGATCTGCATATGCTGCTGGTTCAAAGGGAGGAAGTGTTAGTTTTTCCAACACGAAGTTAAGGTCCCAAGTAGGTACAGGTGGTTTCCTTGGAGGCTTGATGTTTTTGATTCCTCTTAGAAACTGTCTCAGGAGAGGATGAGAGAAGACAGGTGGATTAACATTGTATTCTGCTGAAATTGCTGAGGCATGTATCTTAATGGAAGAGTAAGACAGGCCGTTGTGGAACAATTCTGCCAAATATTCCAGTATATGTGCCATGTTCATCACCGTCACATCTAGGCCCTTTGTTGTGTTCCAAGTGTGAAATCTTTTCCATTTTGCTGAATATGCCTTCCTTGTGGAAGGCCGTCGAGCTTCCATAATATCATCCTTCACTCTCTGAGATAGCTTATCCTGAGGAGTCATCATGGTATTTTCCAGGCAGTTAGCTGCAAGGTTTTCAGGTTGGAATGCAGAGTCTTGAAATTGTGCTGCGTCAGTAGAAGTGGCCATAGGGGGAGAGGCCACGGTTTCGTCTGTGACATGCTCTTTAACAGTGGGTACCAGTGCTGTCTTGGCCAGTTTGGAGCTATCAGAATCACTCTGGGCTGCTCTGCCCTGATCTTCAGTAAGACCTTGGTCATTAATGGGAGAGGTGGAAAAGCATACACTGTTAGAGCTTTCCAGCTAAAAGAGAGAGCGTCCACTTTCCATGCTTGTGGGTGGTATGTCCTTGAGCAGAATTTCTTCAGTTGATGATTGTGGGGGGAGGCGAACAGATCTATTTCCGGCCTTCCCCATGACTGTGTTATGAGTAAGAAGATGTCTGGGTGCAGCATCCATTCGTGTGCATCCATGATATTTCTGCTTAAGCTGTCTGCCAGTATATTGTCTTTCCCTGGCACGAACTGGGACTGCAGCTGTATATTGAGTTTCAAGGAAAGTTCCCATAGATTCATTGCCAGTCTGCAAAGAGGGTAGGAATGGGTGCCTCCTTGCTTGTTTATGTACCACATAACTGTGGTGTTGTCTGTAGGTGGCCTTGATGAAGAAAAAGTTTGAAGGCCTTGATTGCTTGCATCACTGCCAGCATTTCCTTTTGGTTTATGTGCATGCGCAGCTCTCTTTGTGACCATAGCCCTTGGATACATCTGCCCTCCATGTGTGCTCCCCAACCTTGGTCTGAAGCGTCCGTAGTGATGGTTTGGTTGGCTCTTGGCTTGCTGAAGGGCAACCCGCTGTTCGACTGGCAGGCTTGAGCCCACCACAGAAATTCCTTTTGGAGGCATGGAATGAGTGGGATCAAAGTTTCTAAGCTGTGACTGTGCTGAGTCCATAAACTCCTTAGGTACCATTGTAATTTTCTCATATGCAGCCTTGCTTGTGGGATCAGAAGAATGCAAGATGCCATGTAACCCAGGGCCTGCAGGATTTTCCTTGCAGTCAGCTGAGTTTGTCTTGTCAGATTCTTGAAGTAATCCGGTAATTGTTTTTGTTTTTCTTCTGTGAGAAAGGCCATTTGGGTGGTTGTGTCTAGATCCGCACCCAGAAAAGTTATTCTTTGGGATGGAACAAGTCTAGATTTGTGGATGTTGGCTGTATATCCCAAGGCCTGCAGTAGGTGGATGGCATAATCCAAGTCCTTTAACAAAGTTTGCTTGCTGTCCGCTTGTATAAGGCAGTCGTCCAGATATGGGTAAATTTGAATCCCCTGAAGTCTGCAGTGTGCAATTACTGATGCCAGGCATTTCGTGAATACTCTGGGTGCAGTAGATAAGCCAAAGGGCAATGCTGAGAATTGATAATGCTCTGACCCTGCAAGAAATCTGAGGTGTCTTCTGCAACTTTGTCTGATAGGGACATGCAGGTATGCCTCCTTGAGGTCTAGAGTCACCAGCCAAGACCCCTTGCCTAGCATGGGAAGGAGTTGCTGTAGAGTCAGCATTTTGAATTTTGGCACAATGAGGTAAGTATTCAGTGTGGACAAGTCGAGAATAGGCCTCCATTGATTTTCTTTTCTTGGAACAAGGTATAATCTGGAGTAAAATCCTTGGCCTTGTTCTGAAAGAGGTACCTTTCCTATAACTTTCATTTGTATTAAGTTGGAAATTTGTTTCAAAGCCTCTGCCCTCTGATTTGGTGGCAGGTCTGGCATGCCTTTTCTTTTTGGCAATGTGTGGAAATGGAACCTGTATCCTTTGTCTATTATTTGCAGTGTCCATGTGTCCCTTGTAATGCTGTGCCAATTTTTTGAAAATAAAGAAAGCTTTCCGCCCAAAGGTGCTTCTAATTGAGCCCTGGTCGGCGGAGTCAAAACAAAGTCATTGAGTCTGTCCTGGTGTAGCAGTTGTAGTTCCTGCACTACCTCTCCGGTTGGGAGGCTGCCATTGACGGCCTCTGTAGGAGCCTCTAGCTTGCCCTCTACCTCTGGCACGCCTATTCCTGCCTCTCTGAGATATGTCTGAGTCCGGAAGGGACCAATTCTTAGTAGGCCAATTTCTGCTGAATCTCGGTGGTTGGACTTGCAGAAAGTCTTTGACTGTTTGCACAGATTTTGCCTTTTCTTCAAATTTCTTTAAGACCTCTTGAGCCGTGGAACCAAATAATTTTTGCTTTTCCATAGGAGCATCCAAAAGCTTAGCATTAACATGGTCTGGCAGAGATTGTTCCTTCAGCCAGGCATGCCTACGTATGACTGCACCTGTCATAGCTGACCTACATGAAGCTTCCAATGCATCATAACCACACTGTAAGAAATGGTTACTAACCTGCTGGGAGTTATGTACCAGATCCTGAAGGGATTTGCGATCAAGGGGTTCAGAAGAAGAAGACAGTTTCTTATGCAATTCATATAACAAATACTCTTGGTACTGTATCATATGAAATTGACAATTTAATGCCCTCATGGAAAGAGTTGCAGAAGTATACACTTTCTTACCCCATCTCTCTAAAGCTCTGGAATCCCTTTCAGAGGGTAGAGGATTTCTAGCAGTGGCAGCTGCAACCCCTTTTGGGCCCTGGGAAATAGTTTCTGGATCAGCAGAGTGGGCCTTGTACAGGTGTAGATGTGAGTCCGGGACCCTGTAGTACCTATCAGGTTTGGCAGGAGCCGGAGGGAGAGAGTCAGGGGCTGTACTAGCATCAGAGTACACATCATCAATAACATTCAATACAGGAGGTATAGCTAAAGGCCTATGCTCAGGTAAATGTAAAAAGGTCCTTAATCTCTTTCTAGAATCAGAGAATTCCTGACCCTGCCATTGAAAATGTTCTCTCATAGAGTGTAATGTCTCTCCAAAGGAAATCTCCTCAGGAGGGGAGGCCGAGGGAATAGATTCTTCAGCATCAGAATCCTCGTAGGCCGAATAAGCCTCCTCCTGGTGGTCTGACAGAGTAGAGCCATCAGTGGACTCATCTGAGGAGTGGGGGTCAGAGGGCTCAACCCTGGGCCTTTTGTCTGGAGGTGGTTGAGAGCCCCTGTCCGGATGAGGTTGAGAACCTCTAATTAAGGAGATAAGATCCTCTGCCAAGCTAAGAATCTGAGAGCCAGTAGAAGGTCTCTGAGAGGTAACCTTGGGAGGCAAAGCTTTAGTAAGTTTAGCAGCTTTAGCCCTAGAGAAAGCCTTAATGGACATGGATGCAGGAGGTCTGGCTGCACCATGTGCAGGTGTAGATTTGTCTAAAGGAATGGTGTCGGAAGGTTCCTGCACACCAGTTTCAGAAGGTAACTCAATAACCGACTCGGCCGGAGCCTCCGGGCCCGAGGTAGTCGGTTGTGCGGTTTCGGTAATCGGAAGTACCAAGGACTCGGTTTCAGCCGAGACCGAGACACTCGCGGTAGGCCTGACCGTGGTTTCAGACGAAACCGCGGCCCGCGTGTGTCGGTCCTTGTCCTTCCATTTCTTAACTAAATGTGGAGTCGGAGTCTCCGACGGCATCTTGTAAGCAAAACTAGCCCCAAAGAATTCCTCTGCAAACTCCGACCGACGTCTAAGAGTTCGTCGGTTGAAGGAAGCACAGGCTGAACAGGCCGAGACGTCGTGGTCTGGGCCTAGGCAGGGGAGGCAGTAAGAGTGGAAATCCTTATGAGGTATTTGTTTCCCACAAGTTAAACAATTATTAACTTTATCTGACATCGGCTGAGGCAAGAAAGAGTCCCCAAGGGGGTACTTAGCTTTTTCGAAGTCTTCGGCAGCTGAATCACAGGAGCTGGCCGACCGGCACTTGCGAACTGCTTCTGCTTCGGGCACCACGCGGCAAGAAAGACCGAGGAAAATGGCGTCGGCTGATGCTTTTATACCCCAGACGCTCTGATGTCGGGGAAAGTGCGACATCAGCCGAGGCCAGACCCAGACTTTGGAATCCGGCCGACCGAAGGGCTGCCTGAGGCAGGACAACCCATATGTGATGACTGCAGATGCATCCTTGAAGGACATCCACATTTTCCCTCCCTTCTGACCCTTGGGGTAAGGTCTAGAAGGGGTGGAGAAACGGACTCCTACGGCAGAAAGAGTCTTGCCATCTTGCTCGCACCTGGTCAAAGTGTCCTTCACTTGAGGGCCAAACAAAGTTGTCCCATCAAAGGGAGAATTTGTGGAGGACTCCTTAAAGGGGTCTGCAAAATTACAGAGCCGCATCCAGGACTGACGTCTGAGGGCCACTTCTGTGCCTGCAGCTCTACTCGCCCCATCGGCTGCATAAGAAATGAGCCGCATGGAGGAGTTGGTTATGGAATTTAGGATTCCTAGCTGAGAGGCAATCTTTTCTTGAGCCCCTGCCGCTGACGGATCCTGAACTACTTCACCCAATTCCTTGAGGATGTCTCTCTGAAGTCTGGTGAAGTGACACAAATAATTCAGCGAACGCATAGCAAAGGTCGCTGAGGAAAACATCCGCTTGCCGTACCTGTCCATGGTCCTAGACTCCTTGTTAGGAGGATGGACTGGCACGGAAGGATCTGCAAGTTCCTTCTTGGTGGCGGCCACCACCATGGCATCAACCGGGACACCCTTAGTAAGAAACTGCTTTTCAGCGGGGGCCGTGATAAACTTTGAAGGTCTCCTAGGGACTGGTTCCACCGAATCAGGAGATGCCCACGCCTTTCGAGCTATGACTTCCATAAGAGGGTCGAAAGGCGGAGACACCCAGGAGGTGGAGGGTCGAGATCCAAAAGCCTCCAGGTATACCGACTCATCCTCAGAGGGATTAATGGAGGGCCAGTTCCCCCTCTGTTTCAGGAGTTCAAGGATGTCTGAAAAAGAGACATCCTCACAGGGAGATCTTGGGGACCCCTCCGACTCATCTAAATCGGTATCTGATGTTGTAGACTCGGGGGAGTCTAAGTGCTTCCTCTTGCAGGTCCTCTTACGCGGGGGTTCACCTGAAGGATCAGGAGAAACCTCGGAAGAGGAAGATCTTCCCAATGGGGAGACCTGGGGCGATGGATCTCTGGGTCCGGGAGCAAGAGAGCGGGAAGAGGCATCTACAGGCATCATGGAGGGAGGAGCTAAAGGAACCGACTGTTGACTAAGCTCAGGGGCTAGCACACTCCTCATCACCTCGAAGGCTCCCCTTCCAGGGAGGGCCGAGAGATCCCGCTCCGAAGAAACAGGAATCTCTGGTCTCACCGAAAGGGAAGGCTCCGAAGCAGATGTCGGGACCGAGCTCACCAAGGCCGAAGCTCCGAGAGGGAGAACGGGGTCGGACAAGGGTCCGATGCCACTCGCCCCCTCGGAACCGACCAGGGAAGCCCGACGCCCGGATCCCTCCAAGGAAGGTCTCAAGGAGGAGATAGGAGTCGAGGACGACGGAGCCGAAAGGTGTGGTATCGGCTCCGAAGCAGGAACAGTCACAGTACCAATAATCTCCGGCTCCGAACTCTGTAGGAGAGTCGAAGGAGGAATCTCAGGAGGGTGTATAATAGCTGACGCCTGATGAGACGGGCTTTGGAGCATCTGGGCTAGTGTCTGTGATTTTAAAAGCCTACTCACCACTCTCTCTGAGTCGTGGTCTGAGAGCCTGGATGACCTCGATGATCGGCTCCGAAGGCCCCGCTCCGAAAGCAAGGGAGAGGCTGGAGCCGAGTGTATAGATTCCAATAATGGAGATCTAGACCTCTTCTTGGACGGAGCCATCGGAGCCGAAGAACGTTCGGCTCCAGGCGGAGCCGACAACTTGTCGGCTCCAAGAGGAGACAAAGATATCTCGGCTCCAGCCGGAGCCGAGACATGCTTCGACGCTAGGGTGTCGGCTCCAGACGGAGCTGGCACAGGAGCCGAAGCCAGGGTATCGGCGCCGGTACTGAAGCTTCCAACAAGGAAGGATCGGCTCCGGATGGAGCCGATGTCGACTCCAGTGGAGTCGGAACCAAGACCACAGACTTGGACACCGAAGCCTGGGTCTTGGGAGGCTTGGAGGGCTTCCCGGAGCCGACCTTGGCCGGGGAGCTCTCAGGTTTAATAAGACCCCTGAGGATCAACTTATTTCTACGTTCCTGCAGGACTCTCTGGCTGAAGGAATGACAAATAGCACAGGAATCCTGCAGGTGTAGGGGTCCCAGGCAATAAATACAAGAAGTGTGACCGTCTGTCAGAGACATCTTCTGACAGCATGAGTCACACTTCTTGAAACCTGAGACCCTAGTATCTTTAGACATGTCTGACCTAAACACACAGACACACAACAATCAGACCAAAAAAGATACTAATAACTAATTATTATTAAGAGTAAATAATTAGTTATTATTAACAGTGACACAACACACACACACCTAAGGGAAAATCTGACAGGAACTGTGAGGGTGGGAAAAAGGCCTAAGGCCCGAAACACAAAAAATCTATGGAAGTGAACTAAGTGGGAATGGGTATGGAGCCAAGTGAATAAGGTTCACTAACTAAGTCTAAATAACAAAAATTTTTAGGGTTTTGGTATCTAAAACCTGACAAATATCAATGAAAAAAATCACTTACCAGGAGGTGGTAAAAAAGATGACCTCATTAGCGAAGCGGCAAACGAGATCTGGGTAATTACCGCCTTGCATCATGGGATATGGGGCTGCCTCGAGCTGGTAAAAGTGACTCTCGAGCTTAGCAAGTGCCGAATCGGAGCCAAGGATCGACTCTGAACCCATCCAGCAAGAATGAAGGCAAGATTGACAACTTAACATCAAAACTTACATTACTAACAATTTTAAAATTCACAGTACATGAAATACAGAATTAGTGAGTCATGATATCTTTGCTCAGGTTATTTACCAGTTTTCTTGTAATGGGATTTCCTTCCCAATCTACCACACCTCTCAACCTGTTAGTGCAAAACATCTGGACAAAGCCTGATAAAATGGGGGGACAAAGGCGCAAAAAATAGGGACAGATTTTAAATATTGCTCTTATAAACTTAGAAAGTTGCTAGCATAACAGGGTTTGTGTTAACATACATTTTTGAAGGATTTAAAGTCTGAAACTCAAATGTATGTCATTATTTGATGAGTGCAATCCTCAGATCTTCTCAGTGATTTGCTAGAAAACCATAAATTTTATGAGGAGCATGCCAAAAATATTAGGCAATAATCTGGACAACTGAGAGGTATGCTGACTACTTTCAATTCATTCTGGTTCCTTTCCAGTTTGCAATTTCCTTCCTCTGCAGGCCTCTTCCCTTTTGCACCCAAGGTTTCTGTTGCAACGCATTGCAGACCGTCTCCAACAACCTCTCTACAGTACCTTGCACAGCAGACAAGTAAAACTGCTTCTGAGGAGATTTCAGTGCACAGTTAGCTGCAGGCTCCACCCTGACTTTGCCCAACTCCAACTTTTTGGGACCTCTCACCAACAGTTTTTCGCATTCTCTTCTGCTATGTCATAATACTATGAAGGCATTTTAGGTGGTCGAATCGTGTGTTCAAAAAATAAGGCAAGTATTACCACTCTGTGTATGAAGCAACTTCACTTTATTAAAACAATAAAAGCAGAATCATAAACGCTTTCGGGTAAATCCCTTCATCAGATCGTATGTTCATCGCAAAGAAAAAAAGTTGGTACAGCTGAATGCAAAACAGTTGATCGTCCATTGCTGGCTTTTTTACTGTGTGAGATTGCGAACAGTGGGGAGTGGGAAATTTGTCATTTTATCTATAGTACAATCTCTGAGTTGGTATATATAATTAGCAGGGGGTGTGGGGAATCAGGGTACAGCCCCCTTGCAAAAATACTGTTTTTTTTAATGATGTGCAGAGATTAGTTTGACTTGATCATCTGAGTTTAGTTTATGAGAATACGACAAAATATATATATATATATATATATATATATATATATATATATATATATATATATATATATATATATATATGTCTACTTCAGTAGACTGAACCTTTACTTACCCAACACTGAAGTTTCCCAGACGAAAGCACCGACAACTTCAGAAGACCGACATCCAGAACACTGACTTCACACGCGAGGTAAGTAACCGCTTGGCCATCCTGTTGAACTTTGCCCCTTACCCCTCGCAGAAGTGCTATCTCGGAATTAGAATATTTAGAGGTGTGTGGGGGGCAAAGCTCCCCCATCAGTGGGTTTAGTTTAGTTTCGTTAATAGTTTTTGTTCGGGATGGCCAAGCGGTTACTTACCTCGTATGCAAAGTCGGTGCTCTGGATGTCTGTCTTCTGTAGTTGTCGGTGCTTTTGTCTAGGGCAAATTAAAGTTCGGTCTACCGAAGTAGACCCATATATATATATATATATATATATATATATATATATATATATATATATATATATATACACACACACACACACAAACACACAGATATATAATCTGTCATGGTCCCTTTAAATGTGCTAGTTCAAATGAGTCAGGTATAGAGGTAGATGGTCTCTTTAAGGACAGTAACCCATTAATGGCCAACGAGATTAAAGTTAATGAGGGACAGCTGCACACAAGAATATTTAATGCCCAGTGCCCAGACAGAGAGCAGATTTAAGACCTAGTAATCTGAAGGGGTCCTGAGAGGACTTCTTAAGAAGAGTTACACATGGAAGGAAAGAATGAAGGCAATACAAAGGATATCATTGTGAGATAATGGAGCAGAATCCTTTAGAGCGTAAGCCATCTGGGTTTATCCTGGTCTCTGTGCAAGAAGATAGCTTGGTTTAGCCCTCTCTATGGGACTGCGAAGAGAGCTGCTATATCTATGGGGTCCCTGAAGGTACTGCTCATTTAATTTGGCAGATAAGCGCCACAAAACTGTGAATAAGGGAATACTATAGCTGAATGCAAAGAAATACTGCTTTTGACTTCAACAGTAAATTGTATGCACAAGAACCTAAAATAATTTATTTTGACTGCAGACTGGACTGTTTGGAATGAATTGCAATGTCCTCTATACCGAGCTTTACTATAACCTTGAATTTCAAACTTGAGAGTTGGTCCAGTTACTACTTTGTTTGCTACAAACAAAACAATGCATTACAGATTTTATACACACACACATATATATATATATATATATATATATATATATATATATATATATATATATATATGTCTCCATACATACATACATACATAACACACACACACACACAATTGTTAAAAGCTCTATATCTCCAGTATGTCTGTTTTTCATAGGTACAAAACCAAAACAATTTATTAGTACAATAAAAGAAATCAGTCAATGCTGTTCAATTTTTTTTAGAAGTTTTCAATCCCTGAATTCTCTGAGCACATAAAAGCCTTTCTGAACAATGTTCCCAACCCTACTGTCAATATGATTTATGTTCGTCTTGAACAATCGTCTTTAGTTTCACCTTTGCAGTTTATCATCTGTAGTATGAACAGAGTTCGTTACTTTCACACTGCTTTAAAATATATTTTGATTTTTTTATCCTTGGAATCTTGCTGTCGGTTACTCTGGATTGTTCTCATAATTAAGCCAAGAGCCTTGCACGATTATATTAACCCTTTTGCCCTACATGCTGCCACTCGTGTAGTAAATTCTGATCCCTGGGTATTTAAATACAGAAATTCTACTCTTTACAATAAGGACCATCATTAATCATACTGCAGACGCATAGACCCACTCTCCTCACCCAACCCATGCACAGTTCGCCTCAACTGTCTCTTGATTATTAGCTCTCTCCTGTTCAATCATCCCATGTATTCTTCATCACCAAGGGTGAGGGTCACCTGACAGGGGCCATCATATAGCCATCAGGGGTGGTTTGAAGATATGTACTTAATGTTTCTCCTTGTTCACTCAACTTGTGGAGTAGAAGGGAACTTTCAATGGCCTGACTATGCTGGTTGTCCCTCACATCTGCAAGAGACTTTGCCAGCAAGCAGCACCCCCCCCCTTTCCCTCAAGCATAAGAAGTGATTTCCCCTCATCTCCACCATAAAAATTGCACCTTCCTATGTACTCCCTAAGCACCTGTAACCCTCCCATTCCTGGAGAGAGGGGAACGGGTCACACCCCTTCACTCCTCTCCTCCTTACTAGGCTCTTACAGTGGCACAGTTGCTATATGAACCATAATCACCTGGGTCATAGCACGTGCTCATGCCAAAGAGCCATGTGGAGATAGACTATATTCTTAAAGTGAACATTTCAGTATTCCATTAAAACTAAGCGTTCAAGTCCACATAGCAGTTCCTGTTAATGTTCTGTGACTTTCATGTTTTTTTTTTTTTTGCATTGTATACAATCCTCTCAACTTAGAACATTAGATTGTGGATAGTAGAGACTAGAAATAATATGCTAAAACAGCTACTGCCCAGTAAATCTACTGAACTTCAAACTCGTATACTGCTGACCATTAGCCAGTATCTCCACTCCACTGTTTGCTTCTCCCCAGCTGACTGGCTCCCCCAATACTTCTCACAGGGCTAGGACAGCATTAATGGTAAGTTTGCCAGAGGAAGAGTGGAACAGCCTGCAACATCAAATATATGGGTCCTGCATGCCAGTCAATTTTTTTTGGTATGCCCTAAATAGGTAGAGCTAGACACATCACACACATCACTGCATGTAATGTTACTTGACTCCAGCTTCCCTCCGTACTGTAGTTTAATGGCACCTTGGATGTGTCTTCATCTCACGCAGAAACAGGGCAAGCCAGCAAAGTAGGTCTTTTCCACCCCTCCCTCCCTAGCCCCTTCAGTTCCTGAGATTTTAGTTGATCTCCAAGTCATCTAGGTCATGGGGATACCCCTCCATACCACAGATGAGGAGGCCATTATCCAATAGTATCAAAGATGGAATTCCATGCCCTGCAAGTACAGCTTTCAATGCACTGTTAATTCTGCTTGTGGTATGTACTAACTTTATAACCGCCCACAACTTCAAATAAAAGAAAACAAATACGTGCTGAAAGAAATCTGTTCCAATTCTACCCCATGATCTTTCTGAAACCAAATAAAAAAATGACATTCTGGATTACTACTGCAATCAATATTACAGAGATCTTAGAATTCAGCTTCTTGCTGTATCTGCACAGACATGCCTGAGCAAAGTAAATCAGCCTTTAACATCAAGACTTTTATTCAACAAGTCTCTTCTCTGAATAGAAGAAAATGGCTATATTTTCTTCTCATGATAATTTTATGTTCTGACCAATCTTTTATTTCCACTTCTCAAAGCATATGCACCTCAGAAGCACTCAATAAATTGCTAGAGCTCTTTAAGCTTCTCTTCAGTTACAGACAGATGCTGAACTATCTAACTTCCAGTTCATCACCAAGTAAATCTTGCTGTTCTGGTAAAGGACGACTCTGCATATCTGCTATATGCATCTCTTTTCCTGGTTCATATTTTTCAGCCACGTCATATGTCTAGAATCATTAGGACATTCTTTACAGTCTTGAGCAAAAATTTCTTTAAAAAGAATTGTGCTCTTACTAGCACTTTTCTCTGTAAGTATACATACTAATGAGTGCTGGGATAGGCTCCAGCTCCCCTACAACCCACAACTGGAATAGGTGGGTAATCACAGCATCAGTTAATGAAAATTCAAAAATCTTTTTCACAATAACATAAAATGGCTAGCAGCTTTTTTTCTATTTGAGGATACTGTTTCTTACATTCAGTAAACACTCTGAACCCAAAACCAACTGATCTACTTGCAGAGTAGATGTATCAATTCTAACAGATGACACAAGTACAAACTCTGATAACTTTCCAGTCTATTTATGATACCTGCATGTGGGAAGGTACTGCATAATCTGACATGATTCACGCATGACACATGCATTGCTAACCCTACGTCCAGGCAGCAGTAAAATCATTAAATGTGGTGAGCAGATTTATATGTATGATCTACAAGTAATAAAATAAAATTGACATCTCTAGGAGTAGAAAATTACTACTAACATCCTTCTGAATTAGTTCCATATGGATTCTATCCACAACTTTGAAGAAGACACCTGTAAGGCTGACGGGTCTGCAGTTTTATGAATCAGCTCTTGACATTCTTTTGTAAAAATGAACTACTTTGGCCAGCTGTAATGTTTTAAGGAAAAAACAGTGGGAAGACTTATTTTTGCAGTAAAGCATACAATGGAATTATGAGGTTGTGTCTACTATCTGTAAGAAAGTGCCAGGGATACTGTCCAGGACTATTAAACTTCTGTTCTGGACCTGCCATAGTTTGGTGATATATAAATGCTCACATTGTGTTATCAAATTTAACCCATGGGCACTACAGTCCTGGAAACTACCATTATTTTTTCATATATGCCCATTTAAAAACTTTTACTTTATCCTCAGTCTTTAAAGAAATATGGATTTCACAGGAGACATTAGTTTTGCAGATTATTTTGAAAGCTCGTTTTGGACATATTAAGCCTGTTTTCGTTACAGGCCAGGAGAATGCTTTATAGGTTACACGTATCATTTCTCTGTTGTACAGTTGGTCTATTTCTTTGCTCTTTCACTGTGGTTTGTTATTCAGTCCCCCTGTATTTACCTCAAACAGGTAATGCACTCAGTAATTCAATCAATTTTACAAATGTTATCAATGTGATTTAGCTTTCCACAGCTTTTTTGACCGATCAATGGGTATCACCTTCTATCATGATTATAGGTTCACAGGAGGTGACTAGGCTAGTGGCCCTAGAGCCTTTACAAGCCTAGCCATGTTAATCCCAAGTATCCCAATTTGTTCTTTTTGGGTAGTTCACAGAATGAATTTATGAACACAGTGAGTCTGTGATCAACACAGACTCCCCCTCTCCATGAGGGACATGGGTGCCACCCCAGGGATGAACCTGCAGTCTCTCATCCAATTATCTAGGTCGCATTTGTATCTACAATACAGATATGGGGTTTACAGGGCCCTATCCTCTCTTCCCTGGTTTCTATCCAGTGTACAAAACAGATATGACGAGGCTGTATCAGAGGCAATTCTTAAAATACCTTGAGGAAGAAACTATTTCATCCGGAGGAGTAAATCTTTGTGGAAAAAAACAGGTATTGCTTACTACTTGACAGCCTGAAGCTCCAAGACCCAAATGCAGCTGGGATGGCCATAAAAGTAAGCATTTTCCAAGAAAACAACTTCAGCACTACTGAACACGCTTGTCAGCCATGAAGTTGTAATCGCACCGAAGGAAGGGGAGGAAACATTATAAACTGGATGGAAAAGCAACACAGATGCTTAACCAACTGATGCTGGCTCACAATCCACAATGTTAAGATCTACAGAGATAACTGACACATGCACCTCGACTGTGGAATAACTGCAGCTCAAATTGTTCACACTTCTGAAATATGTGAAAAAACTGCCTGCAAATTGGCCATGTAATGCGATAAAGTGTAACATTCCACCTAAAATGTGAACCAGTTCCACCTGAAGACAAAAACCTGCTGAGTATTGTGTTTTCTGGTGACTTCAACAACCTCTGAGACTCCAGTCTAAAAATCTTGAGGGATCAGGGGTTAACTCCAGAAGCCAGGTCCTGAGGTAGAACTGGTTGTTACTTCAACCATGGAGGATATCCATGGCCTGGAATGTAAGAGCTTTCTGTATAGCTGGGAACATGGGTACCTTAAACCATGTCTTTCTTGGCCAACACGTGGTAATAAAAATGAGTTTTCCTCTTCCTTTCAGCTTTACCATAAGATTTGAAGTCAGCAAGAATGGTGAACGGTGTGGGGGAATCTCCCATGCCAGAGAATGGAGAATTATCCAGCACTACCTCCTCTTTCTCTTAATGCACCAAGCTGAACAGTTTTCTTCCAAATGGTAAATGGGTCACTCTCTGGACTGCTCTAATAATGTAATACACTGACCAGACACATTATCTGAATCTACAGCCCAAGAAGAAATTAACACGATTCAGCTGGTCAGCAAGTTCATGCACTTCCAAGAAAGTGAAGAGAGTGGTGATGTCTGCTGCCATTTCAAGATAGAAATCACTCCTTTTTGCACAAAGATTATGACCTTGTACTTCCTGCCTTGTTAGATGACATGCAACGTAACAGTTTGACTAGGTTAGGAGAGTCTCTCAAAACAGTTTCGTCTCCAAGGCCTTCACAGTAAGATAAACAGCTCGACTCAAAATGGCTAATGTGTAGCCTTTCTCCAACGGTGAAAACAAGCCTTGCACTGTGAAGGAGCCAAAGTGAGCTCTCCAACCCAGAAGTGAAGCAACAGAAATAGGAATATGCAAGCAGTGTGGCTGCAAAAAGGGAAAATCTAAGATGACACTGGTGGGTACTGGCTATGTAGCATAGGAAATGAAGCACTGTCTATGATCCAGATAAACCTGGTTCAGTTAGCATCCTGTGTGTAGGACAGGCCAGACAGACAGAGAACAGTAATGTGGCTAGGCACAGTTGCCTCTTCATGGGGTAGCAACCAAGCTCACTAATCATAACAAGGATCTCATTAATGTATCCCTGGTAAAGAATGAAGATCTGTTGGGATGTGCTGACTTACAAGGGAGACCATACTATTTAGGGGTTACATCAGTTGCATGAGTGATCAACATATCCTCACTACACTTACTTCATGCCTACCCCTTGGCTCCTTGTAGAGACCCATGTACAGATGTTCAGCTTACAGCAGAAATCCTGATAGCTGCTTGGATGACAGCAGCACCACAAAAACGTCTTGCAATATGAAGAAACTGTGGTGGTAGGCCAGATGGTCATCAGACAACAGGATAATACTGTATCCAAAAAAGAAGACAGAATGAAAGAGAAGACTGATGGGTACTGCCACCATTCCAAGACCCAGCAACAGTGGTGAAGCCACTGACAATTAATAGTCCACTGTAACATCTGCATCCTCAGGCATACAAATGTCACTATGAAGATTATGGCAAACATTTAACCCATAAGGCACAGCAGAATCTTCAACTTGAATCCTGTGCTGTACAGTCACATCACTCAGTCATCCAACAGT
Source organism: Protopterus annectens (assembly GCF_019279795.1). Classification (NCBI taxonomy): domain Eukaryota; kingdom Metazoa; phylum Chordata; order Ceratodontiformes; family Protopteridae; genus Protopterus; species Protopterus annectens. Next base: position 634,295,214 of record NC_056750.1, read on the forward strand.
ATGATATTCTGGACCATCATCAAGGTCAAAAATGGCCAACAGTGAAGACTAACTCTATATCACTTGAGGAAATCCCCATAGAAGGAGTCAGATAGTCCTTTCTACAACTCAATGATATTCCCAAGGAACTAACCAAAATAAGCACACTCCTTGTAAGTTTGCACAGGAGTTTCTTGATGTGGCTATCAAATATAATATACGTTTTTTACATGTTTTTATCATATGAAATATTTTCTACATTATATTATATCATGCATTTTTAGTATACATGTTCTATATGAGATTTATATGTTTAGATATGTATTTGTAGCGCTTGTAAATTATAGAAGATTTTACGTAAGGCATTAATTGATTAACACAGGATGTGACATCATAATTAAAGGGAATAGATTTGTATATAAAAAGAACCAGTATCAACTGAATGTTAGTGGCCTGAAGAAGCCTACGGGTGAAAGCGCTAGCCTATTTTCTTTTTTGTTAATAAAGTCATAAGTAATTTAGAGAGATATCGCTTGTCAAGTGTATTTTTCTGGTGGATTAAATCCTATTCTGCATGGTGAAGCAAGTGAACCTAAATTTATTTGGCGAAGTGTTACTATTTGCAGTAACGTAACTAGAGGTGAGAAGTGACTTTACACTGAGCTGAAGAGTGGTATAATATTGAGCTGAAGAGTGGTATAATATTGAGCTGAAGAGCGGCCAATATACAAGTCGCAAGAGACATTATTTCTTACGTATACATAGTTGCATGAAAGAACTTGTTGTCTGCCTTAACGCACTCCCTATCATTGTTTTTGGCTGTTATTACTACGTTTTTTCAGGGAGTGGATTTAGCGGTGTGGTAGCTATATTTCTATTTATAAGCCTAGGCAGAGTGTGTCGGCTTTCGTCGCCCCATCGATTAAGTAACTGATCCTCTGTCAAGCAGAGCCAATGAAGTGATCCCAGGGGTGTATTTTCTGTTACCCATCTACTCGTCAAAGTTTCTCTTGAAGAGTGTTAGTGAGGGATTCTGCCTGATGTAATTTGGAATTTTGTTCCAAAGCATGGAGAGTCTCTGACAGGAATCTATCCCTCCAGCATGTTCTATTTATTGCTGTAGTGAAGTTTAGCTCACTAGAGCAAGTGGCTCGTAGTGACTTGGATTTCTTTAGGTGGAGCATGTCCATCAATTCTGAGTGGGACATGGCTTGTAAGTCAGGCAGAGATGATCTCTGAGTAAGCGATATGCCACGGAGTACAGCCGGAGTTTATTCAGTTGGGCTGCATAGGAATATGTTTGAGGCCAGTAATCCTCTTGGTGAGGTACTTTTGTGGTCCTTCCAGCTATTGGAAGTGTCTTGCGAGGTACATCCCAAATGGGGCATTGTACTCTATGATGGGTCTAATGAGTGACGAGTAGAGGGGCACTATAACCTCTTTATTTCTAGATGCGAACCCTTTAGTAATTAGATGGGCCATATACAAGGATTTCCTAACTACTTTGGCAATATGATTGTCAAAGGAGAGATTACTATCTACCTGGGTCCCCAGATCTCTTATTACCTCTTCTGTATTAAGGGGACTGCCACCTATGTATTAATTCATGGGTATTTTGTTTTTCCCCAAACGGGATGACTATGCATTTTTTGGCATTTAGCTTGAGGCCATGACTTTGACACCAGGTGTCCATCTCAGTAAGGCCCTTTTGGAGGATGTCCATTCAGCCGGAGAGTCAATTATGGCTCCCAGTTTGCAGTCATCGGCAAACTTGGTTAGCCATAGTCCTCCTGTGTTTGCCTGTACTTCTGAGAAGTATATGCTGAACAGTAGGGGTCCCAGGACCGAGCCTTGCGGGACACCACTTGTGACTAGTTTAGAGTCGGACCTGGAGCCCGCTATTCTTACCACATGAGTTCTGTCTGTAAGCCAGTTGGCAACCCATCTCGTGACATAGGGGTTTATGTTCAGGCTGGTGAGTTTTTCTGTAATACCCAAGTGGGGAATGGTGTCGAAAGCCTTGGCGAGGTCAAGGTAAGTTGAGTGAACCACCTTTCCCTCGTCTATGGCCTTGGTAACTGTCTCGAAGAAGTCAATCAGGTTTAGTAGGCACGATCTGCCCTTAACAAAGCCGAACTGGGTTGGGTCAAGTGTTTGGAGGTTCCCAATGTCTTTGTTAATGAGTTTCATGATGATGTGCTCCCTAGCCTTGCAGACCAGGCTAGTCATGCTTATGGGGTGATAGTTACCAGGGTCAGTTGTGGCCCCTCCTTTGTGGAGAGGAATAACCATTGCTGTGCGCCATTCTATGGGCACATAGCCTGTGGAGAGGCTGAGGTTGAACAGTGTGTTTAGGTGGGGGGATTAGTTTGTTCTGTAGTTCATGCAAGACACAGTCTGGGACACCATCTGGTCCCATTGATGCTGTGTTTGTGGCTTTTGAAAGAGCTGTTTTCACCTGTGCGTCTGTGATTTTTGGGACACTACACTTTTCCGGTATTGTTGTGGGCCCTTTTGGAGGCGAGAGGGGGTGTGAAGTTTGCACTGAATCTATCTGCCAGGATGTTGGTAATATCGGTAGGTTCAGTATATTTTGTGCTATTTTGCACTAGTTCAGTGCATATCTGCGAGTTGCCACTTAGATTCTTAACATAACTAAAGAAGGCTTTGTGGTTATCTTTTGAATCCTTGGCTATTTTTCTTTTGAAGTTAGCCTTGGGTGATTTCATGAGGGACCGTAGTTTCCTACTGATACTGATCAGGGATGTCTTTCCTTCTTTTGATTTGCTTTTTTTCTGAACTAATTTCCTCCTCCTATTGTATAGCCTGTTTATTGCAGGGGTCTACCAAACTGGTTTCCTTCTCTCAGAGGAATGAGTCTTGGTTTTGCTAGGGATGGCACGATGCATGCATCCTTGTAGGTGCTCATTGAGTGCATTTGTAAAGGTTTCTGCATCTTGGGCAGCATTATCCTTTAGCATGGGGGCTGAGAAACGTACCACCTCTGTCTTAAATAAGCTGAAGTTTGCTTTAGAAAAGTTTTTTACTGTGGTTTCCTTAGTTGGGGTTGGTGGTGGTGGGGTGTGGACATCCAGAGTGATTAGTTTACGGTCTGATCTAACCAGTGATGGGTTGACCTCCGGTGTGGAACACCTGTCGCCCATGCTGGTGATGACCAGGTTCAATATGTATTCACCTCTGGTAGGGGAGTTTACCAGCTGATCCAGGGCATTTGATTTGATGAATTCCAGGAAGCGCTGGGCCTGGGAATTTGTACTCGAGTAGTTTTCCCAGTGAATGGTAGGGTAAATGAAATCGCCCAATATCAGGGTGTTCGGTAGGACCTTCATGTTTTCCAGTGTCTCCAGAAAGGTGGAGTGGTGGTCCTGGGTCATGGAGGGTGATCTGTATAGCAGGCCACAATTTGCACTGCAGATTTGCCTGATGTTAGTTGCACATGGATGATCTCAGAGGTATCATGCTGCGCCACTAACATGGAGGTGTAGGTATCCTTGATGAATATGGATACACCCCCTCATTGTGTGTTTCAGTCCGTCTTCTGTGGCCGAAACATGTGAAATGAGTTGTAGCCCGGTAGTGCTGGGGTGCTCTCTGGAGCCTTGAACCAGGTTTCAGTTACTGGACAGATATCGACGTTCTCCATACTGAGGAGTGCTTCGAGCACTTGCATTTTGAGATTTAAACTCCTGGAGTTGAGTAGCATAACCCACAGTTTTTTGTTAATTGTGCTGTTTACGGAGGTGGGTTTGACTTTTGAGCCTTGCCTAAAAAAGGCACTATGGGGGCAGCAAGAGCCTTGGCCAGTATTCAAAAGCCTAGGGGTGACAGGTGCAAGCTGTCTCTTGTGAGGCAACGAGGCTTGTCGAGCATGTCATCCCAGGCTGATAGATACTGGATTCCCTTTGAATGACACCAGAAGCTTAGCCAATTGTTGAAATTGATCATTTTTTTCTTTATACTGAGGTATCACTCTTGGTGAGAGCAAGATGCTACTCAGGGTCAGGGTCATACCAGCCTGGGCTACATGATCAGAGAGCTCTTCCATGTCTCTTTTCATGTAGTCCAGGGAGGTACGTCTCAGGTCATTCACACCAACATGAACAATGACAAAGTCATATTTGTACTTGTTCTGCAGTGACCTCAGTGCTTGTGTAATGTGGCGGATTCTGGCTCCCGACAGGCAGCTAACAGTAACCTTCTGCTTGTCCAGCCTAGTGAGTGGGACGTCAGTGTGCCTGACTACAGAGTCACCTATTACTAGTGTGTTAGGTATGTTATTTCGCCTTAAGGGCTGTGATTGTGAGGTACACTGATTTTGTTTTATGTGCTGTCTGGTTTGTGATGGGAAGTGAAGCATATGGAGCATTTCTCCCTGGGCCTCTGCTGTAAATGGACATGTGTCCAGTCAGACTATCCCGGTAAACAAATGTAAAATAAATAAAATAAATAAGCACACAGCTAAGTGTATTTATCTAGTCAAAGTTCCTGTCCAAAGTTATAGTAGGATACACAACAGTTCACTGTAGGAGCAACAGACATTTTCTATAAGGTCCTCCTTAAAACCCAGGGCCAGACCCCAAGAAGTCCTTTAGCTTTCCAAGGTCATTCCTCACTAAGTGAAACTGTAATTTGACATTGTGAACAAACAGCTGTAGGCCTCAAACCTTACATGGCACAGGAGAAAACTCTCTTGCTACACCTACCCAAAGCCTTGGTTTCCATACCAGGCAGCAAGGTGAAGTACCATGGTTTCTGGGCCTATACCAGACTGAAAAAGAAAGTTCTCTAAGAGTCAGCATTAAGAAGCTTATATTCCTCTAACCATTCAAAAAAAAAAAAAAAAAAAACATACCTCTGTTTTGCTCATCTGGCATCTTTAATAAACTCCAAAGGAGAAATCACCCAAGACTCCTCGGGACAATATGCATGGAGTTCTTGGAAAATAGAGTAGGAGCTTAAGGCCAGTCTAGGTTCTTTTCCATAAACCCCTGAGCATAGCCAAAGTTTGGTGTCATTCAGTGTGAAAATGGAGGAATGGATGAATTTGTTATCCTTATCCATGTCTGAGACAATGGTCGCAGGTGTATCAGAGTCCTTATATGAACCCAAGAATTAGAGAGCAAACCACCATTCTTCACAGATAGAGTACAGCTGAAAAGAATGAAGGCAAGCATGTTACTGAAACATGGCAGTGATTACAAGACAAGAAATGTGTACAACAGCGTGCCAGTTGAAAGTAACACATAATGCACAGTGGCCAAGACTGGTCCGTGTGCTGGTTTTAGACAATACTCTCCAAAAAATGTAATTCCCCACCAGTAACTCAAGCTCCCCACCAGACAACAAATATCTAGTTGATGCCCACCCATTATAATGGGAGCCCTAACATGGTAAGATCTGAATGGCTCTTCTCAGCTAAGACGTGCTGGCCAACTGCAGCAGGGAAGCCACTCTAGCAGGGAAGCCCTCATTCTCAACTACTGCTAATTTGTGATCAAGTGACTCAAGAGGCTACTTTCCAGGATCATGTTGATCACCTTAAACTTCAGCCAAACCCAGGGTTGGTAGCTGTAGGGGGAGGGGTATACCACCACTACCTCCTGTATCATCCACTGAAGTAGAAGACCTGTGCGAGTCTGAGCTGTTGTTGGCAAAGGATGAGGTCAGCATCAGCAATGATCAGCCAGTTGATCTATTAACCATACTTATTTTATTTTTTGTATTTATATAACAGACAGTATTTAATCATGTTTTATACATATTTAGACAAGTCATCTCTATATGGTGCTGATGGTCAGTAGCATCCCATTTGTATCATTTTGTCCAAGAATGCTAATGCTAGTTAAACAATCACTCACCTAATCTCCCCACCTGCAGGGTGTTGTTTAACTGCTGCCATCCCACAGCATATATACATTTATTTGCATAATGAAATGACCATTAATTTTAGGTATTTTCACATATAACATCCCTTTTACCTATGTAGAACATGTCAAACTGTATACATCCGTCCATAATGGACACTACCATATGCAACATGTCCTAGTATACTTCTATATTAAACATGTCTTGACAGTTCTCTTTCATGGTGTTGCCTACCTACTTCAAAGGCACTCAGTTTCTTTAAAGTTTCCTTGCTATCTTATGCATTCTATTAATGTTATTCTGTTTTTTTTCCATCTCTAGTTCAGCCACCTCCTACTAGCCTTCTTGGTGTACTTTTGCCTCCTTGGGTGATATTTTATAACCTCCTACTTCTGTTGTTTCCCTTCCTCCTCTCTCTTATCACCTCATGTTCTCAACATTGCTTTTCTTTTCTTCTCAGGTCTTCCATTTAAGGTATATACCTTTTATTACCCCTTGTGCTGTCCACTTCTTTTTATCCTTTGGCTACGTGGCATACAATTTTCTTCCTCCTCTACAGTTGGTAGGATTTATTTTTTCCACTTTTTAGTAACTGTCTTTTTCCTCAGCTAAAACTAATGTACCCACTAGTTTTCTATCCCAGTAAAAATATCTGGCTTGTTAATACTATGTCCTTATTTCATATCATGCAAAATAATCTTCCTAGTTCTTCTTTAAAATCCCCCAGCTTTGTGCATTCCCAAAAATACGCACTAATGTGCCTTTCTCTTCTGCTAAGCATCTCCAACATTCATTCACTATACCTGGGAACATCTCTGCTAGTCTGGCTGCAGTGCAAAATTACTGGTGGAGTCATTGCCGAATAAAAGTTATGAACCAAATGCTTTTTTGCATATCTGAGCAGTTGTTTTACACATTTCAATTGCTGCTCCTATTTTTCTCCCAGTTCTCTCTCCTATCCCTCTTTTAATACATGTGTGCACATGGAGGTCTTCTGCCTACACTTTGTTTCTTAAGTTATATATCCTATGATCTCCTTGAATCTACTACCAGGTTAGCTACTAGGCATTCAATAAACTATCATTTTTAAAAAGACTGTCTAGACTTTTTCCATCTGAGTAAAATTGTAATAATTTGTTTGTGTATATCTGTTTGTTTACATCTCTGTACAAACCTTTTTATTTGTGTTTATTTTGTGTTTTAAACTGTAAAAATTTAACAGTTTGTTTAATGTGTTTTTTGGAGCTTTTCTCCCCGGGCCTCCGCTGAAAATGGACATGTATCCAGTCGGACTATCCCGATAAACAAATGTAAATTAAATAAATAAATATCCTCAAAACATCAATCGCTTTGTCTTTACACATTTTCAGTCCCCTACTCAAACATCCCTCCAATCTTTTGTCTCATGTACTACCCTAGGCATCTCGTCTTCTTGGCTCCTTTTTCGACTATTCATTTCCACCTTGCCACTCACTTTTATATTCACATTTTTCCCTCTATGGGAGGTCATATTCTTCCTGTACTTCTACCCAGCTTTTAATACTACCTTCTCTCACTATCTCTGGCCAAGATTTAACTTTGGTATGTCATTTTCTCTAGTTGCAAGTTACTGTCTTCGCTTCCCTATGGGTAAAACTTCCTCCTTCCACTTCATTAAAATGTGGAAGGACAGAAAACTAAATCTCGTTTTTCATTTCTTGCAGCATTAGTATTTCAATTTCCCAACAATACCTCCATCAGATCCCACCCCCTCTCATTTATGTATTTCATACTCCTATCACTTGCATCCAGTCTGAGGTACCCTTACATTCTACCAGTCTCAACATATTTACCAATCTATAAACCTGTAAGTATTCATTTAAGTCTGGGACACCCAGTCCTCTCATTTTCTTCTACATAGTCATAATTTTTCAACCGACTCTTGTTTCTTCCCCCAGTGCAGTTTTTAATCATTTGTCTTATATTTTGAAAGTGTATTTCTCTTGGGTTTCCCAAAAACAAGACCTGGGTAGATACAGTGTGGTAAAATGAACAGCTGGGCTACCACCATCCTTTGATGAAAAGCCTAACTGCAGAATTTCTACTTCACTATGTTTTATTCCCTTCCAATATATGTTGTTATATGTCCTTTGCATTCAACCCTCTACAGTAGCACTCAGTCAAATTCTCATGTATCTGAATTCATATTGATTCTTATGTCCAGAGTCTTACCATATTAACTTTGCATCCAGGCCTTCTACCAACGTTTTCTAACATCTCCCCTGTCCATTTTAAATCCTTCTTCATATTTGTTATGGTTAGGAGTACATTGTCTGCAAAGAGATATCCTTCTTTGTCTGTCTTCCCATTCACAGCCCTTACTGTCCGATTCCTTTATGTTCTGGGGCAAGGGCTCTAAGTAAAGTGCAAACAATGGACAGGAAAGTGGACAACCCTGTCTTGTTCCTTGCTCCAATTTTATCTGCAATGATAATCTTGCTTTGAATCCTGTATATAACCTTTTCAACATAATCACCCATTCTTGAGGAAAACCCTACTCTGTAATATACTGAACATATAACTTGATTTAACCCAAGCAAATACTTCAGCATTTAAAGGAGATCAATGCCAGCTTATTCGCTGTATTAAGAGTAAAATCCTTATAACATTATCTGCTGTCCTTTCCCCCTACAAACTCAGTTTAATCCTATGCAACATTCTTTTTATTTGTCTAGCTAACTTCTCTGCCATTAAAGATGTGAAACAGATATAGTAATGTTTGTCTACCAAAACCTGCAGGACGACTGCATCTAAGGATCCTTACCTTCTTAAGTGCTAATACTACCTCTTTCCAGGATGGAGGGGGTGTCTCTTCCCTGTTGTATCCCATTAACATTTTTGCTCATGTCTCAGTTAACCATTACCTACTGCCCATGCCTCTATTGGGATGCCATCCATTCCTGAAGATTTCCCTTCCTTAATACCATTAATCATATCCATTATCTCTTGTTTTGCTATATGTTTTATTAAACCTAGGACTCCCGTTTCATCCATTTTGCTGTAAATCCACCTTCTTCTGTTCCTGTTCTTCCCACAGTATACTACTCTCTTCCTCGTACAACTGTTCATAATGCTTTCTAAATTACCCCAATATGTTCTCCAATCTCCTATTATCTAATCTGTACATTCCTTCCTTCTATCCTCACTTCTATTTCCTGCTACCTGACCCAGCTGCCAGCGATTTAACTACTTTTGAATTATTACTAAAGTAGATCTTCCTCAGGCCTACTCTTTTTGCTATTTTTGCATCCTCTATTTTAGCAATTTCTCTTAAGCATTGCAAATTCTCCTGCTTATTTTCGATTGTCTTCCTCTTCATTTTCATCCCCAAAATTCTCATTTTTGCCTGCATCCTCTAACTTCCTTCTTTCTTTTGCCCCACTCCATTCTTCTTTGACCTCCAGTATCTTTATTCTTTTAGCCATTCCCTTTATCTTTCTATCATCCTGAAACGCATGAATGTGCAGGAAGGCTTTTTTTCCACTTCAGATTTTAAAAGGCAATACATCAGAATGCACGGGCTGTTAATTTAACAGATTCACATTCTATACTCTCCATTGCATTCTCATACTCCAAATTTATATAAACCTCTGTCTGGCCTACGTCTAGACCAGCATTTGTATCTTTCAGAGTAGAAGTTGTATACTTCTCCTTTCCCTATTTGTACCTTCTAAACTCCATGTATCTATCCATCCCACTGCGGTCATTTATCGGTGGAATTTCCCATCCATTATCACGGTGTGATTTCTCAGGTCACTATTAAGATCCCATCTGCTCATCACTGCATTCCACTCTCCTACTATTAGGAGCATACTCTGTTGGTAAACCAGTCTCCTCTCTAATATTCCCTCATAGTTGTTATTCTACATTTTGGTGAGAAGCATATTACCACTAGGGTGATCTTGTATTGTCACATCATCCTTTTAATGCCCACATACATGCCCTTCTCATCTTTAATTTCATCATTTATTTGTACAAGGGTGCCCTCTCGCATTAACCACATCATCAGTCTCTTTGTCACCAAGAGTTTGCCATTACCCTAGATCCCCTTCTGTTTAATTAATTTCATTTTGTAAGTGTGCCTCCTGCAGTGCAGCTATTAGTACTCCTTATTTTATGCATCTTTATATGCAATCCCTCTTAATTCTGTTAACTATCCCACTGATATTCCAGCTTATTTTTAACTTAGAATCCATTGCCTACACAGTTATATTTATCATGTATGCCTCTCCATCTTCGACCCATCTTAGTATACCTCCTTTCTCCCCATTTCTTGAGGAATTACATCTCCTTTTCACTTTTACCCCACTGCTGTAACTCTGTTCCCTATTCCCCCACACACCAGTTTTCCTCTGTACCTTCCACTCCATTGCATATGCATTGATCCTTAGTGTGTTCCTGCCAAGGTTATCCAACTTTCCAGCTATCCCTTTCAAACCACCTGCTTAACAAGTTAAACACTAAAATCCCTAAAACATGGATATTTACATGACCTTCTTCCTGTACTGCAGCTATTTATGGTCAGTGTGAGTCAGCTCTCACTAAACACCCTTCTCCTCTCACTTTACAATAATGAGTCTGTAGCCCTGGGTGCTTCTTTGCCCAACCCCCCCCCCCCCCATTTACTGTTCAACAGTCTTAAAACTTCTTTGCAGTGCTGTTCACTGTTCCCAGTCTCCCTGCATTATTTCATTTTCTATGTTCTAAACACTTAAGTATACCTTGTATGGGTTTATCATCTTTGGCTGTTGTACCACTGTGTTTTGATTCTTTGTAGAATGTAATATTTATATCAGAGGTCAGCTGTCACTTGCCTAATCCAGTTTATTATCTCTGACCTTTTTTTTTTTTTAATTCAGTTTTATTTTGCTGCCTAAACCCCATATTGTTCATGTTCATTTGAAACTGAAAACACGAAACCATCTTTACGGCAACTCAACAGTGGTATTAACATTTCCTTTTCTTCCTCATCTTCCTAATCCTTCGCTCTTTCGACAGCCAATAAACTACAAGCTGTCTGAGCATGTGACTTAACTGCCTGGGAATGTAGCACTTTTCTCACCCTGCCCTCTCTCTACTTCTGACAATTTAGCTTCATTCTTTCACTTCTTCCTTGACAGCAGGTTCACATTCATTATATTAACTACATTATCAAGGTGGGGGATAAAAAAAAAAAAAAAAAACTGAAGTCACTTAGCTTCTTTCCAAGGAGGGTAAAGACTACAGAAATATGAAGTGAAGAGAAGATAAAATTACCCTTAGCAAAAATAATAAAAATAAAAAAAGAAATCCTTAAATAGTTTTAGTCTATGATATTTGAGCAGAGCAGCTATTATCGAACATTTCCATAACTCCATCACATATTCTTATTCTCCATTCCTGTCCAAGTCTTTCCATTCATGTTATTCCTCTCTTTTAATCCTTTCCCTCTTTCTTGGCCCTTGGATGATCTATACCTTCTTCGGTACTTGCTGTTGTCGAAATATCAGGAACAGTCCTATTGATGGTCTCCAATCTTTCCCTTCAAGTTGCCCTTCTGCATCGTTTTCAATAATCCCATGCTCCATTCCTTCTTCCTGACATACCCTATAATTCACTGGCTTCTAGATCACCGACAGCATATCTCCTGGGTCTACAAAAGTCCTCGCTGCTCCTTGGAAGAAAACAAGCAGGATCACTGGATATAATAAATTGCTATTGTGGGCCCTTCGGCATATGCAGTCTTATTACAGGTTCAAATGCTCCTCACCTCAAAAGCGTAACCCTGCTCAATGAACGCTTGTTCTCTGACCATTACTTTCTTCTCAGGCTGCCACACTTTCTGCAGTACTCCCTCCTTTAATTCAATGGTCTGAAAGCATACGGTCACAGGTTTGGATCTCTCATACAGCTCACTCCCCAGTCTCCATGCTATGCAATGAACTCATTCAGTATGAATCTGCTTTTTCACTATTCCTGCTCAAGTGCTTAGCTGCTCTGTCATTTTCTCCTTCAGTTCAAACCTCCACATTATTCAGGTATTCCTGCCACTTTTATCACTTGCAACACCAAACTGCAGCACCAACTGTAAACGGACTGGAATACCACCAAAAGAAACAACAGCCAGTGAAAATAACGTTTTATTTTCTTCTTCTATTCTCTAGCGCCTCGGCTCACCAAAAGCCTTCAAGGAGTAACAGTTAACATCCATTCACAGTATATATACACAAATATCAAATCATTATACAATTAAATAATTAAACAATCAATTATGAATCTAATTATCCAATTAAAAAATACATTAAATTATACTTTTCCAACAACATTCAGTATTTAACCCATTAGGGGTCAACATTTGATATTTTAAAATAAAAGTCAACTCTTTCCTTAAAAGTTAATTTCTTATTCTACCTTCACTAGCTTCATTTCTAAGAACCTGTTCCAAAATAGTTACCCTTAAGCTATCACATTCAGAATTATGATGTTTTACAAAATGCTGCGCCAAGGGACTTTCCATTTTATTATTTTTAATGTCCCTTAAATGTTCCATGATTCTAATTTTGAACATTCTCTTAGTTTGACCCACATAAATTTTTTTGCAACCACATTGAATAATGTAAATAACTTGTTCTGTTCTACAACTAAAAAAAACATTAGATTTAAAAGTCATTCCATTAATATAAGGAAAGACATTTTCTACATAAGCGCAAATGTTACATTTTCCACATGGTATTGTTCCTTTACTCATAATTTGTCCATATATTCTCTGTATAGGCTTTATGAATTTACTTTTGCAGGATTTCTTCTGGAACGACCATCCAGATCTAGCACTCTCTCCTCCAGACATTCTCAACATGCATCCGCAGCATCTGCTAGTGCCTTTAACTCAATATTTTCATCTACTATGGTTTGTACTACTGTGGAGTGTTCACTTAGTGCCTGATCTACTTCTCTGTCTCTTTTCCTGGCTAAGCAAATTATCTTTGAATGCTTGCTTCATTTCTTGTAGCTCTAGCCACATTATATTTAAGGTTACCACAAGCCCCTCTTATTTTCCATTTCCTTCACCTTCTGGTTTTGTTTCTCTGATTCAATGTCCTCATTGTCTCCTTTTCTTTCTCATTTAAGCTTCCATTAAGCTGCAGCTTCTTTTCCTTTACTCCTGGTCTCATTGGAGCACTTTCTCATTATGCATACCGCATTTATTCACTTTCAAAAGGAGGTGTTCTTCAGATGCTACCATAGCATAAGTCCACTATCCTTACTTTTTGAAGAGTAAAGCCATGACCTGCTCTCTGACTGCTTGTGCAGGTTGCGACAAAGGGAAATACTGCCAGTCCAGCTAGCTGGAATTTTGTAAATAATTATATGTCATTTGTGAATATTAATATGCTTTATATAAAAATGCAACAGAAGGAGATGCTGACAGCCCAGCTAGCTGGAATTTCGTAAATAGTTATATGTCATTTGTGAATATTAGCATGATGCAATTGCTTCTGTTTCCACTATATTAGAACTACATGTTATGTATGTATCAAACTACTACCACGGAAGTGTGTGTAAAGTACTGAGCTTAAAGGATGTAACCACAGCATGCCGTGCTGGAAGAGAACAGAAATGTATACAAACTACTGTAAATGTGTAAATGTATCTGTTTTAACAGTGGGGACTAGAACAGAGAGGGTTAACTTGCACATCTTCAAGAAAGTAGTTGAAATTTATTTATTTATTTTTTGTTTTTGTTTTTTTTATAATTGCTGGGCCATAAACAAGATATGCTATATTTCAGTTTCAGTCAACAAGAGACAGAATGTCTATACTAGGGACTCTCTGTGTTGTCCTGAAAGAGAGAGAACTGCTAAACTTGAGATACAGAAGTGTTTAACTGTTTTATGACTTCCAGGATCTACAAACATCTGAGAGATATGTATTTTCTCAGGGAGATGCTAACATTCTTGCAGTTTCTGACAAAGGGGATTTAGTTTGGGAACTAAAGTCAGGTGACGAAAAGTGATGTCATGCAAGCTAACCCAGCAGTAATATTTGATACTAATTTAAGAACTCTCAGAGAGAGAGAGAGAGAGTGGGCTTTTTGTATTTGACCAGAAAACATCCACTCACCTTGCTGTAAGGAACTTTCTAGGGCATAGTACCTTTTTTAGATTCAGACAAGAATATAGCAAATAATCCACACTGCTTATATGGTAAAGTATAGCTTAGATGTTTTCTTTCCTTATTTGAGACTGTCCTGCAATGTTGTTTTAAATATTTCCTGTGATTTTGAACTCTGAAGTAACTGTGTTTGTTTACTGAGTATTGCCTTGTTCTTTTATTATTTATTATTAAATATATATTAAACCTTTTAATTGCTGCTGGTCTGTTTAGAAATATTTAAGCTCTTAGAGTACTTACATATCTATATGGTGACACTGTACAGGCCACTCCTAAACAGCCTTGCTCTTGGTCAAACTACCATTTGGATTCATAGTAACATTACACAGTAGAATTGGATACCCTTTGCTAAGGGCCTTAAAGAAGCTGATAAGAGTGGCTGGTGGCAGATGGAACTACCTTATAGTGTGGGCAGAAGGTGGCATAGCTAGTAAAATAATAAAAATAAAAAACACTTTGGTCACGGACAATCGAACAAATGTTTAATTCAGGACTTAGCACTTTGGCTGCAAAGCCTTCAGAGAGTAACATATCTTCAAGCAACACAACCTCAAATAGTGCATTCAATAAATCGGTTAACCAACAATTAACTAATAATTAACCTCCAGTTACACTCTTTGTTCAACCCATTAGGTTCCAGAGTATTATACTTCAAAATAAAAAGTGTTTCTTTATACAATAATGTATGCTTAACATCACAACATTCTCCTAAAACTAAATTCACTTGTTCTAAAATAGTGGCTTTCAAACCATTTGGATTGGATGCATGAAAACATTTAAAATGTGCCCCCAAGGGGCTATCAATTCTTACATTAATTATGTTTCTTACATGTTCCTGAATCCATTTTTTTAAAAGATCTTATACTCTCTCCCACATAACATAACTCACAATCACATTTTAATAAATATACAATATTTTCTGTATTACAGTTATATATTCCATTAGGTGAAAAATAAAATCCATTTACCACATTAAACTTATTGACCACATATTTGCAAATGCAGCATTTCTTACAAGCATATGTACCAGCTTTGCTGACCAGCTCATCATACATTACTGCATTCGAGGGAATGTAGTCCTTGTGTACCAGCATATCCAATAAATTTCTGCCTCTCTTACATGATATTTGAATTTTTGGGGATATTACCTCTTTTAGATTTTTATATTTTAATAGTAATGGCCAATAATGTCTAACTGCATCTGTAATCTGTTGCGTCAAAACATTAGACGTTGTCAAAAAATAAACCTGTCTCATTCTTTTTTGATTTATTACATTTTCTATATCTTTTATCACCAACACAATCTACTGCAAGCATTACATTATAGTGTTTGTATATTATTTTACATCCTGGTTCTATAACATTGTTAATACCATATCCCCTACTTATGAACATCTCTGTCGTCTTACATATTTCTTCATATAAATTATGTTCTTCACTACATAATTTTTCTATGTGCAAAAATTCATTAAAGGGTACCATAGCCATCAGATGTGTTGGGTGACAACTACTCCCATAGAAAAAGGAACTAACATTGTCAAATTTCCTATAAATGGAAGTTATTATTGATTCACCAACATTACCTTTCAGAAAGTGAATATCATTGCCCACTTGAATAGCATCAAATTTCAAATCAAAACTATTAGTTTGTATATCTTGAACAAACAGAATTGCATAATCTTGACCTCCTTTACATAGAAAAATCAAATCATCTATGTATCGAAAGTATTTGATCACATAGGTTGCATGTTTGTATATATACTCACTTTCAAATTTGGCCATCACTAAATTAGCATACATGGGGGCAAAAGAAGCCCCCATGACTGTTCCTATAACCAATGAAAAATATCTCCGTTAAATTTAAAAAATATATTCTTTAAACAAAAAAATAACCATCACATAATGAGACATGGGGGTATCTCCCAAAAAATAAAACAATGAATGTACCCCAATATCATGTTTAATGCTGGTATACAAGCTGATCACATCTAAGCTCAGCCAGTACATATCCTCTTCAAAAATGGTGGCATAGCTAGTAAACCTGTGCCAGTCTTTCCCAGGTTTGTGTTTGTATATAAATCAAATGTTAGTGTGTGTGTGTGTGTGTGTGTGTGTGTGTGTGTGTGTGTGTGTGTGTGTGTGTGTGTGTGTGTGTGTGAGCTATTTGGGCAGGAACATGAAGCACTGGGAGGTTTTGGCTTGACCACTCGGCTAAGATTTCAACCGTATAGCTGTGCCAGTGCTGAGTCTTGTTGGGAATCTGGAGAAAGAGAGAAACCATCCCCAGAATTGCTGTGATCTCTGAGTGCTCTTAAGGGAAATCACACTTAACACTGTAAGTGTACTTGTAATCCTCCCAGTGTGTATGTCCCTCACTGTTGCCAGTGGTGAGGATTGAGGCTCCTTGATTACTGGGCCAGTGAAGGGGCATCACATATTAATTGGTTGGCAGTGGTGGGATAGTGACATCACATATTAACTGGCTTGTAGTGGTATGGATAATGAATTCTGGTAGTCTGTAAACAATGGTCACTAAGGAAGGTGTTTGTACTCTCAGTCAGACACACAGTGAACATTCAGAGTTTCATATCACAATTGTTTTATTTTATTTATTTACTTTTTAGCTTAGTCAGTCAGGGAGAGCAGGCAAGCATGCCAGCAGGTGAGGATGGAAGGCTGACAAGGAGCTAGTTGGCTGGGTGTGCCAGGTTAAATGACTGGTGCATGCTAACCTGACTACAGCATAAATTATTGCAGCCTTGGGCACAGCTGCATCACAGACCAGTAATCAGGAGGAAAACTAGGCTGGCATTGGAGATGTACAACTCTCAGAAAATGGACAGTTCAACCTTCCCACAGAAGACTTAAAAATCCATCTGGAGTTAGAGAGACTTCAACTGGAGGCCAAACATTTGGAAATACAATCAGCAGAGAGACTGCAGTAGGAGAAACAAATGGAATTAGAAGCAGCAGAGAGACTGAGATGCCTGGAAGCTGATGAGAAGGAGAGGCAGAGGCATCATGAAAAGGAGAGGTTGACTCTTCGCTAGGCTCAAGGAGGTAATGGAGAAGGGAATAACCAAACCCTAGAAGCAACAAAGGTCAGTAAATTTCTTACAGAATTTACAGAGGGTGATAATTTTGACAGTTTTATTCATATGTATGAAAGGGTATGTAAACAATATAATGTTGACCAAGGGCTCTGGGTACAGTTCCTGACCCCCCTTACTCCATGGTAAAGCTGTAACTGCTATTTCTAAATTGTCTGATACTGATTGCTTAAATTACAATACAGTCAAAAATTGTTTGTTGGAATGTTTTAAGTTAACACCTGAAGCTTATAGGAAAAAATGTGTGAGCACAGATGCAAGACAGAGGAAAGTGTGTGTGAATATATTGCTGAACTAAGCACTTTTTTTCATAGGTGGGTGAGGGGATGTCAGGTCACCACTTCTGAAGGGCTGGCAGACCTTTTCATGAGGGAACAAGCCCTTATCACTTTCCCTGAGGACATAAGAATCTGGTTAGCTGACAGGCAATGCAATACTGCAGATGAGTTGGGGAAGAAGGGAGACCTATACCTAGCATGTAGGACATCACTGTACAGGAAAGGGATACCCAGTGCTGCTCATGGGTCTAAGCGAACCCATGGTGGGCAGCCTAGACCACCCCAACAGAATCCGCCAGTACCAAGGGAAGCCACTAGTCCAGGTACACGTCCAGGACCAAGGGTTAAATGTTTAAATGCAACCAGTCGGGCCACACAGCATATAGATGTCCACGGAGGCAGGGTGGGGAACAAAAGGTGTGAGAGCCAGTAAGTGGGAATGACAAAAATGCCACCAGTAAGTTGTCTCGAGACAACAAGGGTACCAGACTACCACAAGAGGTTATATCCTATCTTAGTAAATGGGCAACAAGCCACTGCTAAGAGAGAGACAGCCTCTGACCAAGAGGAGCACTACTTGCCTGAGCAGTCTACACTAGTCAGAACTTTGGGAGGGACCCATTCCAAATACCTTTGGCTAAGGTTCACCTTGACTGGGAGGGTGAAAAAGGAAGCCAGCAAGTAGGTGTGTTTGAGGATATCCCTGCAGATGTCCTGATAGGCAATGATTTTGATAATGCAGTACCTTGTGTGCATGCTGTTACAAGCAGTCAGGCTTGAGACAAGCATGTGGGTTTGGTGGCTTGAGCGGGATCCATACAGACCACACATTTGCAGCCAGGACTGGTGAGGTGGCGACTTCAGGAAGGGAGCTACCCTGTAGCAGTGAGACTGAAGGTGAGCCAAAGCTGCTTGTGGGTACTGATGTTCCCCTGGACAGACTGACTGCAAGGGCAGAGGGGAACAGTAGTACCCAGGGTGACAGTGAGGCACCGCTGTCAGAGTATGTGAAAGGGGAGCTAGGAAGAGTTACAAAGAGAGAGTTGACATATTCTCTGCTCTCAGACCCTACATTAAAAGGCCTGAGGGAAGTAGCTAGTCAAGCACCTGATTTTCAAGGGAAGGGGGAATCTGCATACTGGGACAAAGGGCTACTGTATAGAGAGTGGACCCTATGAGGGAGGGCTAGAGTGTGAGATAATACAGCAGTTGGTATTGGTAGTGCCCAGAGCCTACCATCTGGCACATCTAGCCACAGCCTATGATATTCCATTTGTAGGTCACATGGGTATAAAACGTACAAGAGATGTATTATGCAGAACCTTTATTGGCCTGGGATTTCTAGAGATGTAACAGGGTACTGCAGGACCTGTGAGCAGTGCCAAAAGGTAGGCAAGGCAGGAAACGGGGTGAAAGCTCCTTTGATGCCTTTGCCTGTGATTCAGGAGTCTTCAGAGTGTAGCTACGGAAATTGCGGGGCCTCTGAGTACCACAAGTTCCACAGGGAAAATGTATATCCTAGTGGTCTTAGATTATGCTACCAGATAAACCTGAGGCAGTGGCTCTGTCCTCCCATTGAGGCAGAAAAGGAGGCAGATGCTTTGTTACAGATTTTTAGCAGGGTACGTTTCCCAAAAGAAATATTGACTGAAATAGGTGCCAATTTCATGTCAGACCTGCTGACTCATCTGTGGAAGCACTGTGGGGTGAAGCACCTAAGGACCACCCCCTACCATCCCCAGACTAATGGTCTTGTGGAAAGGTTAAACTCTACACTCAAGTCCATGCTACAGGCATTTGAGGACCAGTTCAAGAGGGAGTGGGACAAATATTTGCCCCATCTGTTTGTTTACAGAGAGGTTCCCCAGGGATCCACAGGTTTTTCACCATTTGAGTTGCTGTACGGGCATAGGGTGAAGGAACCTCTACATTTGATTTGTGATGAGTGGGAGGGTGTGTGTAAATTCCACAAGGTGTCTGTTGTGGCATATGTCCTAAACCTCAGGACAAGGCTCAGGGAACTCATGGGCTTGGCCCAGGAGAACCTGGCAGAAGCCCAACAGCTGAAAAAGGTCTAGTATGACAGGAATGCTTGAACTAGAGAGTATGCTGTAGGGCAGCAGGTGATGGTTCACATTCCTGTCAGACACAACAAGCTGCAGGCAGCTGGGGAGGAACCCTTCAAGGTGGTAAGAAAGGTCAGTGATGTTGACTACATGGTAGTACTGCTGGGCAGGAGACAGGGGCACACACTGTACCATGTTGACATGATGAAACCTTAACATGACAGGAGGCCTTGGGGGTAAGTATTTGCAGTGCAGCACAGGAGGAGTCTGAGGGGGATCTATGGCTACAGGGAGCTAGCTTGCCAAATCCCAGATTACTATGGTGCAGCCTACGATTGTAGGCATATGATGGGACAGTGCAGCACTGTACTGGGGTCAGCAATGCCATGGAATCTCAAGACAGGGAATGGAGTAAGGTATTCCCAAGACAGTCAACCCTCTCAAGGAACGTTTCTCAGGGAACACTTGAAAAACTAGCTTGAGTTTTCGTGGGGGGGGGGGGGGGAGAAGTGTGACAAAGGGAAATACTGTCAGCCCAGCTATCTGGAATTTTGTAAATAGTTATATGTCATTGTGAATATCAGCATGATGCAATTGCTTCTGTTATCACTATATTAGAACAGTATGTTATGTATGTGTCAAACTGCTACCACAGAAGTGTGTGTAAACTACTGAGTTTAAAGTAGGTAACCACAGCATGTCCTGCTGGAAGAGAACATAAATGTATATAAAACATATATATTTACACAATTACAATAATTTAACAGTGGGAACTAGAACATAGAAGGTTAACTTGGACAAAACAGTTGAAATTAAATAGTTTTTTTATAATTGCTGGGCCATAAACAACAGATGTTATATTTCAATTTCAGTCAAAAGGAGACAGGATGTCTATACTAGGGGACTCTGTGTTGCCTTGAAAGAGAGAGAATTGCTAGGCTTGAGATGCAGAAGTGTTTTATGACTTCCAGCAGCTACAAACATCTGAGAGATATGTATTTTTCACAGGGAGATGCTAAAATTCTGGTAGTTTCTGACAAAGGGGGTTCAGCTTGGGAACTAAAGTCAGGTGACAAAAATTTATGTCATCCAAGTTAATCCAGGAGTAATATTTTCTATTAATTTAAGAACTCTGAGAGAGAGAGAGAGAGTGCATTTTGCAGTTTTTCTTTGATCAGGAATCATCCACTCGCCTCTGCACTTGCCTTGCTGTAATTAAGTTTCTAGGGAATAGTAACTCTTTTATATTTAGATAGGAGTATAGTAAAATATAGCTTAGATGTTTTCCTTATTTATTTGAGACTGTCATGCAATGTTATTTTAAATATTTCCTGTGATTTTTGAAATCTGAAGTAACTGTGTTTGTTTACAGAGTATTGTCTTGCTTTTTTATTTGTGACTGGTTTGTTTAGAGATATTTAAGTTCTTAAGAGTACTTGCATATCTTTATGGTGACACTGTACAAGCCACTCCCAAACAGCCTTTCTCTTGGTCATACTACCATTTGGATTAATAGTAACATTACACATTAGGCTCGGGCACCCTTTGCTAAGGGCCTTAAAGTAGCTGATAAGAGTGGCTGGTGGCAGATGGAACTACCTTATAGTCTGGGCAGAAGGGGGCATAGCTAGTAAACCTGTGACAGCCTTTCCCAGATGTGTGTGTGTGTGTGTGTGTGTGTGTGTGTGTGTGTGTGTGTGTGTGTGTCAGCTACTTGAGCAGGGAGACGAAGCACTGGTTGTATAGAGAGGATGCTGGAGGTTTTGGCTTGGCCATTCAGCTGAGATTTCAACCCTACAGTTGTGCCAGTGGGAAGTCTTACTGGGGATCTGCAGAATGAGTTTTTACATGTCTGGAATTGTTTTGCTGTGGCGAGAGTAACAAAAAGTAATAACGTGAAGAAAAAAAATAATTATATGAGATAACCACGTGGGAAACTGCCTGTTTTGACACTGGTTGTTTTTTCTTCTTAGCTTTACAAGAAATGAAAAACTGATCAAAAGTTCTGAAAGATTTTTTTCTGCCAGGATAGTACCGGATTTGCCTGTGGACATCCAATGAATGAAGTATTCTTTCTCCCTCATTTTTAGGTTCTGGAAAGAAGAGAGGGAGATGGATAGCTTGGCTTAAAGTAAATACAGGTACTACTTTAGATACAACAGAAATATCAATTTCCAAAGAAACCTATCTTTGCAGAAAATGAAATAAAGCTGACCCACCATAAAAGCTTGCAACTCTGGTAATTATTTTGGAGAGTCAGAGCAATAAATAAAACTGCCTTCCATATCAAGAACCTGAAATCAGCTTAATGGGATAGTTCAAATGGAACAAAACTTAGATGTCTAACAAAATTAAGATTCCCAGGAGGAACCATTTGTTGTCTGATATTTGTATGCAATAATGCAACACCTCTTTCAAAGAAATGTTCACATCAGACTGCATTGAAAGAAGGGGATTCATAAACAGGAATGCTGAAATGGCCAACAAATGAACCTTGATGGAGGAATAAGATGGGTCAGTGGATAGTAATTCACACAAAGAATGGAGAAGCAGAGAAACACGAGCACTGAATCAGTGCTGGTTCTTTTTTTAGCGCCAACTACAAAACCTTTTCCATTTACTAATGTATGATTTTCTAGAAACATTTTTTCTTGCCTCCATTAATGCCTGCTGCATGTCTTCAGGAAAAATGTTGTCTAAAAGTTATTGAAACTCTCATCATTCAGGCAACCAGTTGCAGTTGTTTGGTCATGATGTATCAAGCACCCTTGGTCTTGTGTGACTAAATCCAGTCTGTGGGGAAGCTTATGGTAATTGCCCATGGACAATTAATGTGGAAGTTTTTTCTTTCTCCCAAACAGAATGCATCTACCCAGCAATGGAACAGCGTTAGCCGACAGTCAGTCTTCAAGAGCCCAACAAGGAGTGCTTTCTTCTGTGGCAGGAAAGCTGTGGAGGGCTTTGCTCTCAAACCTGACATTTAGTAATTTCAGCTCAAGCTAATGGTTTGGGCATGTGGAAGGTGTCCTGAAGCTTTGTAAGCCTGACAGCTAATATATTTTGTAGGCTACTGCATTAGTGATCAATATGAAAAACATCTAAGGCTCCTCCCTAGAGTGAGTTCTAGTGGCATGACTAAACTGCCGGCAGCTGTGGCAGTTTAACACTATAAGCCCTTTATGGGACAATTAAGGCAACGCTGGTATGGGTTCGGCTAGTAATCTGACAGATGCAATTTAGAAGTTATGTACTCACCATAACGTTCCATCTGAGTAGGTATCTTCATTTGTCTGCAACCTGTGGGTCTTGGATCCGATATCGGATCCAAGCCGGCAATTATTTATACAGCTATGGATCCGAGCTCCTAGCTCCTCCCCTCACCCATAATCCCCTGCCAACCCCAACTGACCTCAGATCAAGTTTGCCCTCTTATATACCTGAAAAGGTATCCCAAAAAGGAAAAAGGCAGGAATAACACTAATTCTTCTGAAGGCCAGGGGGAAGGAGGGGGGGATGGTTGCAGACAAATGAAGCCACCTACTCAGATGGAACGTTATGGTGAGTACATAACTTCTAAATCTGAAGTAGGGACTTCATTTGTCAGCAACCTGTGGGACAGAGTCCCCAGCTACCTGAATCTTGGGCGGCCATCATGGAAGGATGTTCCGGAGCACTGCGGAGCCAAAGGATGCTCTACCTCTGGAGGTGACGTCCAGCTTGTAGTAGTGAATAAAGGTATGAGATGAGGCCCAGGTGGCTGCCGAGCAAATATCATCTAAAGGGACTCTAGATCTGAATGCAGTAGAAGTAGATATGGAACGAGTGGAGTGAGCACGAACCCTTTGAGGTGCGGGCCTCCCAGAAGCCTCAAAAGCTAGACGGATACATTGGGAAATCCAGTGTGATAAGGTGACCTTTGAAACAGCTTTACCCAAATTGAATTTAGAAAAGGAGACAAACAGCTGATCAGATTGTCTGTGACCAGCAGTTTTATGAATATAGAAATGCAGCTGCCTGTGCACATCTAACGAGTGCAGCTTGTATTCTCCTTTATTCTGGTAATTAGGAAAGAAAACGGGGAGATTGATGGACTGATTGATATTGGTTTCTGAGGCCAGTTTAGGTAGGAAGGATGGACTGGTCCTGAGGTACACTCTATCCTGATGAAAAACCAAATAAGGGGGTTTTACGGAAAGAGCTTGAAGTTCTGAAACTCTTTTCGCAGAGGTGATGTCTACTAGGAAAGCTGTTTTCCAAGACAGGTATTTAAGATCAGCAGAGGCAGCTGGTTCAAAGGGGGAAGCAGTCAAGGCCTGAAGAACTAGCGATAGATCCCAAGGGGGTATGGCTTCTCTGATCGGGGGGCCTAAGCAAAAAAGTACCCTTGAGGAAGGTTTTACATAGTTTAGCTGACATCAAGGGACCAGTCTCGTGACCTACATGGTAATGTGAGATGGCTGCCAATTGTACCTTGACTGTCAAACAGCTAGCCCCTTGATGAAAAAGCCCTGTAAGGAAGTTCAAAACTGACGTTAGCGGAGCAGTAAAGGGGTCCACATTATGATGCTCCGCCCAAACGGAAAAGCGCTTCCATTTACTGCGGTAAACCTTCCTAGTGGAAGGTTTATGCGTTGCCACCAAGATGGCTTTTGACTGGAGAGGAGATACCGGGAGTCCTAATTAAGAGTGGAACTGGAGCAGCCAAGCTGTTAGCTTCAGGCTGTCCAGGTTCGGGGTCGGTAAGCCTGATGGGTGGGAAATCAGATCCGGACTGGGATCTAGAATCCAGGGAGGATTCACCAAGTGAGACCACAGGTAAGGGAACCAAGTTTATCGAGGCCAGAATGGGGCAATGAGGATCATCTTGCTCCCCAACTGAGAGGCTTTCTGTAACATCTTTAGCATTAGGGGTAGAGGAGGATAGGCATAAAGTAGACAGGGTGGCCAAGCATTCACTAGAGCGTCTCTCGGGGCTTCCCCTGTTGGGGGAATCAAGGTGAAGAAGTTGTCGCATTTCGTATTTGAGGGAGAGGCAAAAAGATCTCAGCAGGGTTGCCCCCATTTTGCAAAAATCTGCTTCGCTACACGGGAGTCGAGAGACCACTCATAAGGGGAAAGAATAGTGTGGCTGAGTTTGTCCGCCAGGATGTTGGACCTTCCCGGAATGTGCGTTGCGATTAGAAAGCAGTTGGTGGAGATCGCCCATTCCCACACTCTCATGGCCTCTCGGCATAGAGGATAAGACCTGGTTTCCCCCTGTTTGTTGATATACCAGACAACTGACATGTTGTCCGACTGTATCGCAATGGTTCCGACGGGAAGAAGGTTGTGAAGTGCTTGCAACGCTAACAGCACTGCCCTCACCTCCAGAACACTGATATGCAGGGAGGTCTCTGAGTTATTCCATGTGCCTTGGACTGTTCTGCCTGAGCAATGCCCCCCCCACCTGAGGAGAGAAGCGTCCGTGGTCACTGTGACTAGGGGAGGTGGGGTGCAAAAGGGCCGACCTGTATGGAGGTCTGGGGAATGCAGCCACCATAACAGGGCCCTCCTGCAAGCTTTGCTGATCGAGACAGGGTGGTGGAGAGGTAGAAGCTGGAAGGACCACTGTACTTGAAGGGTCCACTGTAACACCCTCATGTTTAGGCGAGCGTATGGGAGAAGAGTAATCGCCGCTGCCATAGAGCCCAGTGCCCTCAGGACCAATTCAGCGGGAGGAGCTTCTGATTGGAGGATGGCCCGCACATGAAGACTGAGGTTGTGTAGTCGTTCCGAGGTGAGGTAGGTTCGAAGACTTCTTGTATCTAACCAGGCCCCTATGAAGTCTATCACTTGTGTTGGAGCAAGGGAGGACTTGTCCATATTGATTGTAACGCCTAGGCGAAGAAAAAACTCTCTGGCTGAGCAGAGTAGATGCCTTGTTGGGGCAGTAAGGAGCCAGTCGTCCAGGTACGGGAAGACCTGCATTCCCTGGAGTCTCAGGTGGGCCGCTAACACTGCTAAAACTTTGGTGAACACCCTGGGGGCTGTGGTGAGGCCAAAGGGAAGGACCCTGAACCGATAGTGGCTGGCTCCCAGCCGGAAGCAGAGAAACCTCCTGGATCGCCTGTCTATTAAGATGTGGTAGTACGCATCCTTGAGGTCTATAGAGCACATCCAGTCATTCTCCCGTAACAGGGGGACAATGGATTGAAGAGTGACCATTCGGAATTTCTCCTTGGTTACCACCAGGTTCAAAAGGGAGAGGTCTAGGATCGGTCTCAGGTCCCCCGTCTTTTTTGGCACCAGAAAGCACCTGGAGTAAAACCCTAATCTGAGCTGGTCTGGGGGGACGGGTTGGATGGCCCTTTTTTTGAGCAGCTGCTGGATTTCTGCGGCTGCAGCCTCCCTCTGATCGGGGTACATCGGGGAGGTTTTTGAGTCTGGGGACATGAAGCATAGGAATTTTGTAACCTCTGGATATAATCCGAAGCACCCAGCGCTCTGACGTAATGGACTCCCATGCCGCCAGGTGCCTCGGGAAACGCCCCCCGACTGCCTCCAGAGTGGAGCAGTCGGGCAACCCTTCAGGGCTGCTGCGTGGGCCGATCAGAGAAGGATTCTCTGGACCCAAAATTTCTCGGTGCCCCTCTGCCTCTAGGGCGGCATCCTCCCTGTCCTCCTCTACCACGGAAGGACTGGTTGTCCGGAGCAGGTTGGGAATGCTGCGATTTCTGGAACCACATCTTCTTCTGTCCCTTTTGGTTCTTGGAAAAGGACCTCTGGGGAGCAGAGAAGCGGACTCCGATGGCAGACAGCGTCTTCCCGTCCTTCTCGCTCTGGACAAGTGTCTCGCGAACAGTTTTGCCAAATAAGGCAGAACCATTAAAGGGGACATTCGCAAAGGACGCCTTAAAGGGCTCCGCGAAGTCACAATGTCGGAGCCAGGCCTGGCGCCTGATCACTAGGCCCGCTCCACTTGCTCTAGTGGCTCCCTCAGTAGCGTGAGACAGAAGCCACATAGAGGTGTTGGAAACAGATCTGAGAGTGGCCATACGAGTGGAGTACAATTGCTTGTCCTCCGCCAACATGGACTCCGGGGGGGGGAGCAGCGTATTCTTTGATAAGATCGCGCTGCATCCTGATGACATGTGCCATGTAGTTCAGAGACCTTACCGAGAAGGTCGCTGAACTGAAAACCCGCTTCCCAAGGCGATCCACCAATCGAGACTCCTTGCTCGGAGGATGGACCGAGGGACTCTCCTGAGCTAGTTCCCTCTTTGTGGCTGCCGCCATCAACATGGCATCTACAGGGGGACCCTTCCTCCAGTGGGGACGGTCTGTGGGGGGGGCTCAGGATCCTGTCTGGGCACTTGGGAATAGGCTCCACAGTGTCCGGCTCCTTCCACACCCTAGTGGTCACAAGGTCCACCAGGGGGTTGGCCGGAGGGGACACCCAAGAGGTAGACGGGCCTGCTTCAAATGCCTCCAGGAACACGGACTCATTGGAGGAAGCCTTGGGGGCAGACCACCCCCCCCCCCCGAGCCTAAGCATTTCCATGATGTCTCCAAAGGAGACATCCTCGGGGGGTGATCTTGGGGAGCCTTCCCCTTCATCCAAGTACGTGTCCTCTGTTAAGGACTCGGGGGAGTCCACGTGCCTCCTCTTACACTTGTGCTTGCGAGGCACTTCCTCGGGGGGGGGGGGCTGACCGAGGAGGTCTCGCCAGCAATGTCCTGTTCCAAAGGAACAACCTGGGACATTGAAGCAGGCTGTCCCTGTGGCCGGGTGATGGAAGCCTGGCCCAGCAGAGAGGGAGTGCAGGGCGGAGCCGAGACAAGGGTTGGGGGTCTGGATGCTCTCAACAGAGCCCCCTCTCCACTACATCGAAGGCCGAGGGGGAGTCACCCTCCCTGGGCTCCGAGAGCCGACTCCCACTTGGATCCGATGAAGGGATCGGAACCGCCGCCGAGACCATCGGATCCGAGGGACCAGTGTGCTCCGACCTGGACGGAGCCGAAGGCACACTGAATCCCTCGGATCCGAAGGTCGGGCCACGGCTCAGAGGTCGGATCCGACGATGGAACTGACAGACTCGAGAGCAGGGTCGGATCCGAAGTGCCCAGTACTGTCGGCGCCGACCCACCCCCGGCTCCAACGCTGCCCGGCTCCAAGCGCTCCAAACCCGGGAAGCGGGTCGGAAAAGGAGCTATCGGAGCAAAAAAGGGTGTCGAACTCCCCCCCCGGAGGGGGGGGAGGCAGGAGCACTCTCATCTGCAGCTGGGCCTGGATGAACCTTCTCATCATCTGGTCCAAGTCTGCGTCAGACAGACTGTAGGTGGATCTCGACGAGGCCACCGAGGCAGGCCTGGAGTGCCGCCTCGATGACCTTGACGGAGATCGGGTCTCCTCCTCCTCTGGTCCCGGGGAGAAGCAAGGTGATCGGAGCCGAGGAGGAGGAGACCTGGAAGCCATGGAGGGAGAAACCCGCTTAGCTGGGGGGGGGGGCGAAGCGGAGGCCTCGGCCCGCTGCTTGTGGTGCTTCTCCCTCCTGGCCTCCCTATCCTCCGGCGCTTTGGCGGGAGTTTGAGTCCCGGCCTGAGGAAGGGGGGCAGGAGTGGCAACCACCACAGGCTGGGGAGGTGCCATGGGAGTAGTGGAGGCCGAAGCCGACTCCGGGGGCAAAAGTCCCGCCAGGATCAGCTTCGACCTCCGCTCTTTCAGTGCCCTGGGGTTGAACCCTGCACAAATCATGCATCCTGAGGACAGGTGTTCAACCCCAAGGCACCGAACACACCGAGTGTGGCCATCCGCCGGTGAAAGCTTATGGCCACACTCGGTGCACTTAGAAAAAATTGGCTTTGGGGCCTCTGACATTCTTTCACAAGGAAAAGACTACACACGCACACCAGGCCCCAAAACACGAACAATACACACACACACTACGACCAGCGAGGGGAGGAAACACTAAAAAATAAAATAAGAGAGGTAAAAGTTAACCTAAAGGGAACCTAAACACACACGCAAGATTAAAAAGGAAAGATTTTCTGTTTTTTTAACAAGTTTTTTGAAGAACTTATCTGAAGTCGCCAGGAGCTCTGCAATCCAGCTGTCTCTTCTAAAAGCAGCAAACTAGATCTGAGGTCAATTGGGGTTGGCAGGGGATTATGGGTGAGGGGAGGAGCTAGGAGCTCGGATCCATAGCTGTATAAATAACCGCCGGCTCGGATCCGATATCGGATCCAAGACCCACAGGTTGCTGACAAATGAAGTCCCTACTTCAGATGTGTTGTTTTGACCTGCACATGAAGAACTTCACTGTTAACAGCAGTGATCGGCAGCAGAATATTGTAAACTTTGAAAGAATAACTAGGGTGCTCAAGGGACACACTTGTTCATTCAGTGAGTAATGTCATAGTCTATTTCAGAAATATCACAGAGATGGCTCCCAAATGTGTGATCATCTAAGTTATTACTGAACAATGACTGCCTCTCCAGGGCCAGGTGAATCTTTTTGGTTTGAAGAGCTTAAAAATTTCCAAAACTTACGTAAAGTACACCCTCACTCAGATATTGGAGTTACCCCATGCAGCACAGACTGCTATGGATGTGACGCAGGTCTTAACTTTAAGCCATTAACAGATGAACACATGGAAGCCTTGATCCTCACTCATTTTAACTGTCCAATAGAAAACAGGGGAAGCAGCACAGCTTGGTCAAAAGTCAATGTGGCTAAAGCAGGCAGCTTCATGACTCAATGTACACCCTGCTTTGTGAACAAAATTAAGCAATTGGAGACTCCAAGTCTTGGCAGTTTTGATATATTAGAATGTGAATTATATAAATAACTAGAAGAATGTGAGTGCTGTCCATAAATCTCAGTGACACTGCTCCTAGAAGGCTAATGGTTATGTGCACTTTGTATGACCCCAAGAGAAGAAAGGGAATTCCAACTCTTACTGCTTATGCTTACTCCCTGGTCTATGACCAAGCAGATGCTTTGCTCTTCTAGAGCAAGTCTGAACCTGTTTTCCATAGAAGTCTGCTGCCCTTATAGGCCAACCTTTACATGGATAGTGTGTCTTTATTAACTGTAAACGTTCTCATCCAAGAAACAGAAGACCTCAATTCATAGCTGGATCTTGTCTGGAAAAAAATAATTTTTTAGGCAGCATTTGACGGAAATGAAATCAATCTTCAAGCAGACACAGTGTTTTGACCATTAACCACCAACTACTAAACACAGCTGGCCAGCAACTAGTACTCAAACAGACTACATGGCCCAGTTTAATCTACTCACTTTGACATCAGTCAAAAAGACTACACCCACTCCCAAGAGACATGTGCAGAACAAAATGACATTTTAGAAATGTCAAATGAGCCCAAAGCCCATCAATTTGCCACACTGTTCCTATTAAATTAGCATACAACTGTATCAGTGCATAACTACACAAATTAAGTTTCCCACCTTCAGGGCATTTTTGCTACATTATTAAGCAAGTCTTGGCTACTGCCAGACAGACTTAGGGAAGGGGATCCAGTCAGTGAATCCTAATACTGGGAAATGGGATGGTTTGGAGTTTTTACCCTAGCATCCCTGAAGCTGCTAATCTGGGCAATATAGGGAGCGCACTCCAGCATACTCCAATCAAGTTCATGTACAACATGTCCAAAGTAAGGTGCTACCTGTAGAGTCCATCAGCCACTATCAGGAGTTTCACACAGTACTGAACAGATCAATTATTCCATCCTGTCCACCATGAGGTTAGACTGCTGGCCTCTGGCCACTATTTCGAGCTGCCTAGTCACCCCCCCCCTCCCATTGTTTAAACCATTGGTCATACCCTGGTCATCATCAGCATAATCATAACCCTGCCTCTGCACCAGTAGCCTGGGTCTTACAGATGGACACTTTTTGTTGCCAAAACTCATAAGCGTTGCAGTGCATAACAAGTGGTGCTTTCTGCTGTTGCCAAATTAACCGACTTTAATAAGGTACATGTGTGAGTCCTCTGATAATGCAGTCATCTTAATTTTACCGTTTCACTTAGACAAAGTGAGTTAAGTCTAGGATGTGCCTAAAAGGATAATTTGTGGTTAAAGCACTAATCCACCCAGTTATGAAAATTAAAAAATAAAACTGGAACGATCTAGTTTTGTTTCAAATCTCCTCTTTCCTATATCAAATTACGATAAGCGTGCCCATTTACAGCAAAGGGATCTCCACCACTCCTTCAATAATATAAGCTGTTAAACTGTACTAGAGACATTCCTCAGTCCAAGAAATATGCACTTTAGGAAGCAAGCAGTGGGTGTTCTTTTAGCAATGCAAACAAATATTTTAGTGCAACAACCCCACTATGACTGAGAAGACTGTTGTTCTAAAGAACAGTGATGAACGCTCATAAAATTACCAGCTGCTTATGCACCCTCTCCAAGCTGTTAACAGCAACGGCATTCACTTAATCTAATGACAGCTTCACGATTAATGGGTTTGACAGCAAGTCTTAAAGAACTCCCTGGATTGGTTGCTATCATAAAATTTTACAAATATTTTTTAATTAAATAAGAAATAGTGTTTCAGATACTATATCACAATATGCCAATCCCTTACCACTATCTTTTGGTCATAGACAATATGGTTATGTACTATGCTACAAAGTACATTTACTTTTTCTGCTTTATTCCCTACAGACGACGAGACTCCATCACATACCTCATTAAGCAATTATCACTGGGGGAAAATGTACAATTATTTCAGAAATGTGCAGACATACTTTATAAACCACTTTTATTAGGGAATGATCAGAATGGTCTTAAGTGACCTACTGCATAAAATACTACTTATAAATGCTAACACAAAACCTCAACAATATAAGGAACTTGTGAGACTTGTGAATCCAATTGCTAACAATGACTTTTTTAATGGTTGGATGTGGTAGCCAAAGAGATGCATGGCAAGCTGGTAGAGTCAGGGATCGCATGGCATCTATGGTCACCTACATGCCTCTCCCGTAAGGTGCTAAGTGAGGTCATGCTGGAGACTCAGCCCACCCCTCTTGTCATCACTTTATATGTGGGATATGTGAGCATGCACCCTGTAATGTTATTACTGCTGACAGTATCATTGGTTCATCAGATTGTGCCACATACCTTGTGTTGTCATTGTCAGCCAAAGGTGACCAAGTGATCTCAGGCATGTGCCAACCTATTGTGCTGGACTTCCTGACACTAGAAGCTGTGAATGCATAAAGATAACATATCTGTGGCAGTACTGTAACAGGCACATCTCTCCCTGCACCCTATGGTGCCCAGATTGCTACAGGCCACTTGTATAGACAGCATATAGGCATATACATACCTTGTGGTGCAGGCTGCCAATATACACGACGCAGAAATGCATGTGTGTTCTGCTGAATAACCCTTTCACATTTATCAGTGTACAATTGGAAAAGAATATGCTAGGACTAACCTGGTATAGTAACTTAATCAATTAGTTAGAATATAAATAGAGTTCATATTGAAAGTTGTAATGTGATCCTTTGAAGGCGAATGGCCGAGGTACCAGATCGTTGAATAAAGAACGTTGGTGGAATTTGACTGTTGGTGTGTTGTTGGACAGATCTATTTGGTTTTGTATGTTTTTGCTGTTGGAATTTGTTATCCAGTCAAATTCCTACTTGCTTCTTCTTTTGGACATTTACTTATTTTTCAACATGTCGCTACGTAGCTCGAGCTCTGAACAGAGCGGTCCAGCTGGTTCATTTTTGTTTTCCAATCTCCTGAGTGAACGTGATAAGAGGTACTTGCATCTTGATCCATGGAACATAGGAGGTAATAACTCTGCTGCTGCTGATGAACGCTTTAATGAACTGTCTAAACTGATGTCTAAAGAAATAGCAGTATATTTTGATACTCGCTTATTAGAGAAGTATATTAGCCTTGATATCACACCACGGGGTTTGCGGGTAGAGAAACTGCCAGCAACCCCTTTCTCTGAAGATGAAACAGATTTGTTCAATGAATGGAAACAAGTATCGTTATCATGCACTACTGGTTGGCTTAAGATTTTAATAAAACGTAATCAACGCAACCATGAAAAAATTAAAAGTGAAATCATGACCTTACAGAATAGTTTGGCAGCAGAACTGAATTATGATATCCAAATGTCAGCATTGAATGAAAAAATCAATAAATTAGAAATGGACATTGTGCAGCGTAAAAGAAACAAGCTAATCCGTGACCTCAAAGACTACGAGATGGGTGTTCTGTTCAACTGGCAACGTGAACCCACACGTAAGACCCGTAATAGGTCAAGGGGCAGGACTTGGAGCAGCAGCTCTAAACGGAGAGGACTATCAGCGTCTTTGGCTTCTTCAGTGGAGGGCAATACTTCTAAAAATGTTTCTTTTGCTGAAGCGACAACAGCGGTGAACAGAACATCAAATCGGGAGGTTACTTCAGGGTCTGGCAGCTGTAACAGTGAC
Organism: Protopterus annectens; assembly: GCF_019279795.1. Taxonomy (NCBI): domain Eukaryota; kingdom Metazoa; phylum Chordata; order Ceratodontiformes; family Protopteridae; genus Protopterus; species Protopterus annectens. The sequence goes on from NC_056750.1 coordinate 634,328,190, forward strand.
AATTTGAACTTTCAAACCGACGATTACAATAAGGGAAGAAGAAATGGGAGGAATGGAAGGAAGGGAAGAAACAAACTTAAATGAAGGTTCGTCAACAGCAGTTCTTAATGAACTTTCATTATACTGTGTAAATTTGTCTAACTTAACATTGAGTTCTGAAATGCTTAGTGTATTACACAAAGGAAGTAAGTTTGTTCCTACATTCTTCCCATCTTTAGCTGACATTTATTTTGATGTCAAACGGTTTATTAGAAAATTGTTATTAAGAGTTCATTTTTTTAAAAAAGATAGATCCATTATATGTACTTCTATTATTAATGAACAATCCAGTGATTCTGAAATAGATGATGATGATTTATGTAATCTGTCTATCTATAACTATGAGTTTGAACCTAACTTATTGGATGGTAATAATGATTCATCTAATGATGAGAATGTTGAAAATGTTGATTTCTGTACTGGGTATGGTAGGTTAATATTACCTGAATTTAAAAGGGTTAATACCTTCATGCCTTATATTTCTGTACCTGCCATTTCAACATTTCAAAAGATTCTTTTGAGAGAAGTTGAAACTTTGTTTAGTGAATTTTGTAAAAAGAAAAAATATTTCAACTTAAATAAAAGTGAATGGCAAGCTTTAAAGATTCTGAAATCACTTAAAAATGAATATATTTTCAAACCTGCTGATAAGGGTGGGAATTGGGTTATAATGGACAGAATAAAATATTTAAACATGGTGAATAGACTATTGTTGAATTCTGATGAATATAGGAAATTGGACAGTGACCCCATTTTGTCCTTTAATGATGAACTATTGTTCTTACTAGAAAGAGGTGAGCGTTTGGGTTTTTTTACATCCACCGATGTTAAGAAGTTGTACATCCAAAAACCAGTAACACCGATTATGTATGCATTACCTAAAATCCACAAAAACTTGGAAGAACCTCCAGGTAGACCTATTATTTCGGGAATAGGTTCGTTTTTGGAAAATGTTAATTTATTTTTGGATTCTCAACTAAAGACTTATTTATGTAAGATAACAGCTCACATTAGGAACACACAGGACTTGATTAATAATCTGTTGAATTTGAAATGTAATTCTGATTATTATTGGGTCACTGTAGATGTTAAGTCTCTATACACCAATATTAACACCAAATGGGGTTTGGAATCCATACAAAACATGATGGGTGAGGGACCTAGAACGAATTTTCTTATTACCCTATTGGAGTTCTGTTTAACTCATAGCTATTTTTGCTTTAACAACACATATTACCTGCAAGTTAAAGGCACTGCAATGGGTGCAGCATATGCACCATCATATGCCATCATCTATATGGATTACTTTGAGAAAAAATACATTTATTCTACTAATTTTTTCAAGAACAAAGTAATCCTGTATAAACGTTTTACAGATGATTTGATTTTTATTTGCAGGGGAGATATTTGTGAATTTATGGATTTTTTTGAAGTACTTAACCAAAATGAACATAATTTACAATTTTCTTATGAAATCAAGAGAAATAAGATCAACTTTTAGATCTAGTTTTGTTTGAGAAGGAAAATAAAATTGAGTTTAAACCATTTAGGAAGGAAACCTCAGTAAATATGTTCTTACATGCCACTAGTATGCATCCTCAGCATTTAATAAAGGCCCTACCTTTTGGGGAATTTAAAAGAATTCGGGATCATACCAGTGTTAAGGAAGATATAGATGAAGAACTAGATATAGTACTGAACAGACTACTGGAAAGAGGATATGAATATAATCAACTAATAGAATGTAGGGATAGTGTGATTAAAAACATAAGATTAGTTGGTAGAAGGGAAAACATCATATCATATCCTAATAAAAGGGAAACTAGTGCAAAGAACAATGTTGAGAAAGTGTTCTTTATAACTAAATTTTCCCCTTTTTCTAATATATTAGTCTCATTAGTTAGAAAATTCTGGTACTTAATTTGTGAAGATGATAACATTGGTGAATTGTTCCCCAACCAAGTGAATTTTTCTTTTAAAAGGGGAAAGAATATAAGAGAAATCTTGAATAATAATTTTGTACAGCAGATTAGCTCTACCCCCGGGAGGAAGGGCACTTTTGGTTGTGGTTCGTGCAGTATATGTAATAGAGCCATTAACATTGACACTATTAATAACATACACCACACTTATTCACATTTCTTTAATTGTAAGTCTACTAGTGTAGTGTATATAATAGGTTGTTCATGTAGAGATATTTGGTATGTAGGACAAACCAAAAGGATGATCAAAACTAGAGTCTTAGAACATCTTAAGGACATAAGAAATCTTAATGTTATAAGTCCTGTTGCTAAGCATTTTGTGGAGAGTCATGATGGTTGCAGTAATAGCCTGAGGTTTAGTGTATTGGGGAAACCCTTTATTCGTAAGGGAGATGATATAGTAGGTAAACTTTTGGAATTGGAAACAAGGATGATACTAAAATATAAAACTTTGAAACCATTTGGTCTCAATCAGGAGCTGGGCCTTTAATTATACTCTATGAGAGTATTTTTTTGCACATATTGTTCATATTGTTATTTAAACTTTAGTAATTTTGGGAATGATAAACTAACATTATACAATAAATTTACATTTATTAATGTGTATTAATTTGATTGTTAATAAATTATATGGGAGAATAATATTCTATTTTGCATGAAAGTATATTCTGGTATAATAATTTTTATATGTCTAATTAATTTAATGAATTTATATGTGCTTGTTGATCTATTGAAAGTGTATTGGTTGAAAATAGTTTATATTAATGAAAATAAGCATATGTTATTATTAACTTATTTTTCATTTATTTATTTGTATTTGAAGGTTAAATGAAGAAAAAATATAAAATTTGAGAAAAAAAAATATATAAAAGTTGGTTATTAACAATGTATATAAACTATTATAAGTATATGTTATGGTTTATTTATTTTTGATACAAAGATCACTTTAAATTTTGGAACTCAATTATACTAATTGCTAATTAATCAATTAGTTAGAATATAAATAGAGTTCATATTGAAAGTTGTAATGTGATCCTTTGAAGGCGAATGGCCGAGGTACCAGATCGTTGAATAAAGAACGTTGGTGGAATTTGACTGTTGGTGTGTTGTTGGACTAACCTGGTATATTCCCTACAGACACTCGAGCAGTTGTGACTAGCCCACCGCCCATATCTGGTCAGTACTACTCCTTCTTAGTTATAATATAGTTAACACATGGCAGTTGCACAGAGGATTAAGGCTAGCAGCTGTTAATGAGCTTCTTCATGTAGCACAAGGTTTTACTCCCTCAGCCTTCATTTATCTACTGTGTAAGCTTGAGCAAAGTGATTTAACCAGACAGTTTTATGGGAGCAGGTTCAATACTAGTCTCCTAGACTGCATGCCTTTTAACTACTTACGAACCCATGCTCCCGATTACTCTCTTTTAGGAACTGTGATCTCTTGCAGTTAATTTATTTATATTTGTTTACAAGGGTAGAACACCAAGCAAAAAATGACCCATTACTGGCTCAGCCTAGGCAGAGCTCAGACCTCTGTCTCCTGCCCAATCTGCCGATTGGTGAAAAATCTTGGTCTACTACTGTAAAGCAGACGCACCAGCATCAGTTCGTAGTGCCTCCATCTTGCATACTATCACCATCATCAATTCAAAGTGCCATCATCTCACATACCATGACATACTATCACCATCGATTCATAGTGCTACCACCTCACATACCATGGCATACTATCACCATCATCGATTCAAAGTGCCACCATCTCACATACCATGGCATACTATCACCATCATCGATTCAAAGTGCCACCATCTCACATACCACTGCACACTGTCACTACCAGTTCAACACCATCTTCTATACCATGGCATACTGTGTGCCAAAGAAAATAATGAGGTTCACGTTGTGACTTTTGCTCTACCCTACTGTGGACCAAGTGCCCCCTGTGAAGTTCTCTACTTCAGTTTGCACAAGTCGTTTCTGAATCACCACACTAGCATTACAAGCCCATCAATGACTAAGTGCTTATTTTAATGTTCCCATGAGACTAGATAAAAAAGTTAAAATTTAAGTCTGAAATTACGTAATTAATATTCCTAAATATTGCTAGTGTTTGATATGTCAAATGACAAGAAATGCCTGTTCCTTAGCATCACTAGTAGATTTAAGAAGTGACTTGCTGATGCTTCTATGGACTTCACGGCAACTGACGAGTCAAGTCCTGCAGTGTATTTTCCTGCTTGCCTTTTCTTAATTTTTAGGCTATTTTTTAATAAAAACTCCATAAACTTGTTTTTAAACCATGGCCCAAAAAACTCAGCTTCTCCATTTGTGACATTACCATAAGGTAACATGAGCTATATCTATTGACTTTTGTGGGGCACTTTTCAAAATTAATTTTCTATGTAAAGGTGATGCAGAAAACGTTTCCTGATGGGGGAAGTGCTGTTTGGGAGTTTATGTAATGCATGCTTTAGTGCCAAGGCACTTTTTAAAACATCAGCAAATCACTTAAAAAACAAAAAACAAAAAAAAAAACATTATTAATTACTACAACTGTAAACCACTTATCTACTACAAGCTGGTGAAATCTAACTCACTGCCAGTAAACTAGATAAATCAAACTTACCAAAAAATCAAATGGCACAACTGCAGGTTACAACCTAAAAAATGCTTTTTGCAGTGTGCAAGCCTTCTACCCCTCCTCCCAACACAGATGGAGGGCTTTGCCAAAAAAAATCCCCTCTTCTTACACACACACACACACACACACACACACACACACACACACACACGTGTGTGTGTATATATTATTTTTTATTTTAATTTATTTTAGTGCAACGTTATGGTCACATAACACCAGCCAAAGAAAAACACTAAATAAAGATGAAAATGGGTTGTACAATCTCAAAGCAGAGCAGAGAAGCACGTAAAACATTCTGGGAGTTGAATTCCTAATCAGTTTGACCTATCTGTGGGATTACTCTTACCAAAATGGTAGATCTCACACAATTCATTTAGTGTTATAAAGCTACCATTTGCAAAACAGGCATGGGTAGCAAAAATTATTGTTTATATTCTGTTAAGATTTTGGGTAACCTGGTATCCCAAAGACACAGAAGAAATCCAAAGTCACCTACTACATAAAAAAAAAAAATCCACAGGCAGATGACAATATATCAAAATGCTGGCAAAATCATGTACAAACCTGCCTACTTTTTTACTGTATTTTTATTACAATAAACAAATCTGCACTATTGTACTGCAACTGTCTGCATTACTGAGCCTGATAAATTGCTTTTTGTTATTGTTTTTCACGCATGCTTTTCGGAGGTCACTCGACCACGGGGAGGACATGCAGACTCCATACAGAAGGCACTCCAGCCATGGCTGGAGAACCTCTTGCTGTGAGGCAACAACTTTACCACTGTACCACTATTTACTGGAAATTTTCTCTGCTTGTTCTGATTTTTCTCCCAAGGAATGTTTTATATAACTGAACTGTTAGCAGTTAAAAGCATTCTTTAGAGTCTCCTTGCTCTTTTTTGCTGTTTAAAACATTTATTTCGTGTCTCACTGATGTTTTCCTGCTGTGGTAAAACATTTCTTTAGTGTTTTCAGCTTAAAATAGTGTAGCTAGTAGCTGTAGCATGGTCCAGATACAGGTTTGCTGCATCTGGGCCTGTTTGTTTGTAGTGAGCACATTTTCCACGTCATCTTGGATTGGAAAGGGCCATTCTGCACTCTAGTGAGAGGATTATGCTGATTGGTACCTGGCTGGTAAAGGCGGACTGGTCTAGGGTTTTGAGTATGCACCTCATTGGTTCTTTTTTTAGGTTTTAACCTTCTGGTATTTAAGCCCCACCTGTGAGTGGGCTTCTGCTGGACTGTTCATCACTCAGTGCCGAGCACTGCTGCACAATTGTACTCCATAGCTGGACAGATAATTTTGACAATTTTTCCCTTAGATACAGCTGTCTCTCATTTGTGTAGTCCTCATCTTTAGCACATTTTTGGGCAAAGAGGCATTACTAGTGAAGCTGTGTAAGTACCCATTGTGATAACAGCCTGAAGAGTTTTTCTGAGGCCCTGCTCTACTACTGACTAGTGTAGCACTAAGCCTAGCCTCTGAGGTACTAACACACCTCGCCCAGTAGTTCTTCTTATGTGTGACCCCTTTTCCTGCTATATTCTTGTTTATGACCATATAAATTTACCTAGCACTATGGATGGACAACTTCCCACAATTGTCAGTCACCTTGGTTGACATGGACATCCTGAGGCAGTGCAGAAAAAGCCTCATATACACAGATAGCCCCCTATTTCTAGCCCACACACAATCAACATGTGAGAGATGCAGCTATATTAAAAACCTTGAATCCACGCTCTCTCACACGTCAGTCAGTTCATCTAACACTGAGCAGGTTATCAGCATGCACACCTCACCACCTACTCCATCCAAACCCACATTAAACATACCTACATATGCGGAGTTCCTTGCCAGAAACTTACCTAAACAGCAGAGACCTCCCAAACACAAGCACCCTACACAACACTTCCTCTGCAGAATGCAATACACATAATAGCTCATCATGCACTAGTGTCTTACCTGTCAAGCCCATTAGGTTAAACACTAAACCTAACATATTAGTTAGAGGTGACTCCATCATGAGACACACCTATGTCCCTCTCACCAGGCTGGATAAGGAAAAGATCACAGTCAGCTTTTTGTCAGGTGCCAGGATCTGCCATATCACACATGCACTTAAGTCTCTCAACAACAGGTACTGTTATGACTCTGTCATAGTCCATGCTGGTGTAAATGACTTGAGACATATCTCTCTGGACTATATGAAGAGACACATGACTGAGCTCTCAGACTGTGTGTCTTGGGCAGATATGTCCCTAGTCTTAAGCAGTATTTTACCTTCATCTAGAATGATGCCTCAATACAAATAGAAAATGATTGACTTCAATAATTGGCTTAGCTTCTGGTGTAATTCTATGGGATCCCGTATCTGTCAGCCTGGGATGACATGATCGACAGACCTTGATGCTTTGCCAGAGATGGTCTTCATCTGTCATCCCTGGAATTTCAGCTAATGTCTAAGGCTCTTGCCACCCCCAAAGTGCCTTTATTTTAGGGAATGTCACAAGGACAAAATTCCTGACATAAAAATACCAACAAAAGCAACCTCAAGGTCATGTTGCTAAATGCTAGGAGTCTTAACATGAAACTGCACTCACTGGAAGCAGTCCTCTCCCTGGAGGACGCAGACATTTGTGCAGTCATGGAGACCTGGTTCAAAGCTGTGGACAGCACCCCAGCCATACTGGGTTACAGCTCCTTCCACACATTCAGACCACAAATACAAGGCAAGAAAACTGAAGGAGGTGGTGTATCAGTATTCACCAAAGATAAATACACCTCCAGATTGGTTAAAACAGCTTGATGCCCTGGAGATACTTCAGGTGCAATTAACTGTTGCTAGGACACCTATTCAAGTCATTGCCAGCTACAGAACCTCCTCCATGAATCAGGACACCACTCTACATATTTGAATCAACCCGAGTCTATCAAGACAAATCTGAACACCATGGTTTTGGGCGACTAACTACCCCAGCACTGAATGGATGAATTACTCATGCTCAGGCTCACCTGCTCAAAGGCTCCTCAACTTTGTCAACTCCAATGCCCTGGACCAGCTGGTTGACACCCCCACTGGAGGTGCCAGCATCCTGGATATGGTGCTTACAAATATGACAGACCAATGTAGCACCCCCATTGCGAGTTCATCCCTGGTGAAATCTGACCACAAATCAGTTTCATTTTAAGTAACTATCACACCTGAACCCACCCCATGCAGCAACTTCACTAAAAAAACTTCTCCAATGCAACTTATAACTTTTTATAGGATGGTATAAATAGCTTCACTGTACCCCCCCCCCCCAAGATGGAACTGGTAACTATGCAGAGCTCTACACCAATGCCTTATACAAGCACCTGTAAAACTGTATTGACTCGGCAGTACCTGTTAGAACCAAAACAAGCTCTTAAAGGAAGAGCAAACCTGCCTGGTGGACAACTACCATTATCAGGCTTTACAATAAAAACAAGAAACAGCTGTCTAAGAGTAAGAAGGAGCAGGCTTTAAACTGGAGACACTCCCACCTCAGCTTAAATAAGGAAATAAGATTTCTTGTGAAGTCCTTCAAGGTAAACTTTAAATCCAAGTTAGCTTATTCAACAAAGGACAACCACAAGGGGTTCTTTAGTTACATCCGTAACCTAAAATGTAAGGGTCAGATTTGCGCCAAACAGATAGTTAATGGTAACACATATACTGAGCCAGTGGACATAGCTAACTTGTTAGCCGACATGTTTGGTGAAAACTTCACTCCCCTGTCCCCACCACACGTACCTCATGACATCCCTAGAACCTATCCCCTACCTGTATCTCTAATGAGTCACCAGGGCCTTGGATGAGGGCAATTCTGTGCATACAGCCTACCTAGACAAGACATTTGACACTGTCCCTCACTCAGGCATCATTGACAAACTCTCCCAGCTAGATATCAACCCTTACATTGTAAGGTGGGTTGTGAACTGGCTCATAGACAGAACCCATACAGTCAAAATAGGGGGATCCACCTCCAGCAGCAGACCTGTAAGCAGTGGCATTCCACAGGGATCAGTCCTGGGACTTCTACTGTTTAGAGTCTATTTCTCCAAAGTACAAGCTAAAACCAAGAGAGTGTGGCTGACAATTGTAAACTGGGTGCCGTCATAGAATCTCCAAATAATGGTATCTACCTTCAAAATGGTCTTATGCAAGCAAATGACTAGTGCCAAAGTCATGGCCTCAAACTCAATGTAAAAAAATGTGTTATCATCCCTTTCAGTAAGAGCGATGTTCCTGCAAATGACTACATCAATGGCAATACCCTAAGTACACACTCAATGGTGAGAGAGCTGAGCACTCATGTTAACAGCAACCTTGCATTTGATCACCACGTTTCAACACTGGTAAGAAAGACATTCTATATGGGTCCTCTCGTAACTAAAGTCACTGCCTCGAGAAAAGGAGAAGTTACCACCTCCCTGTACTCTTCACTTATTAGGCCAATAATTGAGTACAATGCCCCTTTTGATATGTACCTTTCAAAGCACCTGCAGCAACTGGATAGACCACAAAGGTTCCTCACAAGGAAAATTCAAGGTCTTCAGCAGCTATCCTATGTGAATCGGCTGAAATCAGTGTCACTTTATTCTGTTTCATACAGACTACTCGGGGGTAATCTCTGCCTTGCATATATGCGATCTCTGACCCTACTTTATTGCAAATGCTGCACATCTGCAAGTCAAATGGCACACAGGTTACTCGCTCTAAGGATTGAATATCTGGTATGTGACATCAACAGAACCTGCTGGAAGGACAGATTTGTCTCCCAGAGTTTACCACATCTTTGGAATAGACTCCCACTTCAAGTCAAACAAAGCACCTCATTGGCCCTCTTCAAACACAATTAGGACGATTGGATGGGTAACCATAAATTCACCCCAGGGGTTCCACCTGTGTCCCTACTGGACAGGGGCAGTAGGTGCTGATCGTGGTAACAAGGGTAAATTTGGCTAGGCTTGTAAGGGCCCTCGAGCCATTAGCCTAGTAACTTCCTAATGATCCTATAAAACCTGAATCCACTAAAACTTCATGCCCATTATCTTTGCAAACTGCAATACTAGTTAGGATTTTTGAGTGGATTTTTTTTCTGAAGTTAAACATAGTTGGTGTTTGTCACTATTTTGAAAGGTACCCTTATGAATAGGTTTTAGGATCAGTATCATTCTAGAACTAGTGACTGGATAACCCCAGTGGCTTTGGCTCCTAGTCATAAGGAGAAAGCACTTATCACTCAAGTACAAGACACATCATCGCAGCCTTGTAGTTTAACTTTTGAAGGGAATTTATTTTATTCAGTTATTTATTTTATTTTTTATTTGTTAACAAGGGTAGAACATTTATTTTATTTTATTTATTTTACATTTGTTTACTGGGAAAGTCTGACTGGACACAGGTCTATTTTCAGCGGAGGCCCAGGGAGAAAAGCTCCAGTTTACATACATAGTGAAGAGAAAAAAATACAGCATAAACAAGAAAAGCTAGCAGCATATGGTAAATAGTTCCAAACAAAATATAATGGTTGAGAAGAAACACACAGCTCTTACAGCATGCAGTATATATCAAAATAATAACAAACATTCATTGGAGTATTATTAATGGGATTAATATAGAACAGCCTCAATAAAAGCCAGTTATCCATCTGGAACGTTTTTAGGCTCAGCATGGGAAGATATAACATACAGAAGATAATAAGGTTGACACTTCAGAAACAAAAATTTCTCTCTAGTACCGCTAAAGTTGTTCTATCACACACCTACCTACTACCAACCATTCTCTATGGCTCTCAAATACTCGCCAATCTACAGACCTCACTTATTTCTAAACTAGAACCCACTTATAACAAAGCAGCTAAATTTGCCACCAAACTACCATACTCCTCTCATCACTGCTTAGCACTCAAAAAACTGAAATGGTTAGAATTCCCCCATAACCTACTCCTCCCTCAGCTTAACATAATTCATTCCATTCTATACCAGCCGACTTTCTGCCCCAGTATTGCATCCATCATCTCCTCCTACACCCCAGCTAGAACACTCTGGAGCTCTGACCAATATCTCTTATTCATTCACAAACACAAGATCAACATAGGGAAAAGCCTTTACAGCTGCTACCCAGCTGAAAACGGGAACAAACTACCAGTTGATATCCAAAACATTAGACCAAAACTCCAATTCAAAAAGGCAGTCAAAAATCACTTAAGCAAAAATAAACTATGTCAGTGCTATCCCCCTCGACTGACCCAACTCTCTGGGCCACCGGTCTATCACCTTTCTCCTATTGCAGTGAAACCCCAACCTTCCTCATATCTCTCTCCTGTTCAAACTCTGCAAGCCATCCTACCGAACTCTCTGCCCCTAACCTCTCTCTTACAAAGCTTTCCATACTGCCACCTCTTCTCCCAGTCTCAGCCAGATTAATCTTTATTAATGTATAGACTTTAACAGTAGAATAACTAAGCTTAGAAACCCATTCTCACCCACCTTTTACTACACAATGTCCACTAGCCCTTGCACTGTAAAATTTATCTGGATGATTTCTTTCTACTGTGGCAGTGTACCTTAACTGCTGATATGTACTAATTAACATTCATATCAACCTGCTTTTTATATATATCTACTTACATTTGTATATGCTGTATGTATCGATGCATCTTTTGTGCATTTGTTTTAACTGTGGCGCTTTTCTCCCCGGGTCTACATTGAAAAGGGGCTCTGTCCCAGCTGGATCAACCCAGTTAACAAATGTCAAATAAATAAAATAAACAAATACATTTTCAAATGGATATTTATATAGTGATGAATAGTGAATATTTTCCAGCACTACTACCAACAAGAAAAAAAAAGGCAACTATAGAAAGGCACAAAGTATCCATTGGGATAATGAAGACCCATCAAGAAACCATCCAAAATGTCCAAAATAGTAACATTTATTCAATGGATTGAGTGATTTTGTCCACTAACCCGTGGACTTCATCAGAATCATTGTATTGTTTGCATAATCACATTTAAATACACCCAATCAATCACTTCTAATTAGTGACTTGCATAAAAAGTACTCCCTCTTAAAGAGGTATTTAAAACAGTGTGTACCTAGATGTAAAACCCCTAAATTAATTGTTAAAAAACACAACCTAAAAATGTTTAATTCCATAAAATACAACTAATTTAATATCTACTGTCAAAAATAACACAGTTTACACAATTAAATACACCTGAACCATAAAAAATATATACAAATAAATACCAATATATTAATGTATTAATATACTGGCCCCAATGACTTATTAACACTTTTTCCATAAGGTCAACCCATAGTTCACTGTATTGACCCTAAGGATGTGGGCATGAACCAGTTGTTCTTCCAAACTGTCTAAGCTGAAGTACTGGATTGATGGGGATGTTGTCATTAATACTTGGGGCATTAGTGGCATTTAATAACAGTTGCCATCTGACTTCCTTTTCTTCTAATAGGGCTTAAATATTTCCTCTCAACTGTAAGACATTCTAAAATTGCAAATTTAAACATTGTGCATGAGGGACTAGTTTCTAAATGTCTAACTAGGGCATTATTCCTATCCTTTTTCCTAATGTGATACAAGTGTTCATAAATCCTATTTTTAAGGGCTGTGTTTGTTTTCCAAACATAGAGGCCTGAACATGTACAACACTTAGCTAAGTAAACCACGTGTTTTGCACTACAATTCCCTCTCTTAAAAATCACACTAGTTCTATTTATATTATAGGTTCATAGGTTCGTACTAGGCTATCTGCCCTAGGGCATTTATAAGCCTAGCCAGTGTGTGTGTGGCTTTCACCACCCCTTAGGATGAGAATACTACGCCCTTTTAGGGTTTAGTTTCCTGTGCCTCTGTCTAGTAGTGACACAGAGATGACCCCCGGGGTAAACGTACGATCTCCCGTCCACTCGTCAAGATTTCTCTTGAATAGAGTTAATGAGGGGCTCTGCCTAACATGGATTGGGATTCTGTTCCAGAGTGTAGGGAGCCTCTGGGTTATGAATCTGTCCCTCCAGCACGTCCTATTTATTTCTGTGTTGAGGTTTAAGTCTCTTGCTCTCATGGCTCTGGTGGATTTGGATTTACTGAGGTGGAGCATGTCCATTAATTCCGGATTGGACATGGCCTTGTACGTCAGGCATAGATCACCTCTGAGTAGGCGGTATGCGACTGAATAGAGCTGGAGTTTTTCCAGTCGGGCAGCATAAGACATATGTTTAAGACCCTTTATCGTCTTGGTGAGGAACTTTTGGGGTCTTTCCAACTGGTGCAGGTGTCGGGTAAGATACATCCCAAATGGGGCATTGTACTCGATCATTGGCCTGATAAGAGAAGAGTACAGGGGCACAATGACCTCTCGATCTAGATGTGAAACCCTTCATGATAAGGTGGGCAATATAGAAGGTCTTCCTAACCACTTTGGCAATGTGAGTGTCAAATGAGAGGTTACTGTCAACCTGGGTCCCTAGGTCCCTGATTACCTCTTCCGTACTTAATGGATTATCACCTATGTGGTAATTTGTGGGTACCTTGTTTTTCCCAAAGGGTATGACTATACATTTTTTGGCGTTCATCTTAAGGCCATGGCTCTGGCACCAATTATCCGTTTCTATGAGGCCTCTCTGAAGGATGTTTGTGTCCGCTGGAGTATCAATTATGGCGCCCAGTTTGCAGTCATCTGCGAACTTTGTCAGCCACAATCCTCCTATGTTTGCCTGTACCTCAGAAAAATAAATGCCGAATAAGAGGGGTCCCAGGACTGAGCCCTGTGGGACACTGCTTGTGACTGGCTTAGAGTCTGACATAGCTCCAGCAACTCTGACCCTGTGGGTTCTGTCCTTGAGCCAGTTTGCAACCCATCTTGTGACATATGGGTTTACATTTAAGCTGGTGAGTTTGTCTATGATGCCCGAGTGGGGTATTGTGTCAAAGGCTTTTGCAAGGTCAAGGTAGGCTGTGTGAACTGCCTTACCCTCATCAATGGCCTTAGTGACTGTTTCAAAAAAGTCGATCAAGTTCAAAAGGCAGGATCTGCCTTTGACAAAGCCAAATTGGGTAGGATCCAATGTCTGTAGGTCCCCAATGTCTTTGTTTATGAGATCCATAATGATCCTCTCCATAGCTTTGCAGACCAGGCTCGTCAAGCTTATGGGGCGGTAATTTCCAGGGTCCGTAGAAGCACCGCCTTTGTGAAGTGGGACCACTGTTGCCGTACGCCACTCTTTGGGTACGTATCCTGTAGTAAGGCTAAGATTAAACAGCAGCCTTATGTGTGGGTTTAGTTCCTCTTGAAGTTCATGTAGCACACAGCCCGGGACACCGTCCGGTCCCATTGATGCTGTGTTTTTAGCTTTAGAGAGGGCAGCTCTCACCTGGGCATCTGAGATGTTAGGGAGGCTACACTCTGCTGGGATAGTTATTTCTCCTTTTGGGAGAAATTTGCACTGAACCTGTCTGCCAGAATGTTGGCAATGTCATTGGGTTCAGTGTATTTCGCGTCATTTTGGACTAACTCTGGGCATATCTGGGAGTTTCCACCCAGGTTTCTAACATAGCTAAAGAAGGCCTTGTGATTGTCTTTTGTGTCTTTTGCGATTTTTCTCTCAAAGTTGGCCTTGGATGATTTTATGAGTGATCGTAGTTTTTTGCTAGTACTGATCAGAGATGCCTTCCCTTTTAGGGATTTTGCTCTGTCATGTAGTAGCTTCCTCCTCCTGTTGTAGAGTTTGTTTATGGCTGGGGTCCACCAGACCGGGCCTGCCTTTGGGGAATGGGTCTTGGTTTTATTTGGGATTGCATGATCCATGCATTCTTGAAGGTGCCCGTAGAAAGCATTTGCAAAGGATTCAGCAGTGTGGGTTGTGGTTTCCCCTGGCCCAGGGGCCTTGAAGGATACCACTTCAGTCTTAAGAAGTGTGAAGTTGGCTTTTGAGAAGTTCTTCACTGTGGTCTTTTATGCAGAGGGTGGGGGCGGGATGTGGATTTCCAGTGAGATTAATTTATGGTCTGATCTTACCAAAGAGGGATATACTTCCGGTGTGGAGCATTTTGTTCCCATGTTTGTGATGATCAGGTCTAGTATATTGTCTTCTCTTGTGGGAACAGTGACCAGTTGTTCCATTGCATTTGAGTTTATGAATTCTAGGAACCTTTGGGTTAGGGTGTTGGGGCTTGAGTAATGTTCCCAGTCTATGTTTGGGTAGTTGAAGTCTCCCAATATGATGGTATTTGGAGAGACATTCATACTCTCCAGTGTCTTCAGGAAGGCTGTGTGGGGTTCCTGAGTTTGAGAGGGTGGTCTGTAGCATGCTACAAACTGTAAGGCAGTTTTGCCTATGGTTAGTTGCACCTGGATGGTCTCCGATGCTTCGTGCGTTGCCACTAACCTGGAGGTGTGGGTATCTTTGATGAATATGGATACTTCCCCTCCTTTTGTGGTTCGGTCCAAGTTTTGGGGCCGGAAAGCATGATATGAGGTAAAACCTGATAGTGCTGGGGTGCTCTCAGGAGCCTTGAACCAGGTTTCAGTCACTGCACAGACATCGATGTTCTCCATACTGAGGAGGGCTTCGAGGGCGTGCATCTTGAGGTTTAGACTTCTGGCATTGAGCAGCATTACCCTTAGTTTTTTCCACTTGTGTTTTCTAGGGAGGTAGGTTTGTCATTTGAGCCTTGCCTAAAAAAGGCACTATGGGGCTGGCAAGAGCCTTGGCCAATATCCGGAAGCCCAGGGGTGAC
The DNA here is from genome assembly GCF_019279795.1 of Protopterus annectens. Taxonomy (NCBI): domain Eukaryota; kingdom Metazoa; phylum Chordata; order Ceratodontiformes; family Protopteridae; genus Protopterus; species Protopterus annectens. Next base: position 634,343,647 of record NC_056750.1, read on the forward strand.
AAGTGCAAGCCGTCCCTTGCGAAGCAGCGTGGCTTGTCAAGCATGTCATCCCAAGCAGACAGACATTGGATCCCCTTAGAATGACACCAGTAATTAAGCCAATTGTTAAAACTGATAATTTTGTCTTTGTACTGTGGCATCATTCTTGGTGAGGGTAAGATGCTGCTCAGGGTCAGGGTCATACCGGCCTGGGCTACATAATCAGAGAGATCCTCTATGTCTCTTTTCATGTAGTCCAGGGAGGTACGTCTCAGGTCGTTCACACCGGCATGTACAATGACTGAGTCATATTTGTACTTGCTGTGGAGTGACCTGAGTGCTTGTGTTATGTGGCGGATTCTAGCTCCCGACAGGCAGCTTACTGTGACCTTTTCCTTGTTCAGTCTGGTGAGCGGGACGTCAGTGTGTCTGACTATGGAGTCAACTATTACAAGTGTGTCTGGCATGTTGTTTGGCCTTAAGGGCTGTGACTGTTTAGCACATTGACTTTGTGAACTATGTGTTGCATGTGCTATGTCTTGAGGTGGCGGTTGCTTGGGTGTCTGCTTTGGAGGCCTCTGTTGTTTTGGTAGAGTTTTAATCAGCGCCTCCGAGTATGTTTTTGTGTGTTTATGTGTTTGGTTTGCAGTTGTGATAGTTCTATGTGAGACTGGGTTTGTGGTGTGCGTGGTTACCTTCTCCTCCTGACTGGTCTTGCCAGTACTGAATTGAGAGAGCTCAGCCTCCAGTTTGGCTATATAGTTGCATCTCTCGCATATATTTGTATTTGTTGGGAGGAGGAGAGGGTTGTCTGTGTACATGAGGCAATTGTAACATTGCCTCAAGATTCCCAGATTCACCAGCTGAACAGGAGAGGACGCTAGCAACTGACCCTTCGACATGCTAGAAATAGTGAAAAAGATTGCTATGTAACTGAGTCAGAAAGTACCTATAGAGAAATGGGTACTCAAGGGAATTTAGGTGAATGAAGTACTTTCTTTTGTTTAAGAGTGCTTTACCTGTATAAAAAAATGCTTTAGGAGCAAGTGCTGAGCTTTTCAGATAGAGTATAGGCTGTATAGATTGCAAGTAGAACAGTTCTAAGGGAAAAATTGAAGAGCAGACTTTACGGAGCCAGAAATAGTTTAAACTTGATTAACCGGCGCTGCTCTATGAGCAACTTCGCGCAAAAGCGGGCTTTATAGCAGGGGGTTGAAAAGTGCTAGGAATTGACCCAAAATGGCCAATAAACTACAAGTTGCTGGGCTGGAACCAATCCTCTAGGGACAAATAGGTTGCTCAGTGCTCCCCACTCCCACTGGTGAACAAAGAAGCTTCCTCTTATCCAAATAAGGGTATGGATAGCACAGGAACTAAGACAAAGCCCAGAGATCAGCAAAATCTGAAGACTGGACTATTCTAGTTCAGAAAAGCGGGAAAACAAGGATTTTTTTTTTTTATTTTTCACAGAGAAGGGAGAAAAAGATACAGTAACAAACAGTAAATGCTATAAAACGGCTAGCACACTTTAGTGTGTTAGCCTAACAATTAAATTAAACAAAAACAACTTTTTAAAGTGCTAACAGTATAAATTCAACACAAGAACAGTAAAAACAATATGCAGAGCTGTTTTTAAGCGAAATGCAGTCGAGATGCAGTACTTTAAGCGAAAGCCAGAAAAAATACTTATAAATCCAGGAAAGTCACTCTTTCACTCTCTGCTGCTTGTAGAACTCTGCAGGACACCACGAGGAGCTGTGCTGAGTCTATTACAAGTAAAAAAGCGTGCAAAAGCGGGCTTTATAGCAGGGGGTTAAAAATTTATCTTCTAAAATAGCGAAACACTGGTTGCAACTTTTTGTTCCTCCTTTTTCGTGTTTATTAGAGGGTTTTCCTAAGTTGCTGCTCTGTTCAAATTTATTCTTAAGACTGATTCCTGTTTGGAACACAAATTTGGGTTTGTCCCCCCAACAGTTTGTATACTTCACCATCACATCTAAGGATATTCCAGTTCCTGACTACAATGCTTTTATAGTATCCACTGACTGATTATATTCTAAAACTAAAGCTCTTCCAAAATTGTCGTCACTTTGAGTATTGTTGTTAAGTCCCATCTCAGCTCCTAATATTGGTTTATACTTATTGCCCCATTCAGTGCCACATTTCTTATCATAGCTGTGGGGTACTCCCTATTACTGAACATTGCACCCATATAATCTATTTCTTTAATCATATCCTCATACTCAGAAGGTCATACGGGCAGCCGTAATACACTGCCCTTTTAAAATACTTTTTTTCTGACTCCATGGGTGGCAACTAGTAAATTCTAAATATGAATTACTAAATGTGTTTTTTATAAAGATCCGGGACCCAAATCCATTCTCAGAATGTGAAATATAGGTTTCCAAGTATGAAATACCTTGTCTGCTATAGGAATGGGTACATTTTAAAAATATACTAGCGTTGTTCAGGTATCTAACAAACTCCTCTACCTTATCACATGTACCATTCTATAATACAAAAATATCATCCAAAAAATGGACATAACATTTAATATTTCCTACGTATTTACTCTTAAAAATATAATGGTCCTCCCAGTCTAGTATTATTTATTTTATTTATTTTAAATTTGTTGACCAGGAAGTCTGACTGAGCTACAAAATAGCCCTTTTTCAGTGAAGGCCAAGGGAGAAAAGCTCCAGGAATAGTATATGTTACAAATTACAAGGATAACGACATTTGTTTTAGCGGATATTTACAAACATTACACACGTTTTGCATTTTTATACATAGTATTTAGTAATGCAGACTAAATGTGAAAATGGAATAGAAATAGTCATAACAGTCAAAGTATTAGTATTATGAAGGTGATTGTTTTTTGAGGTGATTTGGGGGATGTACGAAGGGTGGAGGTTAAGCTGAGGCATATATAATATAATAAAACCAAGTATGCAAAAATAGGCACCCCTCTTGTCCGTCTATAATGTTCACCTTCAAAATAAATAAAATTATTATCTAGTACTAGGGTCATAAATTTCACTGGTAAACTGAACTTTTCCCAGTCAAAACCTGCATACCTTCTCATACTGTTGCTAAAACTTTCCAGCCCTTCGTCCTTAGGGATACACAAGAATAGATCAATAACATCTATGGTCACAAATATTAATTTTTTAGCCCAAATCTCTGGTTTTAGCCAGCCTAAAAAAATCCCATGAGTCTTTTAACAGATGGTGTGTAATATCATATATGTGCTTTAATCAACCATCAATCACCACACCAAAAGGGAAGGTTTTAGATTTACTGCCAGAAATTATTGGATGAAAAGGGGGGTTCCAGTATTTCTTTGTGTACTTTTGGTATTCCCACAATTGTGGCTAGTGTAGGGTTCTCAACTTTCAAATAATTGTACATATCTTGAGTTATTCTATTATCTAGGAACAATTCTTCTAGATATAAATCAATACGATGGGCAATATCGATTTCATTTTTAGATATCGCTTCATAATTATCCGTATTGTTTAAAATATCGTATATTTTGTTTATATATTCCAAAGTATCATACAGAACAACACCTCCACCTTTGTCTGGCTTCATAATCCTAATGTTATTATTATTGAAAATTTCCTGCAATATCCTCCACTTATTCTTACTTAAATTGCTCTTTGCCTTCCTATCCTTATGTTTCTCTTGTAATTTATAAAGGTCCTCAGTGATTACTTCATGCAATATACTAAGGGAAGAGTGTAATTGCGGATTAAATCTACTTTTCTTCTTAGATCTCCCTATTTGAGTGGGTGTTTTTACATCTTTAAAATAAATGGCTAAATTTAGCTTCCTTAGGAATAATTTCATTTCTACTTGCGTATCAACTAGATTAAATTTAGTAGTAGGTATATATTTCATCCCTTTAGAAAATAGTGTAAATGTTCTTTTTCTAATTTCAGAGTAGTATAATTGTAAATATTAAAATTTCTATAGGTATATATTACGTGTTGACTATTTACTATCTCATCATTCCTTCCCAACTGTACCTGTCACTCTGTTGTGGCCTCCATTTCTGGCACATAATTTTTCTGTTGCCAATTTCTCTGGCCTGAGTCCCATCTGTCCTGACTGTAAGTCTGATTTCCCTGTGTTCCCTTCTGGTAAAAATTTCCTGGATTGCAATAATTTTGCTTATAATTTCCATGTCTCCTGTCTGTATCATTTACCTGATCATTACTTACAAGTTCACCTTCCTTGCTCACCTCATTTTAATATGGGTAAGCTGTTTGTGCCCTATAATGTCCCATATCACATTCAATTTTCCTACTCTTTCTTTTCATGATTTTATCACATTTGTTGTTAATAGTGTCAAACTATTTCATGCACATACTTTCCCATTGGGGAAATAGTACGTTATTGGTAATTACAGTATTCAACTTCTCAACTTCATTTAATAAGTTACACAATTTCCGATCATTGCATTTCATTAAATACCTCATATACTGAAAGCCAAAGCTGTCAAACATTAGGTTACATTCTTTGCGTGTTTCATTTAATTCAATACCTAACTGTACCTTAAAAATCTTAGTCCAAACGGTAGAATTTTTAATTCAATACAATGGTTCACATAGGAATTGTCCAACTGTAAGGCTTTAATTTTCTCAAGGTTCTTTTCCATAGTACAAATCATATCTTTAAGAGAACGATTGTCACCAATACCCACTTTCTCCCTACTACAAGCTAACACATTTCTACTACAGTCAAATGCAAAATTAGTATCAAGAAACTATTCAAAAACATTAGTATACCCATAAGTTCAATTCGTTGTCTATCATTAGTTAAATTGAAATCACTATCACAAGTGACAACAGTACCTTTTGTGGTGGTGTTGTGAACCACTGCAGTATATGTTTGTTTATTGACAGTCCATTTTGGTTTAGTCCCACACCGCTCATATTCCTATTCTGCAGATTTTTTGTGTTCGGAAACTTTTACATGACCCTTTGATGCTGTATTTTGTAGTTCCATTTCAAATTTAACGCCATTAGGAATACTAGCATTGATAGATGCTGGGCTTCCTGTACACAAACCATTTCTTTGACAATCCGGTATCTCCTCTATTAACCTGCCTTCTGATGACAAATTCGATGATGCAATAGGCATAGACTTCTGCCCTGGTTGGCTAATGAGTTCAATGAGCTGTGTAAGCTCCCCCTTGATGATAGCTATTTCAGAAAGTAGCCTGTGGATTTCCTCCCATGGAACTGGTGAAACTTTTTATGCAAGTCACTAATTAGAAGTAATTGTATTGGTTGATTGGGTGTATTTAAATGTGATTATGCAAACAATACAATGATTCTGATGAAGTCCATGGGTAAGTGGATGAAAGCGCTCAATCCATTGAATACATTTTATTATTTTGGATGGTTTCTTGACAGGTCTTCATTGTCCCGAAGGATACTTTGTGCCTTTCTAGTGTCACCTTTTTTTTCTCGTTAGTAGTAGTGTTTTTGGGAACACTTGCTTGGTTTGATATTACAATACTTTCCAGCAGGTTAGAGGCACTAGAACTAAAACTAAAAGACTCTCAGCAGTTAAATTATAAGATTTACATAACTGACTCAAAATGCAGCACACACAATAAATATTACATATATACAAGTTACACAGTCAGGTATATGGAGAAAGGAAGTTAAAAGTGAAGGAAAAGTTATAGCACAGTGAAAGTAAGGTAGGACAAATCAGAAAGGAGGTATAGAATACAACAGTATAGTATGAGCAAAATTAGAGAGTAGAGGGAAAGAAATGGCATCAAGTTATGCTACGCATTAAAAAGTACTTAAAGTCAGAAGCTTTTTAATTTGAACATGGAAGGCTTGAAAAGAAAGCAGTGAGCATATTGTTAGTTGGGAAAGATTCCCACAGGAGGGGGGCTAATGCTGAGAAACTGCGATCACCATCATAAAGCCTATTCCTGAGGATAAGTAAAGGCATTTCATGGGGCTGCAATTTTAGTTTTGGTTACTATGATGGCAAAAAGGGAAATGTTTGTAATTTTAAGAGCTTACAGGTATGGGAAGGTTAGGAGTATTGTACACCTTTATTTAACTGGAAAAAAATTGCCTTTAGAAGGATACTGCAGTGATGATTTCTTTTGAGGGTTAGGGATATGAATCTAAAGACAATGTTATCTGTGGTTTGGACAGAGGTCCTATTTACCTTGGAAGCACTTGCTATGACTAGCTGGCCAAAATCTAGGTCAACCATCAAGCTTCCTTCGCCTATTAGTAAGGAAATGAAGTGGGTGATAAAAAAAAAAGACAACATCATCTCTATTTGAAGTGGTAAACATATGTTGTAAGTTTAAGTTTTAGTTAAGCTAGACACCTTGGTATCTTAAATGTGTTAATGTTACTAAGTGCAGTTGGTTGCTAAGCTGAATGTCCCGTTAGGTGGGGTGGAAGAATGTTTTTGATTGTCAAGATCAAAGATTTTACCTTCTTGGTATGGACATAAAGTTAATTAAATTTTTTTTTCTATGAAGTTTATTGAGCTGCCAGCCAGAGACAAGGGAAAGGGCTTCTTCAGATTCTGTTTGGATGGTGGCACGGGGAGGCGTGGCTCTACAAATGACCATGTAATCTGTATAAAGCAGGATACTGAGCTGAGGAAGGTCCATAAGTAGATGATTCGTAAAGAGGGAGAAGAGCAGAGGGGATACAATGGATTCCTGAGGTACTCTTTTAAATAGTGTTAAAGAAATATAGAATTGGACATTAAAAAGTCTCTCCAGTCCAGGGTTTTTTTTGATTCACAGAAGAAATTCTTGGATGATTTTGTTTGAGATAATGGAGTTTAACAGAAGATGATGGCCCACCGAGTCATGAAGATATCATCGGTGAGTATATAGAGCTGTTACTGCACTATGGCCAACCCTGCTGGTGTGATGAAGGGATGTTGTATTCCTTGGGTCTATTTTGCAAGTTGGGTGAAAACTAGTTTTTTCCAAAGATTTACCTTGGGTAGGTATAATGGAACTGAGCTAAAGTCTTTTGGGCTTTTGAATTGCAAAGGTATGAGTTTTTATTTCTCATTCCCGCAGTTTACGCAGTGTGATGACAGAAAGAGAGCAAAGGTTGTACAAATGGTGAAGGGTAGGAAGTATATGACCTTTGCAAAGAACAATATACCAAGGAAGAAACCCATCTGAACCTGTGGGTGTATTTACAGTAATTCTGTCAATGTATATTCTTAATTTTGAAGTAGAAAAAAGGGGGTGAATGGGGAGTCTATTAGATGTATTTCTAGAGTGTGTAGAACAGAAAATTCATTAAGGCATTCTACTGTTGTAATAGGGTTTTATGTGAAGTATATCCTACAAAGCACCACTGAGGTGCCAGAGTTTTATAGGAAATTTTGTGGTCAATGAATTATGCCTTTTGGTGGCTTTATGGCTGTATTTCTGATGGATATAAATTTGTCCCTGGTTTCTAGGGATGGACTTTTCTAGTTGAGCTAGGCTTCATCTTCTATTTCAATAAGGCTTTAAAGTCAGGTGTGTGCCATTTTTGTGTGTATATAAGTACATGGGTTACTCTAGGGGAAATCATTGTCCTGCAGGTTGAAGAGTGTGGCTGTTATGGAGGCTGCAGTGTTGATTAGGTCTGTATAGGCTGACAGTCTGTGATAATTCCTGTTTTAGGACTGTAACATTCTTGAGGACCTTTAGGTAGTAAGTCTTGGAGTGGCCATGTGTAGTTATCAGGTGAAATAAAAAGGCTCAGCAATTGTTGAAGGAAGGGGGTAATATGATGTTATTAGTTATCTTTTGTGGGATGTGTGTTATGAGAAGATCAAGAAGAGAGTATTTTCCTGACTTAAAGCTGGGCCTGTGAGCTTATTAAATGAGTTGAGTGAAGCCTAGATCACTGAGGAAGCCAATTGCTTCAGGCCTCAAGGAGACTGAGGCTGAAGCTGACAAGGATGCTAATTTCTTTAAGACTGGTGTCACGTGGCAAGATTTCACAGAGTAGGAGTTTGAATTTTGTGATGGGGAAGTAGGCTAAAATAATGGGTAGTTTATGTTTACTGATGTGTAACTGTATAATTTGCTAGTCTGGATCTTGTTCATTGCTAGATATGTTCTTGGCTAGGAAAGGGGCTTTGAGGTTTTAATTAATAAATATCATGGTTCTTCCACCCTTCCTTGCTCCTGATCTGCTTGATGAACAGGTTGCAGGAGTTAGGAAAGTCGTGATTAAGGCTGGGGGTGGCATTTTGTTTAACATAATACTAATGGGTTGGGGGGGGGGGGTATGAAAAGAAGCCAGTTGTTCTAGTCTATTCTCAACACTAACTGCATTAACTACGGCAACTGAGAGTTGCTAGTATGATTATCATCTGACTTGGCATCATGCACTAGATATTAGGTCAAAGAATGACATAAGTGTGGTGACATGGGTGCTAACCTTGTTATTCTGGCTACAGATTACAATTTTTTGCAAAAAAAAAATAGTATTACGTTATTAGATTATGAGTTAATTAAAATTTGCTGAATCTAATCTACCAAAGAACATCACAAACATAATCGAGGGCAGTTTGAGGATCTCTAGTCATACACTTAAAAGTCACTATCTTAACAGAAAAGATTAGTTACATAGAAGTACAAAGGTTCATTTTGGGAAACCTACAGATAATATTAGATATATTAAAAGGGAGAACACACCTGCTGTGAAATTGGTTGAGGTTTATCCTGCGCTTATATACAGTGAGTTAACACTCCAGCTATATCCTGTCACTGTAGATGCACCAGTTTGTCATAAAGCATCTAAAATGCAGTTGGGAGTTCATAATTAGGGGACTGTTAAAGGAGGATACATCATTGAGGGACCCATATGGAAATGTGGTCCTCTCTACAAATGTACTTTTACAGTACTGTGCCTTAAATATTACTTAATTCCATCAAATGGTGGAATTTTCTGTTAACAGTCACATGTCCACTTGCAAGTGAGATCCTACTAAATTTCATAGTACTCTGAGATGCCTCAAGAATGCTCCACCCTACAGTGGTGGACAGCGCATTCTTCTGAAATCAGCTGTAAACATACTATAATGAAACGGCGCATCAGTTAATAAGACCTTACTAGGTTATTGATCTGTGGTGATCTTTGAAAGCCTAGCTATACATTTCCATGAAAATTTTAGCTTTTAAATTTTAAAGACCAATAACACAGAGATGAGCAGAACATTCACATGTTGCCCTGAGGGAGAAGAATGCTAAATGAGGGGTGAATTTGTGGTAACCCATCCATTCATCCAGATTATGCATGAATAGTATAACAGAAATACTTTGTTTTATATGGAGAGGACCACAATCCCAAAGAAATGGTACTTTCTGTGAAACTTATCTATCCTTCCAACATGCTTTATTTATGTCGTAAAAGACATTTTGATCTCGAGTGGGTGTTTATGACCCCACTGGTCCAGCAAATGTGTAGGGAGGGTCTGAAAGGGTCGGGTCTGCAAGTCTCAGTACATGAGGCAGAGATCAACTCTCAGTAGCCTGTGTAAGACAAAGAGGGACAAGGCTTTGATACAGTCCACATATTTTTACGCTTTAAGCCTTTTCTTTTCTTTGTAGTACAGTGAGGTGAGCATTCAAGTTGTGTCAAATGTTTGGACTGGTACATACAGAATGGAGCATTATACTCAATGATCAGGCAGATGAGTACAGAAATCAGTGGAATGATTACATCCCTGGACAAAGATGCCATACCCTTAATAATAAGCTGTGCAATGAAAAAACACCTTCTTACAATAGTGGATATGTGGTGACTGAAGGACAGTGCATTGTCTACATAGGCTCCCAGGACCCTGACTACTGAATCAGTTTTCATGGGTGTATTATAAATGTGATGGTTATGAAGGACTTCCTACCTGCTGAAGGAAACTATTATACATTTCTTCTCATTCAGTTTTAGTCCATAGCTTTGGCGCCAGCTATTAGTTCGGGAAAGGTCTACTGGGGAATTTATAATGACACCAGGTTAACAGGCATCTGCAAACTTGGTCTGCCTTCACCTCTATTACCTCTAGCTTCCTCAACTGCTCTGCCTTTACCATCCAGGTTTTATATACCATACAGTAGTACTGGTCTCACCACTGTTTTGTACACCATACTTTTTAGCTTCTTTGGCATTCTTCTGTCATACACTACCTCTGACATTCTGTGCCAGCTGGCTGCAGCCCCTCTGATTCTATCTTCGTCATCCTCATTCAGACCTCCCTTCTTCTCAACCACCCTTCCCAGATATTTAACTGCTAACCTATTCCACTACTTTCCCTTCTATCTCAATCCTTAGTTTCTTCCGATTTCCCCCATTTGTTGCCATTACAACTATCTTGCTTATCTGCACTCAGTTTTATCCCATGTGTCTTCAAATGCTGCATTCCATTCCCCTATCCTTTGTTGAAGTTCTTGTTCAGTTTCTGCCTGAAATGCCACATCATCTGCATACAGTAAACTTTGTTGATCTGTCCCCTCTGACCAGTTTGCTAATGTAGTCCATCTCCAGTATGAACAGTAGTGGACTCAGAGCTGAACCCTAGTGCACACCCACTCCTAGTGGGAACCCCTCTATGAAACTGAACACTGCTCACACTTGAGTCATCGGGTCCTTGTACATAGCTTAAACTAATTTGACCAATGTTTCTAGAACTTCAAAACTACCACAGGACTGCACAAATCGGCTTTCTTGGGACTTTGCAACATGCTTTCTCCAAGTCTAGAAATGCCCAGTTGGACTCTTTCCCCATTTCTAACTTCTTCTCAAGTATCTGTCTCACTGCAAATATTGGGTCACTTGTGCTGCATTCTGATCTGATTCTGAACTGCTCATCTCCAATCTCTTACTTTCTACTACTCTGTGTATTCATTTATCAATCACCCTCTCCAGAACTGTCATACAATGTGACAGTAGTTTGATAACTCTATAATGCCCACAGTTGTAAATATCCTCTTTGTTTTTGAGCACTGGCATGAGTATGCTTATTCTGCATTCATCTGGGTACACCTGTCCATACTGCTATGGAGTACCATCAGGAGCCATTTCTCCCCTATATCATACCTAATGTGACCTCATGTGAGCCTGCTGATTTCCCTGACTTCATTTTCCTTTGTCCTGTTCTTTTTCTGTAATGGGCTTCTTCTCTTCTCTCAATGTAGGCTGTGTCTAGGGTAGTACAGCTGTGAGGTTTTCTTCATTCAGAAGGTGCTGGAAGTACTTCTTCCATCTGTATTTGATGTCCTGTGGACTGATGGACCTGGTTGCTGATGGCATCCTTTATAAAGGGGTCCGACTATCTTCTTTATCTTTGTCTTGCAACTTGATATAGTTTCTTCGTGCAATGTACGGACTCACTTTCCAGAGGATGGTACAGTGCTTCTGATGCCTTGTTCTTTGCTATTGCAACTCCTTCCTTAGCCTCTTTGTTAACCAATCAATAGTCCTTCTTTACCTGGCCCATCTTTTCTACCTCCCAGTTTTTCCTGCACTCCTACTTTCTTTTGATAACTTCCTGGACTTCTACATTCCACCACTAGCTTTCCTTATGTACCTTATTGCCATACCTGGCTTGGCCACGTATCTGTTCAGTAGTCCTCACACATGCTATTTTGAAGCGCTGTCATTCTTTTTCAGCTCTGCCTATTTCCTCTTCTAGAAGTGGTAGAGCCATGCATAATTCCTTGAACTGTTATGCCTCTTCTCCAGTCAACTTTCAGGTCTTCAGCCTGGTCTCTGTTGACCTTAGAGCCACCTCTGACCATTGCTTGCAGCCTACTGTGTCAAACAGTTTTTATGCTGTGGTCCAACTGTTTCACTGGGGGTGACTTTGCAATCACTGATTCTACCCCAGTGCCCCTTCATTTCTAAGAGTTGCATGTTGGCCAGTCTTGTAGGTGACTTTCTGACTGTCTCTTACTGAACTGTGTGTCGGCCAGAAGTTTAGAAAGGCCTCTCCTTTATTCCAACTGCCTCACCCATGTGGACCCATGCAGTCCTCATATCCTCTTCTGTCCATCTGTCCCATATGTGCATTCAGGTTACCCATTATTAGTACCAATTCATGTTGTCATGCTTTGTCTCATAGGTTCTGCAACCGCTATCTGAATGCACTCTTTTCTCACTACCATAGCCCTGTGGCAGGGTATAGGTTGAGACTATTAATACTGCCCTATCATTAGACTGGATTGCCACGAGTCTGCGACTAATTCAGATTACATCTCTCAGTTTTTGAAGCCTCTCCTTCACCACACCACAATTCCCAAACCATTTCTAGCCCGTCTACCTTGGAGTAGCAGACACTGTGGCTTTACTGTACCACCCTCCCATCTAGTCTCCTGGATATATAGGATGTCCAGCCTTCTCCTTGCCATTGTGCTATTCACTTCCATGCTCCGGCCTCTCAGTGAACCTACACTGAGTATAGCAATTCTTAGTTCATGTTTTTTGGCAGGTTGGTTGATTTTACATCCAGCTTTTGCTTAAAAGAGCTGTCCCGGGTAACCCAAAATGGGCAACTGAATACTCTCCAACCAATAGCTTACTGACCCAGGGCTGCTGGGCTTTATGGCAGTCACACAGTGACCAGTAGGGGCAAATGCTCCACTCCCACGCAAGTACACATCAGGTCCTCGACCCACTTATCACCAGTAAATACCAATGCCCTTTTGCAGTATCAGTCAACATGATAATATCATCTAGAGTCATATTTTCACACCATCAAATAGCTAGCTCTGTCACAATACACAGTCTGTGATCAGTGTTCTCCTATCGTGAGGAATACTGTGCAGTAGATGCCCAAAGCAGTTGTCCTATTCCAACTTTTGCCCTTGTAGGGTACCATCTAGAGTCTACTGCTGCCCACAGCTCCATTCTTGGGTACCAGCTGGAAACACTCATCATGTTTTTCAGAGGTGGAGGAACCCCACAAAGGCACTGTGAGAACATGCAAACTCCAAATAGGCACTGGTAATGGGTCAGGATCGAACCATGTACCTTGTGCTTAGCAGGCAAAGACCTTAATCATTATGCCAACTCATCCCATTAGTTTATAAGGCCTAGATATGGAGTGTGTATTGATTTGTCCTCATCCATTGCTTCAGTAACTTTCTCAAAGAAGTCAGTCAGATTAAAGTAAGCAGGATATGTCCTTTACAAATCCAAATTGGCTTGGGTCAAGTGTCTATAAGTTACAACTGTCCTTATTTATCAATTCCACAATGATCATTTGTTCATACTGTGGCAATGGTCCTGGTGATGGTACAATAGTGCTCAAGGCTAGTTTCATAGCACTGCATAAACTGGAAATCACTTGCTGCTGTTTAAATTTACAAAAAAGTATTACCTCTACATGGTTCCAGTCTGGACTTTTACAGTAACAATATGGTTTCTCAGAGATTCCTTACATGATACATATCTTTCAAAACAACAGGTTGAGAACTCACTATTATTTTGTCTCTACCTCTCATAATTGTAAGTTCTTTTCAGTTTTTCATATAAAAGATCTAAGGCATAGACAGCAAAAACATTACTAAAAAACACATCGTAGCTCATGAGGATGCAGAGTGACAAATGTGCACTGCAATCAGCGGTCAGTGCTTCGGGACTACACCCCACTAAATATTAGTTTTGCCTTTTATTTCCTTACAATTCATTACAATGGTAGTACTTTGATAACTGTACCAACAAATCAGATTAGTTTACCAGAAGTTTCTAAATTATGCTAGAGCTGACTGCTTTCTAATTACAAAAAATTATTTTAACAATATGTGCTATTTTATAACAGGAAAACCAGATGAGGTAAAAGCTAATGGGACAATTGAAACTGCTTGGTTCCCATTGAGTCAGGCCTGTGATTTGTTTCCCCTTCCAACTTTCAGGCATAGAATGTGAATGTTTATTAAACACTGATAAAGCAGGGCTACAAGACAGCTCAAGTGCAGTGTGTACATACTAAAAGATGATAACAAATCCCTTGTGTACAAAGCTAAGTAACAAACATTTTATACAAAGGATTTATTTTTATATTTTTTTTATTCATTTGTTAACCAGTGAAGCCCACTGGAAACAAGTGCCCCTTTATAGGGGTGAGCAGAGAGTACTATCTGGTTAAGAGGCTTGTCCAGGGTCACATAGTAGGTAAACACAGATAACATAAAGCAATCCCCGTACCTTTGGCATAGAAAGCAGTTTAGCCGTTCAGAGCCTTAATCATCTGTACTGTTAGAGTGAACTGATTGTGCTGCAAACTTTTACTAAGCATTCATTAGTGTTATGTGAAATATTTAGGTCTGTTTCAATGAGATTAGAATAGCCAACTTGGTTACTAAGCAATAAATTCATAGGTAGGTACTAGGCTATCGGCCCAAGGGCCTACGTAAGCCTAGCCAACAAGGTTCCCTGGCTTACTCCACCCAAGAAAGTTATTTTCCTGTGCCACTGTTGAGCAGACACACAGAAGTGATCCCCGGGGTGTATTTCCTATTTCCCATCCATTCATCAAGATTTTTCTTGAAGAGTGCTAATGAAGAACTTTGCTTGACATAGATGGGTAGCCTGTTCCAGAGTATGGAAACTCTCTGGGACAGGAATCTATCCCTCCAGCATGCCCTGTTTATTGTGGTGATAAGGTTTAGGTCCCTAGAGCGTGTAGCTCGGAGGGATTAGGATTTATTTAAGTGTAGCATGTCCAACAGCTCTGGGTTTGACATAGCCTTATATGTTAAACAGAGATCACCTCGGAGTAGGTGATATGCTACAGAGTAAATCTGGAGTTTTTTGAGACAGTCAGTGTAGGGCATTTGTTTGAGGCCAGTAATCCTCTTTGTGAGGTACTTCTGTGGCCTTTCCAGCTGCTGCAGAAGTCTTGTGAGGTACATTCCAAAAGGGGCGTTGTACTCTATAATGGGTCTAATGAGTGTTGAGTAGGGAGGAACAATGACCTCTTTTTTTTTTTCTGGATGACAACCCTTTTATGATGAGGTGTGCCACATAGAAGGACTTCCTGACTACTGTGGCGATGTGACTATCAAAGGAGAGACTACTGTCCACCTGGGTCCCAAGGTCTCTTATCACACATTCGGTGTCAAGTAGATTGCTGTCTATGTGGTAGTTCATGGGTACAGAGTTTTTACCAAGGGGATGACACTGCACTTTTTGACATTGAGCTTGAGGCCATGGCTCGGATACCAGGCATCTGTCTCACGAAAGGCCCTTCTGTAGGATGTCCACATCATTTGGGGACTTGACTATGGCTCCTAGTTTGCAGTCATCTGCGAACTTCGTTAGCCAGAGGCCTTCTGTGTTAGCCTGTACTTCAGAAAAGTAGACATCAAACAGGAGAGGTCCCAGGATGGAACTCTGTAGTACTCCACTTGTCACTGCTTTGAGGTCAGATTTGGAGTCTGCAACTTTTACAGTGTGGGTTCTGTCAGTGAGCCAGTTGGCAACCCATCTTGTGATGTAGGGATTTATACCTAGTTCAGTGAGTTTAGCTATAATTCTAGAATGGGGGATGGTGTTGAAAGCTTTGGCGAGGTCAAGATAGGCTGTGTGAACCATCTTACCCTCATCTATGGCTTTGGTGACTGCCTCAAAGAAGTCGATCAGGTTCAGGAGGCATGATCTGTCTTTCACAAACCCGAACTGGGTGGGATCCAGAGTTTGGAGGTTACCAATGTCTTTGTTAATGAGTTCCATGATGATATGTTCCATGGCCTTGCAGACCAGGCTCATCAAGTTAATAGGTCGATAGTTCCCGGGATCAGTGGTGGCTCCCCCTTTATGGAGTGGGATAACTGTTGCTGTGCGCCATTCAGTGGGCACAAAGCCTGATGCAAGGCTTAAGTGGGGAGCCAGTTCGTTCTGAAGTTCATGTAAAACGCAGCCTGGGATGTTGTCCAGTCCCATGGATCCTGCGTTTTTGGCTTTAGAGAGTGCAGCTTTTACCTGTGTATTTGCGATTACAGGGACTCTGCATTCTTCCTGTATAGTTATGGGCCCAGGGACTCTGCATTCTTCCTGTACAGTTATGGGCCCTTTAGCGGGTGGGTAAATTTAGCACTGAACCTATCTGCCAGGATGTTAGCAATATCAGTTGGTTCTGTAATTTTCATGCCGTTGTGCTTTAACTCAGAGCAGATCTGGGTGTTGCCATCGAGATTCCTGACATAGCTATAGAATGCTTTGTGGTTGTCCTTAGAATAAGTGATGATTTTGTTTTCGTAGCTAGCTTTGGAGGATCTTACAAGGGATCTCAGCTTCTTACTTAGGCTGACCAGGGAGCTCCTCCACTCATGGGATTTTACTCTCTTTTGCAACAGTTTCTTCCTTCTGTTGTACAGTTTGTTTATGGCAGGGGACCACCAGATTGGCTTCCTTTTTTTGGAGGATAGCATCTTGGTTCTGTTTGGGATAGCATGATTCATGCATTCATTTTAAGTGCTTACAGAGTGCATTTGTGTAGGATTCAGCAGTCGTAACTGTATCGACCATCTGCATGGGTGTCATGAAGTTCACCACTTCTGTCTTAAGAAGCATGAAGTTGGCTTTGGAGAAATTTTTTTACAGTGGTTTCCTTAATGGGGGGTGGGGGCGGGATGTGGATATCAAGGGTGATTAGCTTATGGTCGGATCAGACCGGATCATATCCTTAACACTGGAACTACTTATCTGTCTGTAACCAGGGATTGCTCAACTTTTAATCTGTAGTATATTTCTTAATTTCTAAAACATTTTATTCAACAAGTCTGCCTTTATCCCATCCAGCTGTTGAAAACGTACAGTTGTGCAACATCTTACCATAACAGTAGATGTCCTTCTCTTCACTGTTGCAGTATTCTTTACAATAGGGATCCCCTGCCAAGGGCAACCCAATGTCCGGCCAGGATACCAAAGCCTTTTGGCTGTAAAGGGCATGCCATACATCACATGTATGCTCCCCACGCACAGAGTAGTAAAGGTGATGTTCAGACATACCATCCTCAGAAATGAAAAGCCCCAGTAGGAACGACAGACCAAGGATAAAAAAATCAGTAAAAAACACATCTAGAAGAAAAAAGAACCATGGGGAGGAGGGAGGGAATACTGCAATAGTGAACAGAAGGAAATCTACTGTTATGGTAGCATTTTACATAACCGTACTATGTCCTTCCATATTACTGTTGCCGTATTCTTTACAATAGGGAGAATGCAAAAGCTCAAGAAGAAGATTGGGAGCAGGAACGGCCAGAAGAGGCCTCTAGGAAGCTCTGGAGAATGGCCTTGGCAAAGCCAGCTATGGCACTAGGAATCACATCCAACTTATAGTGCTTAGTAACGGTACGCACAGAAGTCCAAGTTGCTGCCTCAAAAATAGGATTAGCATCCAAACCCTTGAAAAAGCACTAGAAGAAGCCACAGCTCTAGTGGAATGACCCTTAACAGAGGAAGGAAGGCTCTTCCCATGAAAAGAATAGCAAAAGGAAATGGCTTTAAATATCCAAGAAGAAATGGTTTGTTTAGAAACAGCCAAAGCTAAAGACTTAGGATGAAAAGAAACAAAAAGCTGATCAAATTTATGAAAAACTTTAGTCTTATCCAAATAATACCCAAGTTGTCTCTGCAAATCCAAGGTGTACAAAACCTTCTCACTAGCACACTGCGGAGAAGAGAAAAAGTGGGTAAATGAATAGACTGATTAAGAGACAACTCATTAACCACCTTGGGCATAAAAGAAGGATTAGTAGAAAGGGACGAAAAACTTAAAGGAGAAACAGCCATAAAAGCTTGCAGCTCAGACACCAGTCTGGCAGAAGTAAGGCCAAAAGAACAGCCTTCCAAGAACTATGCTGTAATGAAGCTGAAAAGGAACCAGAGTCAATTTCTCCAAAACAAAATTAAGGCCCCAGGAAGGAGGAACAGACTTCCTGGATGGCCTAATGTGAAGGACGCCTTTAAGAAACCGTTTGACCTCAAATCTAGAGGCTAAAGGGGGAGTCAAAGGCAGACAAACAGAAATAGCTGATAAGTGGACCTTAAACAGAAGAATAGGCCAACCCAGCACTGAGCAATTCACACAAATAAGAGCGAACCAAAGGAACATCCACAGTAAGTGGATCCAGGTTACAAGAAAGACACCAAACAGTAAACCTCTTCCATCTGCATAAGTTAGATTTCCTAGAAGTGGGTTTCTTGGCCTTCTGCAGGACTCAAAGCATGTCCTCAGAAAAAAAGGTGTCTGTAAGGGATCAAAACCCTATCACTCACAATGTCAGTTGAATTGTAGACAGATGGGGATGGATGAGAGAAACCTTGTCTTGTGTGAGTACATCCACCCAGTGAGGTAACATGGATGACTGCCCTTGGCAAGATGCAGAAAAAGAAGGAACCAATGCTGTCTGGGCCAAAAGGGTGTCACCAGCAAGATTTTGGGAGCATACCGTTTTATCTTGAAAAGGACTTCTGGAATGAGAGGAAGGGGATGGAAGGTATATAGAAACATCACCTTCCAAGAAAAAGAGAAGGTGTCCACCTTCCAGGCCAGGGAGCATGGGACTGTGGCACAAAAAAGGAGGAAGTTGTCTGTTCAGTGGGGAGGCAAACAGATCTACTTCAGGAGTACCCCACTGGTGGACAGTGTCCAGAAACACATGCCTGTGGATCATCCTCTTGTAGGACAGTGTTATGGACCTGCTCAAAGAATCTGCCACTATGTTCTGATCTGAAGGAATGTAAACTACCAGAAGGGCATAGGAGATTAGACCTTGTCCCCTCTTGCTTGTTGACATACCACATCACTGTGGTATTGTATGTGAGAACCTTCAGAGGCCCTGGAAGGAAGACAGAATGAAAAGCCTTAGCTCTCATCTCTTCAATATTTATGTGGTCTTTCTTTTGTTGAAGTGACCAAAGGCTCTGTACCTTCAGAGGGCCAAAGGAGGCCCCCAACCCACGGGCAACGGGTCCTGTGAAGTTCTAGCTTGAGGCATCGAAATAGAGGGACTATAAAATCCAAAGGATGAGAATGCTGAAGTCAAACTGACTTCAGCAACAACTAAAACTTTCTCATGTGGAGCTTAGGCTAGAGGGAGCATAGGAATGGTGGAAGCCATGTAACCCAGAGCCCTCAGAAATTCTCTGGCTGAAGCCAGATGAAGGAGGAATTGAAAGAAAGTAATAAGAGTTAAGGCCTTGGGAGGAGGCAAAGATGCCAGCATTGGAACAGTTTGGATCCTGCAACCCAGAAACTCCTGAGAAGGAGTCAGGAACGACTTCTGGAACTCTACTGTAAACCCAAGGCTTTGCAAGAGAGAAATGATAAAGTGTAGATGCTGAAGTAAGATCTCTTTTATCAGGAGGCCTGAATAAGCATGTCGCCCAGGTAGGAAAAGACCTGTATCCTCTTAGCCTGCAGAAAGTAATCACAGGAGTGAGGCATTTGGTGAAGACTCGGGCAGTAAAACTTCCTGGAAAGGGGATGAAAAGGAATGTTTAGCTAAGCATTCTTGAGATCCAGGGAAACTAGAAAAGCCTGAGGAAGTAGCAAAGGAAACAAGGTTTGAAGAGACAGCATTTGAAAAGAAGAGACCTTTAAAGAAGTGTTTAGCTGAGAAAGATCCAGAATGGGTATCCAGGTGCCTTTTTTCCTGGTGACTAAGAACATTCTGGAGTAAAACTCCTTCCCTCCTGTGAGTAGTTGGATCCTCTTGAATAACTCCTTGAGCCAACAGGCCCTGAAGCACCTCTGAAAAAGGGCAATTGTTCCTGAGGAGGCGGAGGGATTTCCAAACCATGTAATAACCCTGGTGAATTATGGAAAGAACCAGGAAGTCTTGGGTGATTTTTACTCAACTAGAAAGGGACGGGGAAAGATGCACAGAATATGGAATGTGACCAAGAGGAACAGGACAGTCAGATAGCATGTGGTTTGTCAGGAAAGGGAGGCTTCTGAGTTGAAGTTTGGGTAGCCTTAGCAGGGGGAGCCTTTTTACTTTTGGGGGAAGGCGATACTGTCTACGGACAAAGGCAGGCTTATTAGGATAATTCCAGTGAAACTTGGGCACAGGGGAAACAAAAATATGCTTCAACTGCTACAAGACCTTGCCCTTTTCTTGCAGGGACTTAAACTCTGCAGCAGCAGCAGCACAAAGCAAATCCTTATTATCCAGAGGAGCATCTATCAGTTTAGCCTTGATATCATCAGGCAAAGGTTGAAGTCTGAGCCAGGAATACCTCCTCAAAACATATCCAAAAGCAGGAGCCCTAGATGAATCATCAGCTGCATGACAGCTGTGTTTAATGGAATGGCGAGCTACATGGGAGGAAGTCCCAAGCAAGGCAAGAACAGAGGCCTTCCCCTCAGAATCAGGGAAATCAGAAATAGCCTGACAGACTTGTGAGAGAAGAGCCAAAACGCATCTAGTCATTTGTGTCTGACAGTTAGCCCTAAAGGTTAGGGTAGCAGACGTACACACCTTCTTATCCAGTCTCTCCAAGGTTCTGCTATCCTTATCAGATGGCGGCAATTACATAGAAGGCAACAATTTGGAAGGTTTATCAGAAGCCAATAACATCACAGAAGGGTTAAAACAATAAAACAAAGAAGAGCAGAGACGTTAACTGTTTTAATAGTAAAACAAAGCTTTCGGGTTTCCCCTTCCTCAGTGTATAAAAGTGTAATTACACAACCATCTTTAATTATAAAAATCTGACACAGCCCACCAATCAGAACAAAAAAAAAAACAACACTTAATTAAATAATCAATTAATAAACATTTATTAATGCAGCATCACTTGTTTCTTTTGCAGAACAGGCTTTAAACTAACTGCCCCATTCAAACCTGGTATTTACTCTGCATTTAATTCTAAGATCCATACAACTTCAACATTTTCATAGGTTAGTACTAGGCTAACTGCCCTTGCAAGCCATTTTAAGCCTAGCCAATTATCCCTTGTGAGAGTCAAACCCTGCACCTTGTGTTTGTAAGGCAAACACCTTAACCATTAGGCCACCCTCCCAACCCTTTATTCACATTACCCCCCTCACATTTCTATATAAACCTTTAATCACCCTAAACTTAAAACTATGCACAGTCCCCCCTTCTCATGCACATGCTTTGCTAGGGCATTTGTTTCTATGTTTTTGTTAATAGCAGATCTATGCTCTATAACACGCTCCTTTAACATCCTAGAGCATTTACCCACATAAAACGCTGAGCATGACGTACAAGTTGCCAAGTAAACTGTATGTGTTGTGGTACATCTGGCACAATAATCAAAGATGTATCGTTTCTGAGTAATGGGGTGTACGAATACCGAATCTGTAATTATATCTTTGCAACATCTACATCCAAAACAAGGATGTGTTCCTTTCCTTGTACTACCAACTTTTTCACTGCTGTCCCCCATTTTTAATTCATTATAGCAAAGCCTAGATTTCAAGTTCCTCTCATTCCTATATGTAAATTTTGGATAGTCATTCAAGATACTTATACTGTTCGTGGTAGTGCTGCGGTAGCGTTGTCACCTCATAGCAAGACGTTGTCCCGTTCGATTCTCAGCTAGAGCGTCTTCTGTGTGGAGGCATACATGAAGGTATCAATCGTTGAAGGTTGTGCGTCAGGGCTGGTAACCCGGTACGTAAAAATCCACTACCAATCATTAGTGGACCGGAGTTCCGGTGTGGCGAGCCCTAACCGGGAAAAGCTGAAAAACACAAACAAACATTCAAGATACTTTTTAACTCAGGCAGAGTTAATAGGACATTCCAATACCTTCTAATAATTTTCTCTATATCATGTGTTCTAGTTCTATTATTATAATAGAATATATATCTCAACTTATTGTCAGTCATTCTCCTATCATTTTGTTCTAAAGAATTCTCTGTACCATTACTCTGTTCAGAATGTTTAAAATATGGGCTGTATTTCCATCCCTCTCTTTCAAAACTTCTTCCATCACTTGATGGACTATTTTCCAGTGCATAACCCCTGTTAAATTCTGAGGCCAACTCACTCATCTGTTGACTGTTGGAATTTTCTTCCGTGTTCAACCTACTTACTCTACAAAACTGTTTTTTTTAATATGCCCTTAAAATATGTGGGGCATGCATGCTAGTTCAATGTGTATATCTAGTTGCATGTACCAACTTCTCATATACACAGGTTTTGATGTCGTCATCCTTTTTAACTAAAGTTATATCCAGATAATGAAATATTTGAGGTGAACATACCATCTCAAAGCCTAAAACAGTTGTAGTGTTATTTAAATATTCTACAAATTCCTTCAAGCCTACTTCATCACCATTCCACGATAAAAACAAATCATCAACAAATCTTTTGTAGAAGAGCACATTTGCATTCATATAACCATCATCACTATAAATATATTTCTTCTCCCATTGATTAAGTACCAAATTAGCATAGGTATTAGCCACTGGAGTACCCATAGCAACACCTGAAATGTTTAAGTACGGTGTCCCATCAAATAGGAAGATATTACTATTTAGGATGATATCAATAATACAGCACACGTTCTCTATCTCATTATGTGACAGATCAGTTTCCGTGTTCAAGTATTGCTTCCACCCCATATTGATTAGGTATTACTGTGAACAAGATCAGTTTCCGTGTTCAAGTATCGCTTCCACCCCATATTGATTAGGTATTACTGTGAACAAGGACAATGTCCAAGCATACAAATAAAAAGTTAGTGCTCTTATATAGTCATTAAACCAGTCTGCTAGTTGTCTGAAAAAATCTGCTGAATCCTTTGTATAACTTTTACAGATAGACAAATATTTACTCAGACTATACTGTATATAGATTGAGAGCAGCTCTGTTATCCAACCCCTCCCTGAGACTACAGGTCTCATAAGGGGGTTAGAGACTTGTGTATCTTGGATAGTCCGCATATAAATGGTATGATGGGACTTGATACAGTAAAGAAATTATATAAATCCACAGTTATTTCATTTTGTATTTGTATCTCATATAGAGCTATATTTATATCAGAAATGCATTTTCTTACACGACTAAAATCTATTCTTAAAAATGTTGCATCATTGTTTAAAAAAATCAAACATATTTCGTATAATCGTTCCTATTAAACAGCATTATTGCCCCTCCCTTATCATTTTGTTTGATAATCAATTCATATTCACTTTCTAACTTTCTTAAAGCTTCACACTCACTTTTAGACAAGTTTAAAAATCTATGTGGTCGAATTTCATTCTAGAATTGTCTAATCTCTCTTTCACATAAATCATGAAAGGCAGAGACAATAGGTAGACTATAAGGAATGAGCATACTCGATCTCTTACATTTAATGATACAACCTGAACTGAAATCTTTAAATAATAACTCAAGTTCCTCATAAAATGCTTAAGTCAATAAGTACATCAGACACACTTCGCCCAACTTGGTATAAACTACAGACCTTTATCGAAAATATTTTTATCATTAGTAGTTAGAGAATATTTTTGATAAATTCAGAATATTCCCCATAACGGTACCTATTCTGGTCACATCATTTTCTTCAAGCTTTGCCTTCTGTCCACATCTTCCTCAGTCAAACTCCTGGAAGAATGAGATGATGCAAGGGATGGTGATCTGGAATGGCATCTCAAAAGACAGGGAACTCTGGGATGTACTGGGTCCAATGTCAATGGGTATTTTGTCCTAGGTAGGATCTTTGGAACTGAAGAGCTTGGATCCACTGATTTTTTTTTTTTGGATACGAAGGAGAGTGGATCTAAACTGGTTTTGGATCTGGCCTTAGCTTTTTCTTAGGCAGCTCCAAAGATGGAGTTGATGAAGTAGAAGGTCCCTGAGACTTGGTCAAAGGCTCCTTAGTTTTAGTCTTGGGGATTGAGCCCACAAATAGTTTCACCAAAGGTTCACTGAAACAACCCCTTTAATATTAACTTATTCTTCAATCCTAGAGATGTAGCAGGCAGGAAGTACTTACATATCCAGCAATCTTCTTGGAGATGCTGTAGGCCCAAGCAATACACACAAAGCATGGGCATCGGAAAGGGGCAAATTGTGCCCACACTTTTGGTATTTTTTTAAAACTGGAAGGCCCTTTATCAGACACGCAAGCAATAGAGTAAAAAAGCAATTTTTTTTTTTGAAACGAGAGAATAAAGGGGAAAGAAATAAGAATATCAGCAATGATATAAAAGTACACTACCATGTAACAATAGCAGAAACAAGGAATAGGAGAATTCCAAACGATGGTAGAAAAGTATTACACTAAGTGTAAAGAATAAGGAAGTATTATAACAACGAGAATGAAAAGGTAACTAGACAAAAACAGACATCTTTAGGCCAAGCTTTTTCATGAAAAGTGGCAAATGAGATCTAATGTATATAAGGGGTTGGTGCATTATGGGTTAGGGAGGAGTCTGAGAGCTTTTAGGTGGTCATGAGCTTTAATAATTGCCAAGCCGGATCTGAAGATCGAATCCGAGCCCAACAGTTGAGGATAGAATGAAAATTGACAACATCAGATCGAGTGTCAAGCCTTATCTGCTCACGCAGTTTCATTGACCTCAGTTCTGCACACCTCGAACAAGTAAGTTAAGTTCTCCCAACAAGCGACAGAACATTCTTGTGATAGTCTTGACATCAACAGCAAGCAGAAACAAGAGTTTAACTCGAGAGACTTTGATTGCTATCAATGATGACAATAGGTACAGCATTAAGGAATAATGGCTTATGCCAGATGATGTAATGCCTTAGTCAGCAGTCCATGGATATAAAGTTTATCAAAATCAGAGGCCTAGAGTCACAGTTAGTGGTGGTGGGCTGACGTTTGTTATAATGCTTGCTACCTGTATGGTCATTATCTGCTACACTATTAGCAGTGCCTATTGCATACACTGGCTGATTAAAGAATGCCTAC
This sequence comes from Protopterus annectens, assembly GCF_019279795.1. Taxonomy (NCBI): domain Eukaryota; kingdom Metazoa; phylum Chordata; order Ceratodontiformes; family Protopteridae; genus Protopterus; species Protopterus annectens. Next base: position 634,368,558 of record NC_056750.1, read on the forward strand.
TAGATAAGTCTAAAAAATCAGAGTATATTTTCTGTACCAACAACATCCTACAACAGTGAAACTGATACATTTTGTCAATTAGATATGCTGCTAAAAACTTAGAAGAAACAGTATCTGGTCCACATGTCTTCTTTGTCAAGAACAATAAAAGAGCTCAATCCCCTTCCTTATAGTACTTTAACTGTTCAGCAGATTCCCTGCAAGAATATAAAGTAGTTTACATGAAGTGGTCAAAGCATGCTACTACATCTAGCAAAACAGAGGGACTGTGCAGTATACCCAAAATCATGGAAAAGATCACACATACGACACATGTCAATCCTTATTATACAATAGACATTCATTCCCTTTATTTGAAGAAAGTGCACTTTTTCACCACTACTGAATGTGGCACAAGCAAATTGCTTTCAGTAAAGACATTTTAGGACACAACAAAGATGAGTACTGAATACATGAAAAATGATATCACAATGAACATCAGTTGGAAATTTGAATACATTAGAAAACACCTTTCGGAAGGGTCATCAACCACAAGAACTCTGTCACTATATGTAAATACACAGATGATCCAAGACTACTGAAAAGAAAACTCTACTGAGTGATCAAAAGGTTCTACAAACTTCCTTTGAGAATCTGTGAAACTTCTTAAATAGGTCACCAAGCATTTACAAATCTGTCCTTCTATTACCTTTAACTACGGAACATATGATACATTACTTACCAAACATAACACTATAAAATACTGCCTCAACCTATAATGACTTGGTGATATAAGAAGATAACTGAAGCTTAAAACCTCATATAAGCCATCTGTGTCTTACAACTACAAAATTAATGGGGTTAATTTTGAGGCTATAAAGAAAAGATCAACCCTACTGATGGCTTCCACTGTATGCTATAGCTAAAAGATCAATACTGAAGTATTCTGTTTTGTTCTAGTCCCTATACAAATGCCTTAAATCATATAAAAAGGGTAGTGCATTGGTGGACAAATATCTACTAACATTTTTTATATATTTTATTTAACGTTTTATTTTACTTAAAACTGTTAGTTAGATAAGTACACTGGTCAACTAGTCTTACTCAAGTAAGATAAAAATGTGGGTCAATTCATCTTATTATGATGAAGAACTAGGGGTGACCTAATGCTAGTTTATGCAGCCTCAAGAAACCAGTATTATTTAAATCTCTTAAATGAATTAACTACAGGTACATGGAATACCAGTGTCAACTTACGTGGATCTAAGTGGAACTTGGTTAGAGTATCTTCCGATAGTAGTTGGTGTGTGAACTCCATTGATAATTACATTGTTCCACCAATTAATGGATTTCACCACTTCAATTAACATTTCATGAAGGGAGTTGGAACATTTTTGAACAAATGAAATCTTTGTCTGGTGATGAATCAGACACAAAAGATTTGCTATTGTATGACTATGTCTGCCAAAACTGAAAGGCTGGAATATATTTTAATAGGAGGCTTCAACTTGCACAACTACAGCCTGAAGATCTTTCATGCAACTTATGCAGACACACAGACACACACACACACACACACACACACACACACACACACACAAAATCATTTCATACACAGCATGACTTAAAAGTATCCTGACAGATGCTATTCCACCTTCAGGGAATACCCTGTATTTTGTGAGTAACAGTGTGTCAGTTATTCCCTCCTACAAAGACATACAGACCAAAAAATGAACTTCTCTGAATACATGGCATTAAGGCAGCAGGATGTTCTCTGGAATATTTTTCCTGCATTTATTGGATTGGAGTGACTTGATCAAAACAACTAGCACAGTTTTGCATACTTAATTGACATACAGTGGATATAAAAAGTGTACACACCCCTGTTAAAATGCCAGTTTTTTTGTGATATAAAAAATGAGATCACAATAAATAATTTCAAAACTTTTCCCACCTTTAATGTGACCTGTAACCTGCACAATTCAATTGAAAAACAAATCAGTTAGGGGGAAAAATATAAAAAATAAAAAAAATGTACAATAAGCTGGTTATATAACTGTGCACACCCTTAAACTAATACTTTGTTGAAGCACCTTTTGATTTAATTACAACATTCAGTCTTCTTGGGTAGAAATCTATCAGCATGGCACATCTTCACTTGGCAATATTTGCCCACTCTTCCTTGCAAAAGCACTCCAAATCTGTCAGATTGTGAGGGCATCTCTTGTGCACAAGCTCACTTCAGGTCACCTCACAGATTTCCTACTGGATTTAGGTCTGAGCTCTGCCTGGGCCATTCCAAAACTTTAATTTTCTTCTAGTGAAGCCATTCTTTTGTTGATTTGGATGTATGCTTGGGGTCATTGTCATGCTGAAAGGTGAAATTCCTTTTCATCTTCAGTTTTCTAGTAGACGCCTGAAAGTTTTGGGCCAAATGTGACTGGTATTTGGAACTGTTCATAATTCCCTCCACCTTGACTAAAGCCCCAGTTCCAGGTGAAGAAAAGCAACCCCAAAGCATGATACCGCCACCAGCATGCTTCACCATGGGGATGATTTTCTTTTGGTGATGCAAAGTGTTGTTTTTGCGCCGAACGTACCTTTTGGAATTGTGGCCAAAAAGTTCAACCTTGGTCTCATTAGACCACAACACATTTTCCCACATGCTTTTGGGAGACTTGATGTATTGTTTTGCAAATTTTAGCCGGGCCTGGATGTTTTTCTGTGCAACAAAAGGTTTCCATCTTGCAATCCTACCCCGTAGTCCAGACATATGGAGAATATGGGAAATTGTTGTACACAACCAGTACTTGCCAGAAATTCCTGCAGCTCCTTCAGTGTTGCTGTAGGTCTCTTGGCAGCCTCCCTGATCAGTAGTCACTGTGTCTTTTCATCAATTTTGGAGGGGCATCATGTTCTTTGCAACATCACTGCTGTCCCACATTTTCTCCACTTTTTGATGACTGTCTTCACTGTGTTCCATAGTATATCCAATGCTGTGGAAATTTTTTTGTACCCTTCTCCTGACTGATACCTTTCAACAATGAGATCCCTTTAATGCTTTGTAAGCTCTCTATGAACCATGGCTTTTGCTGTAGCAGGCAACTGAATAAATGTCAGGAAAATCCTACTAGGACAGCTGAACTTTATTTGGGGTTAATCAGAGTCTCTTTAATTGATGACAGGTGTGTACCCAAGAAGAATGAATGCTGTAATTAAATCAAAAGGTGCTTCAACAAAGTATAGTAGTTTAAGGGTGTGCACACTTATGCATCCAGTTTGTTATTTTTTTTCAGCTTTTCCCGGTTAGGGGTCGCCACAGCAGAACTCCGATCTGCTAATGATTGGCATTCGATTTTTTTATGGTGCCAGCCCGACCCCCAACCTTCAGCAAAGGCATGCCCATTCACGCATGTCTTTCGAATGCCACTCGACCGCGGGGAGGACATGTAGACTCCACACAGAAGGCAGTCCAGCCGAGAATCGAACGGGAGAACCTCTTGCTGTGAGGCGACAACACTACCACTGCACCACTGTGGCTATATTTTTTTATTTTTTTGCCCTAGCAGATTTGTTTGTTTTTCAACTGAATTGTACAAGTTATAGGTCACATTAAAGGTGGGAAAAGTTATGAAATGATTTATTGTGGTCTCATTTTTTTTATATCACAAAAACCTGGCATTTTAACAGGTGTGTGTACACTTTTTATAACCTCTGTATTTCTGCTTTTGCAAAACATATCTGACCTACATAAACCTAAACACACAAAAGCCACACCAGCTATATGAATAATCCTGGAAGTTAGGCTGGCATTTGCTTTTCATAAAGTCACTTAAAAATACACATTTTGCAATGACTGAAATGGTTTCAAAAGCACTAATACAATAAACCTCAAAGCAAAAGACTGATTAGCAGGGGTAATGCAAGTTACATGAAACAGGAAGCAGTATTGGTGCTAAATAACTAAGGACCTCTCTGGAAGGAAATCAGTAATTTGGCTGAAGTGGTGAATGAAATCAGTCCTCTGCCCCAAACTTGGATAGGGAACATACACACAAGTTTTCACACACTGCTTTGAAAACAGCTTAGCAGTCCCTCACTACATACAGACCAAATGGCTGAAAAGTATGTTGAACGTTGCATTAGTACTAATTTCACAGGAAAACAGCTGATCTGAAAAAAAACCCAAACTATGACCCAAAAGATTCATATGGTATTTTCCCTAACGTTTTAAGTGACACTAACACCTTTTTATTTTTTCGTATATCTTTTACTTTATTCATAAATCCATATTAAGCTTCTTGTAATTTTTGTAATTCCATATTGCTGTATATTTGTTGAAAGTTTGTATATCTCTGTAACTTGGAGCTTATCTCCGTGGGTCTCCACTTAAAATGGGTTATTTTTGATCCAGTCGGATTATCCAAGTAAACAAATGTCAACTAAATAAAAAATAAATACATTTTTGCTATGCTACTGCAGGTTATCATTAATGCTTCCTTGAGTAATGGCATTTTTAGATAAGTTAAACAGCATACACTTTACATAACAATGGCCCCAACCACTGTGTATAACTCTTCAGAACAATTTCACTTTTTATCCAGTTCCTAAGATTTTGGAAAAGGAAGTGATCTTGAAGAATAACAGACTAATTCTTAAGGAATGCTCAATAACCAACACTGTGGGCTTGTAATGGACACAGCACTCCTTCTGTGCCTTGTAAAGGTTTTTAATGTTTTACGTCACACTAAGTTAATATTTGACCTGACACTGCATGACCTCAGCTCATCTGAATTAAGTTACTTCACAAACTACCCAGAACACCACTTACTAAAGTGCAACAACTAATCACCGTCAATCTTTTCTACAGACAGTTAAGAGTGGGAATCCCACAAGGATCATTCTTGGCCCCTCTGCGCTTTGAAAGCTTACTGATTTTTCATTTTCATTAACATAAAATTCTTTAAGCAGGCAACAAAAATCTATGGCTATCACATAATGATCATAATGAAATGGTTACTAAATTAACCAATAATCTAATGCAACTATGTCAATGGTTAAACCAAGCCAGTCTCAGTGAATTCATAGAAAACCAAATCTATGCTGTCAAAGAATCAAAAAAAGACTTGGCAACATAAAAGGTAATTTGGACATTTCAGGTCTAGATAAGAATGGATACAAGCTGTGTACAACTACACTTATCTAGGAATATTTTGGACCTTACATTGACTTAATCCCATCACACCAAGACAATGCAGAACCCTAGCCTTGTGAATTAAAGCATCAAAAGTGGCATTAGCAGAGGATTCTACTGCCTTCTTATATATGCAAGAAGCAAACAATAAAAGAAAAAAAAATTCACAGAGCCCATAATAAAAAATTGCCATTTTATAACCAATACCATAATTAACAGCATCAGTGTGTCACCCCAGCTGACAATAGCTAGCTTCCAATCAGATTAGGAACAGCTACTCAGCCCTACTACAGTCCTCAAAACAGATTTGCGTTTTCGAATTGTAGGTCTGTGTGGAAAATGTTTATATTACACTACCATCTGCTGGCCACAAACAGAATTCCACCTGATCATTTTTTTCAGTCATTTATTACATGCGTCTAAAATTCGTAAATATTCTTTCAAATTGTTTCTCTAGTCTGCCTAATGCCGAAAGTCAAGTGCTTACTTAGAAAACGGCATTAATCGAAACTCTTGTACTTTCTATACATGTTACTGTGCACCTAAAACAAGGATACTGGAAGGTCATTCAACCAAGGAGAAATAAAACACTTCTCCATATTACCAAGACAATACATCCATAAATACTTCCTGGCAGCAGCAATCCACTGTATCACATCTGTGTATTTAAAGTGTCGGCAAAAAAGTGACAGCAAGCATCTAAATACTGACATTTCCAGATTAAAATGAATAGTGTACTGCTAGTTCCACGCACTTAACTCCTACCTTTTGAGGAGAACACGAGTACACTAACGACTGAAGGATCAATATGGACAGTTTCTTTCGCCGTAACCAACCAATAGTCTCAGCCGTGCACTAAAAAACATGCATGAATATTACTGCCTTAATGACAGCATTCACCATTACTATATTTCCTCCCATTTCCAAATGGACTTTGTTTTCCGGGTACTAACTGCTCTGTTGTACACATTCATTGGTGATAGTCAGATTGTCTTTAGGTGAGGTGAAACAAACCCGCCTCCTGAACCGAAGCAATCCAAGCCCACTAACCAATCGGCAATGTTACCTGCACAACATTCGCTCGGCTAAGAATAACACCACCCATCCAAGCCACGCCTTCCATCCAATACTCCTTCCCTAAAACGGTGGTTGAATGAAGACGCGACAGCAAAGAAACAAGGTACAACTGGAAGGCGTGTGGGGATATGTAGTCTTCCTCAAAAATGCGTACACAGCAGATATGAGATAGAAAAACTGCTAAACAGTACCATGCATCAGGATGCCAAACTCGAATGAGTAGACAGTGCACGAATTTAAAAGTATGACGAGAACTGCTACTAAGGAAGTCTGACACTCAAATGCCAGGCACTATTTCATGAATTCATCCTCACTGATTTGCCCCCAAAAAACACATATTTTATGAGGAACAGACCAAAAATATGATGCAAAAATATGGACATTCTGGGAATATCTGGACAGTTGAGAGGTATGCTTGGAATATTGCGGTAACTGCATTCCTCTCAACTGTCCAGATTTTTCGCTCATATTTTCAGTCTGTTCCTCATACAATTAGTGATTTTCTGACAAATCAATGAGGATTGAAGTCACTAAATAATGAGTTTTTGTTTTAGATGTTCAAAGCTTCAAAAAGTGCATGCTAACACAAATCCTGTTATTCTAGCAACTTTCTAAGTTTAAATGAGCTGTATTTAACAGCTCTTGTACTTACTTTCCTCAATTATCTAGAGGAAAATAGTTTTTTATTCAGGCATGTCCAAGGGTCTGCTTCCAGTGTTCTCTCCTATCTGATGAATCTGGGCATCTTTAGGCAATGTAGAAATTGCCTCATGTACACAGACAACCCATTCCTCCTACCACCCAACACTACAACCTGTGAGAGCTGCACTTATCTAGTCAAACTGGAGGTAAAGCTCTCTCCAACCAAGACTGAACTTGACAGTCATGAGGAGAAGGTAAACATTTGCACCACACCACAATCATCACAGTCTCACTAAATCTACACCACCAAAATCCACACATAGTAACACAAAAACATTCACGGCGGCTCTCAATAATAATCAGCCTAAGCAACAGTAGAAACACAAGCAACCTCCATCCCCCAACACAAACCAAATGACACATAGCCCAAAGACTCAGTGTGCCACTCAACCACAGCCAATAAGGCAAAACACCAACACACTAGTCATAGGTGACTCTATAGTCAGGCACACTGTCCCACTCACCAGGCTAAACAAGGAGAAGGTTACTGTCGGGTGCCAGGATCCGCCACATAACCAACGCACTCAGGTCACTCCACAACAAGTACAAATATGACTCTGTCATTGTCCATGTTGGTGTGAATGACCTGAGACGTACCTCACTGGACTACATGAAAAGAGACATGGAAGAGCTCTCTGATCTTGTAGCCCAGGTAGGTATGACCCTAGCCCTGAATAGCATTCTGCCATCGCCCCGAATGATACCGCAGTACAAGGACAAAATGACCGACTTCAACAATTGGCTAAGCTTCTGGTGTCATTCTAAGGGGATCCAGTATCTGTCTGCTTGGGATGACATGGTCGACAGACCACTATGCTTTGCCACAAATGGCCTGCACCTGTCGCCCCTGGGATTCCGGATACTGGCTAAGACTCTTGCTGCCCCATATAGTGCCTTTTTTAGGCAAGGTTCAAATAACAAATTCACCACCATAACAGGAACAGGCAAGCAAAAACTGAGGGTAATGCTACTCAATGCTAGAAGTCTAAATCTCAAAATGCACTCACTCGAGGCACTCCTTAAAATGGAGAACATCGATATCTGTGCAGTGACTGAGACCTGGTTCAAGGCTCCAGAGAGCACCCCTGTACTACCAGGCTATAACTCATACCACAACTTTCGGCCATGTAACTTGGACCGAAACACCAAAGGCGGAGGTGTGTCCATATTCATTAAGGATATCCACACCTCCAGGCTAGTTGCTCAGCATAATGCATCTGAGGTTATCCAAGTGCAAGTAACTCTGGGCAAAACTGCAATCCAAATTGTAGCTTACTACAGATGCCCCACCATGCCCCAGGATTCCAACTCCTCTTTTCTTGATGTACTGGAAAATATTAGGGTTCAACCAAACACCCTAATAATGGGCGACTTCAACTACCCCAATATTAACTGGGAAAACTACTTGTGTACCAACTCCTTAGCTCAACGCTTTCTGGAATTCATAAACTCCAATGCCCTGGATCAACTTATCCACACCCCCACCAGGGGCAACAATATCCTAGACCTAGTCATTACCAACATGAGTGACCGGTGTTCCACACCTGAAGTCTACTCCTCGATCCGATCTGACCATAAGCTAATCACCCTTGATATCCACATCCCGCCCCCACACCCCATTAAGGAAACCACGGTAAAAAATTTCTCCAAAGCCAACTTCATGCTTCTTAAGACAGAAGTGGTGAACTTCATGACACCCATGCAGATGGACAATACAGTTACAACTGCTGAATCCCACACAAATGCAATCTATAAGCACTTACATGAGTGCATGGATCGTGCTATCCCAAACAGAACCAAGATGCTATCCCCCAAAAAAAGGAAGCCAATCTGGTGGTCCCCTGCCATAAACAAACTGTACAACAGAAGGAAGAAACTGTTACAAAAGAGAGTAAAATCCCATGAGTGGAGGAGCTCCCTGGTCAGCTTCAGTAAGAAGCTGAGATCCCGTATAAGATCCTCCAAAGCTAGCTACGAAAAGAAAATTGCCACTAATACTAAGGACAACCACAAAGCATTCTATAGCTATGTCAAGAATCTCGATGGCTACACCCAGATCTGCTTTGCGTTACAGCACAAAGGCACGAAAATTACAGAGCCAACTGATACTGCCAACATCCTGGCAGAAAGGTTCAGTGCTAAATTTACCCCCCTCACCCCTTAAAAGGCCCATATCTATACAGGAAGAATGCAGAATCCCTGTAATCACAACTACGCAGGTAAAAGCTGCACTCTCTAAATCCAAAAACACAGCATCCATGGGACCGGACAACATTCCAGGCTGCATTTTACATGAACTTCAGAATGAACTGGCTCCCCACTTAAGCATCATGTTCAGTAATAGCCTCACATTGGGCTTTGTGCCCACTGAATGGCGCACAGCAACAGTTATCCCACTCCACAAAGGGGGAGCCACCACTGATCCTGGGAACTATCGACCTATTAGCCTGAAGAGCCTGGTCTGCAAGGCCATGGAACGTATCTTCATGGAACTCATAAACAAAGACATTGGTAACCTCCAAACTCTCAATCCCACCCAGTTCGGGTTTGTGAAAGGCAGATCATGCCTCCTGAACCTGATCAACTTCTTTGAGGCAGTCAACAAAGCCGTAGATGAAGGTAAGGTGGTTCACACAGCCTATCTTGACCTCACCAAGGCTTTCTGGAATTATAGCTAAATTCACTAAACTAGGTATAAATCCCTATGTCACAAGATGGGTTGCCAACTGGCTCACTGACAGAACCCACACTGTAAAAATTGCAGACTCCAAATCTGACCTCAAAGCAGTGACAAGTGGAGTACCATAGGGTTCCGTCCTGGGACCTCTCCTGTTTGGTATCTACTTCTCTGAAGGACAAGCTAACACAAAAGGCCTCTAGCTAACGAGGAAGCTCGAGTTTATCGAGTGAAAGCGCTTAACGTATTTTGTACAAGAATAAATTCTTTATTTTCTACAGTCCTGGAATACTTTTGTCTACTTAAAAGTGACTTTATATGCTGCATTTGTAAGTGCTGTTTGAAGCTTTGATTCCAACCTACTATTTGGGGATCCAACCGCTTCTACTAGCCTTGGAATTGGTTCCAGTTATCTACGAGTGTGTTCAGTACTTTGCTCTTACTGTTGTTATAACTGTGAGTTCTTACTGCTGTGTTCAGATGACTGCAAACTAGGAGCCATAGTCAAGTCCCCAAATGATGTGTACATCCTACAGAAGGGCCTCACTGAGACAGATGCCTGGTGTCAGAGCCATGGCCTCAAGCTCAATGCCAAAAAGTGCAGTGTCATCCCCTTTGGTAAAAACTCTGTACCCATGAACTACCACATAGGCAGCAATCTACTTCAAACCAAATGTGTGATAGGAGACCTTGGGACCCAGGTGGACAGTAGTCTCTTCTTTGATAGTCACATCGCCACAGTAGTCAGGAAGTCCTTCTATGTGGCACACCTCATCATAAAAAGGTTCTCATCCAGGAAGAAAGAGGACATTGTTCCCCTCTACTCGACACTCATTAGACCCATTATAGAGTACAACGCCCCTTTTGGAATGTACCTCACAAGACATCTGCAGCAGCTGGAAAGGCCACAGAAGTACCTCACAAAGAGGATTACTGGCCTTAAACAAATGCCCTACACTGACTGCCTCAAAAAACTCCAGCTTTACTCCGTAGCATATCACCTACTCCTAGGTGATCTCTGCCTAACAAATAAAGCTATGTCAAACCCAGAGCTGTTGGACAAGCTACACCTAAAGACATCCCAATCCTTCCGAGCTACACGCTCTAGGGACCTAAACCTTGTCACCACAATAAACAGGACATGCTGGAGGAAAAAATTCCTGTCCCAGAGAATTCCCAAACTCTGGAACAGGCTACCCATCTATGTCAAGCAAAGTTCTTCATTAGCACTCTTCAAGAAAAATCTTGATGAGTGGATGGGAAATAGGAAATACACCCCAGGGATCACATCTGTGTCTCTGCTCGACAGTGGCACAGGAAAATAACTTTCTTGGGTGGCGTAAGCCAAGGAACCTTGTTGGCTAGGCTTATGTAGGCCCTTGGGCCAATAGCCTAGTACCTACCTATGAACCTATTTAAAATCCATACATACTTTTGGATCAATGACCACTCCCACCCCCATTATTATTTTTAGACGTTGTCCAGACTTTTCTGTGCTAAAAAGTCAATAAGCATGATGGTGCGGCTGGCAGACAGACCCAAGAAAAAAGATTTAGCAAACTGATGGAAAGTCGGAGAGGTCAATTAATGCTCTGTACTGTTACGAACTGGCTTTATATACTTAAACGGTACAACATTTGAACAGTAAATTTGTGTAAGAAAACTTACCATAACAGTAGATGTTCCAGGGATCACTGCTGCAGTGGCTTTATCCTGCCAGGGATATAACAGCCAGCCAGATTCCAAAGCTTCAGGGCACCATCCACAAGCCCAAACAGTCAGGCAGCTGGAGATGAGCTGATTAAAAGACAAGTTTGAGTAACAATCCCTTCAGAGCCTTCCTGCCAACAGAGAAAGAGAGGCTGAGCCCTGTAACCCAATGCTAGAAACAACAAAAAATAAATGACCACACCCTGGCATAAGAAAGTATACCAAAACACAATGGGAGAGGGATGGATTAGCTACTGCAGCAGTGATCATTTGAACATTAACCGTTACAGTAAATTTATTTGCAGAACTGGATACTTAACATTTGCAGAGAAGATAATGAACATTGAATAGCATTATGCTTGCTGGGAGCAAAAATAGAAGATGTGAGACAAGTCTTGGAACACCTTAATATAAGGAAGTGCGGATCTCTTTTCATTCATGTCAGTACAAATGAGCTCATCTGCAAGGACTCTGCCTGTTAGTAGGAAACTTACAGCCCTCTTAAATAGTATAGTTTGCACTGGTGTTAGGACGTATTTTTCACAAATCAAATGTAGAAAGGACAGTCAGGACACTGTGAATGCAAAGATTTTTTTCGGTAAATACCCACATGGAAAAAATGTCCCATTTTAAAAAATGGAAATGTGTAATGCATCCAAGCCTAGTCTGGGGCACACATGTTCAGACAGGATGGCGTGCACTTGTCAAGATCAGGGAAGATAATTTTTGCAGTAGATATTGTGCAATATTTAACAAACTCCAGACAGGATTTCTGTCAGGTTGAAAATTTAACAGTTCACAGACAGCAACAGTTGATGCATCTCTGATGGTTGTTAATGCTAGGACCATTAATAAAGTTTTTTATTGGAAAATTTGCTACGTTTCCACAAGATTGATGCTATTATCTGTGAAACATGGTTAAAGAACAATGATTGGAAACCAGTTCCGTCAGGGTATAAATGTTTTTACTGTAATAGTCGTGCTAATAAAAAAATCAGGTGGAGGTGTTATGATTGGGATTAAAGATAGTTGAGACCTGTGATTATTACATGTTCAATGATCACACCAATATTATTAATTGTGTAACATACATTTCTTGCATGAAACACAGGAGGGAAGAATAATATTAGCTGGGGACTTAAATTTACCAGAAACAGGTTGGAATAATAGTGATTCAATAATAATAGTAAGGAAATTATTCACATTCTATTAGTGATCACTCTTCCATCTGCATCCAAAGATTCACTTCTCATCTTCCAAGGCCTCATAAATTAAAATATTGCCATAGCCTATCACACTTCAATCTCAACTTGCTAAATAGCACACTCTCCTCTATAAACCTTCCTATCTTCATCACCACTTAATGATGCAGTGCAAAAATGTAACATTTTCTTAAGCACACTAAACTCTCTCACTCCTCTTAGAAAAAAAGCGTGAATCTCTCCTTTCACCCTGGCTCTCCCAATCAACTTGATCTCTCATGCAGAAAAGAGACTCTGCCCGGAAACTCTGGACTAAGACTAAATCACCCACCAACCTTCAAACCTATAAAGTGCTCCATAACCTCACCGAAAAACAAATTACTTATGACAAGAAAAACTTTTATCTCAATCCCCAAACAATCCATCGTAATAACCCCCCAAAATTCTGGAACTCTGTTACTCAAATCCTGCACCCTGGTAACCCCTCAGCACCTAACCCTTGTCCTAATGACATCCCTCTCAAAACTGCTACCACTTTCAACTCCTATTTCACTGACACTATCAGTAAACTAACACAAATCTCTAACTCCCCCAACAGTACAGATCACTCCACTCCAACCATGCAAACCTTTAACTCCCCATCCACTTAGATCCCACCTTTCCCTCTAACAGTAAGTTATTCTCTTTGCAACCCATCCCCACTAGTTATATAAAATGCCTCCTTCTCAAGTTGAAGCCATGCTCTTCTTCCATAGAAAACCTACCTGCTTTCTTCCACAAATTAGCTGCTAACTCCTTAGCCTACCCCATCTCTATACTTATAAATTGATCTATTAGTGAATCCACTGTACCTTATACTCTGGAAACATTTCTATACCATACCCGTCCATAAGGGCAGTAATTCCACAGAACTATCTAACTTCAAGCCTATTGCCCTTCTCCAAAATACTCTAAAATGTGTACATAAGCAACTCTTGGACTACTTACTCAAAGAAAACATAATTACAAACACACAACATAACTTCCATCCTAACCACTGTATTACTACTGCTCTCATCTCCTTCACTAACTTACCCTGCTAGAGACAATAAACTTACTTCATATGTCTCTTTCTTGACCACTCCAAAACATTCAATATAATCTCTCATCCTATGCTACTCTGCAAACTCTGACCTCAACCTTTCCAGTACTAAAATTTCCTGGTTCTCTAGCTATCTCACTAACAGACAGCAATCAGTTAAATGGTTGTCCTCAGACAACTATCTCAGGGAATGTTTGGGGCTATCAAAAAGTACTAGAGAATCATAAGACAACCTATGTAGAGGATTCTATGGGAATAAAAAGTGTGTAGTAACTGGTTCTCTGAGAGAGCAGCTGATGAATGGAATAGACTACCAAATTACATTAAAGCAAGTACTAGCTTAGATATTTTTAAGAACACCCTGGACACATTATGGGAACAAGTGTTTCGGTATATTGGCAGGCTAGAAGGGCAGTGATGCCTATGCTTAAAATATTTGTATGTATGTATGTATGCACATTCATCATATTGATCATTGCTGCAAAAGCCTTAGCTATATGGGTATATTACCCCAGCTTATTACATTTGGGGGAAAGAAGGAGAAGAGTTCAAGAGAACCTGGAGAATGGTCCTGGCAAAGCATGACCTGGAACTGGAGAAGGAATCAAGCTTACAGGACTTTGCAAAACTATGTACAAAGGACAAAGTAGCAGCTTCTAGAATATTTCTAGAATCCAACCAGTTCCAAAAATCCATAGATGAAGCCAAGGCCTCTTATAGAGTGGGCTTTGACCCTGCCTGGAGTAGTTTGTTATGGTAAGTATAACAACAGGTAATAGCTTAAACAACCATTTGGAAATGGTCTGTATTGACATAGGCCATCCTTTCTTCTTACCTTCACAAAAAAATGAACAATTGATCTAAAGATCTAAAAGATTTGGTTCAGTCAGTAAAGTACCTTGGATGTCTGTGGACATCCAAGGTATGTTGTATCCTTTCTTTCTCATTTTTAGGTTCAGGAAATAAAACAGGGAGATGAAGATGGATAGTTTGGCTTAAAGTAAACTCAGATACCACTTTAGGCTTGTGCCTGTTATTGGTGTTGCACACAACCTGTACTTTTATCTCTCCTGAAATTGCTCTCCAAGCAAAGTCTGAGGCATCTGTGAATGACTGCTGTAGAACACAGAGGGAGAAGGGTAAACCTGGACTTAAGGATTTCTGTTGTCTCTACCAAATGATTTCTCTTCTGACAAACCCCAGCACTGCTATTTGAAAAGACAAATGGTGCTGGTGACAGGACCAAACGGATTTCAGATACCACTGTATCTTTCTCATGTGAAGTTTTGTTAGGGGTGTCATAAGAATCGTAGAACCCATGATACTCAAAATCCTTGGGTATTGTCTAACTGTGACCGACATTTGAGAGAAAAAAACTTAGAAATAAATGTAGATAAAGTCTGTTTTTTCCTCTGGAAGAAAAGCTCTTTGAACTTAGGTGTCTAGATGACATACCAGAGCATAATCCTGTGTGAAGGAGTGAAGAAAGACTTTTGAATGTTCTTTTGGAATCCCAGTTTGTGTAAGAGATCTCTCAACTGAGAGAGATTCCTGACACTTTGAAAATGACTCTGCTAAGATAAGCAAGTCATCTTAATATGGAAAAGTATTGACACTCTATAGACTGCAATATGCTATAACTGGAGCTAGACACTTTCTAGCACTCTCTGTGCAGTAGATAGTCCAAAGGTTAAGGCAGAGAAAACTGATACTGTGATCCAGATGTACAAAACGTTAAGAAATGTCTGAAGTCTGGATGACTTGGGATTTAATGATAAGCATCTTTTAAATCTAGTGTTATCAGGAATCCTGTAAGAAGAAGAGGTAACTGGTTGTAAAGTGACATCATTTTGAATGTGGGCACTATCGCAAACGGGTTTAGAAAAAAAGATGTAAAG